>NW_004524599.1:12847541-12861862 GCF_000260255.1 Octodon degus
ACATAGAACCAGATCCCTTGAATAAGGTGGATAAGAGTGGGTGGAGGTACGCAGTGATTTTTTTTAAAATTTATGCATTTGGTACAGCATCTCACTATGCAGCTCAGATTCATGATCCTCCTGTTTTCAGCCTCCCCAGTGCTAGGGTTACAGGCATGCACCACCACACCCAGTCTCTCTGGCTGGTTCAGTGAGCCCAGGGGCAGGTCAGTGCAGTATGTGGTGCCAGGAATCGAACTCGTCCATGGGCTTACCTAAGCAGGTGCTTAGTCTGCTGAGCTATCTCACCAGCCCAGTACACCATGATTTTATAAATTTGCCTTTCTATTCAAGGACAATCAGCAAAACCATGCACCATGGGTTTTTTTATCACAACTTGCAAAGATACTTATGAAAAAGGACTTCCAGAACTGCTTCAGAAAATGGCAAGAGCATCGGGATAAGTGTGTTTGAATTGAGAGAGAGTATTCTGGGGAGACTTATGGCAATGTCTTTAGATTGTAATAAATTTTTAAATTTAAACTTCGTATTTCCTTTATGTAGTTACTTTTCTTCCAATTTGTTAAGCTTTTATCTCCAGCTAGACTCTAGGCTCACTAAATACAAGGCTCATTCTTTTATATCTTTTATATCTTCTATATACCTTTTATATCTCAATTTGCCATTCAATAGCACTTGTTGTAATGAGGAAGATAATGATAATTTCTATCTTTTTCCACCTAAACCTACTCAAAGCACAAAATAATTCCTTCCTCATTGAGGAAAGATCCATGAATGGCATAAAGATATCTTATATCCTGCTCCCCTGGGTGTCTGCTGTCCCAAACTCTTCCCTGCCAAACCCATTAACCTTGCTAACACAGCATAGGAAGAGCTTGGAAGGCATTACTTACACCCTGACAACAGGAAAAAAATCTAAACAAACCAAAGAATCAACAATGACTCTTTGTCTTCCTCCTCCTCCTCCTTCTCATCCTCCTTACTCTGCTTCCCCACCTCCTTTTTCTTTATTTTCCTCTTCTTTTTTTCCTTCTCCTCTTCTTGTTTTCCTTCTCTTTCCCCTCCTTCTTTATGTTCTTCTTTTGTACTTGGAATTGAACCCAGGACCTTCACACTGAGCTACATCCTCATCCTCTGTTACTCTTTACTCTTCATTTTGGGATTTTGTATTACTGGCATTACAGGTCCATACCACCACAAACAACTCTTCTTAGCTCCATCAGAAAATTGAGATCATGAGAGACTATTAGAAAGATGGGTAAATGCAGAGAATTTCAGCAAGAAGTGTGGATAAGAATTATAACAGACTTCTGTTCATAACCCATGCAAGCAAGAAGAGAGGGGAGGGAAACTTTACATCATTGAGAGGCAAAGCACCAAAAGCAAGTCTGTATGTGGTGAAACTGTCTTTCAAAAGTAAGCAATAGAAGGAAGCAAAGCATTGACACATGCAGTCATTCGACTGTATTGCCAAACAGCTGCTGAGTGAAAAGGCCAATCTCCAAACATTACAGACTACTTGGTTCCATTTATGAGGCATTTTTACAATGAAAAATTATACAGTAAAGAACTGATGGTTTCCAGTGCTCACATGGGGGCAAAGAAAGAGGGAAATCATATGGGTTATTTTTTAAAAGGCCAAATGAGTAGTTCATGTGGTGGCAGCAATGTTCCATGCTTTGATTTTATTAAAGTCAGTGTCCTGATTTTCATATTGTCATTATTTTGCAAGTAGATTCCATTGTAGAGACTGGATGAAATGTTAGTGGGATGCTATGTGCTGTTTCTTAAAAACAGTATGATAATCAACAATTATCCAAAAATGAAAATAATGGAAAAGAAACGTACCTGCTAGCAAAAATATAAAAATAAGTAACAGGTCACAGAAGAAACATGTGGTGACATGGAATAGGCGGGATTTGACTGTAGAATTCTTTGGTCATTTTCTACTATTTTTGGTAAGTTAGCCTGCCTCCTGTAACATGCAAAGAAAAATAACTGTTAGATATCTTTTTAAAAATAAATACAAAACAAAGACTTCCTCATACCAACCAACGCAATGGCCTCACCTGCCTGCCTGGCTTGCCCTCTCTGAGCTCTGCCACTCTGTCTTGGATTCCCCTGAGGGCTTTGCCACACTTCCACCGCGGCTGTGGCAGGCTAATAGAGCTGTGGAGAGCAGGAGCACTTCTGGTCTCCCAGGCCGCTCTCACAAGGCTCACACAGGCCACCGCACCCTCTTCCTGTCCCTCTCTGTGTCTCCACCATCCTCCTCAGCAAGTGCATTCCTATTACCCTCCACCCTCTTCAACTAGCTGAACACCAATTAAAAATGCTATTAAAACTTCATCCTTTAGCAAAGAAATTTAAAAGGGGGAACTTGTTCAGATTCTGGAAGCCTTTAAAAAAATTAAACTTTTAGTTAAAAGTTGGATAGCAGAGGACACCAGGACAGCATTAATCTTGTACTGGCATTGTGAAGGGAGGGAAGCATTAATAATTTTTGAAGACGTATAGTGAAGCATAATGAATTAGACTGGCTGTAAGATTTCAGCAAACAAAGTGCAAAGGAAGAACCAGGTATTGGGAAAGTGTGATAAGTCTGAATGGCAGGTATGGAAAGGCTTGCTCTATTACTCTACATTTTGTGTTTGAAATTTTTCTTTTAATTTTTTCAGACTCCTCTCCCTGCCGCTTCAAGAAGCACTTCAGTTTCCATGAAAGCACAAGCCTGCTGGTACCAAGCCAGGGCTTGCTTTCTTACTAAACCTGAGCTCTTTTCATTTCTTTATCTAGACCGAGCCCCTCCAAGACCCCTTCAGAAAGAGCATTTCAATAAGCACATCAGCCACCTAAATCCTTGTTCACTTTTCAAATTATAAGTTTATTGGAAAGTAATTCCCTAGTCATATCAACTACCTTCCAGAAGGATAAAGCCAGGTATATTCCAACCAGTACAGGATGGCCCTTTTGCCACTCAAACTGTCAGTTTTCAGAGACCTTTTATAAGCAGAGGTGGTGCAGGAAGCTAGGTAGGACCAAAATGGCTCGCTGGAGGGAAGGGACATTCTCATACCTAGTGGCTCGGCTCACAGTGCCAGAGTCTGCTCATTTAGTAAATACTTATCTGCCCAGAGCCTCTGTATTTGAATGCTTATTAATAATATTCCCTGCTGCAGATATTAGTAGTGAAGTCCACCTTTTGTCCTGATAAACGGAAAACAAAGAGGAGTCATTAAAAAAATAGTTTTAGTGATGTGAAAATTGTCATTCTGCAGCTTTTCTGCATTGGGATTGCACAGAGGCCAGCCTGTGTTTTCCCTCTTCCTCGAGACTCTCCCCGGGGCACAGCAATCACTAAAATTTTTGAACTACGTGGAGATCAGTGACATTCAACACTTTCCTGTGTATCTTGCAACAGTTTAAGAAAGTGTCACAGCTTAAAGCTCTTCGTTCAGCAATAGCTTCTCTAAGGGGAACTAATAAACTCCTCCCGAAGAATTAAACAGCAAGCTCTCCTTTAATAAAGACAGAGTAAGACACATTCACTGTCCAGTTGCCCTGAAATTCCGAAGGCTGCTATAATTAAATCCCATTCTCCAGGAGTCGCAGTGTTTACCAGGAGCACAAGCGAGCCTGCTGCAGGTTAATTGGAGAGAAAAGATGATTCCCTTCCGTAGTCACTGCAGCTAAATGATCCTGCGCCGCAGAGCGCATTGCTCTGTGCTGGGCTTAAAAGCCGAACTTCCCAGCTCTAACGAACTGCTCTGCGGTGTTTTAGCACTCTGCCTGCTCCACGATGCCAGCGCACCGCGAGAGGAGTGATCGCAGAGGAGGAGCCGGCGCCAGCGATCACCAGGACAATGAGCGCGGCGACGGCGGGGAGCCTTCTTCCCACCCCAGCAGCTGAAAGGATGTTTTTTTCCTGGGCGATGGGAAGCGGAGGGGTGGCCAGAAAAACACGGAACACGAGGGGACCCCGCGAGGGACCTCTGCGGCAGGAGCGCCTCGCCGCAGTGCGCCCGGGACGCTGCCGCAGCTGGGAGTGCGCAGCGCCGCACCCGGCGGGCGGGCTCGGGGCGCGGGGACTGGACCGCGACAAACACTCGAAACGGGGCGCCTTCCTGGTGACGCGTGAGCTGTCAAAGTCCTTCGCAAGACAGTTATATTCTCCCTGGAACGGTAAATAAATAATAAATAAATGCAGGAATCCCCACCCTTAAAATCCAGAATCAGGAAAAGAGAACCGTTGGTGTTTGTTTTTTTTTTTTTTTTTTTTGTCCTTACTTCTCATTTCACATGCGTGTGACTATAGATGGCTAAACGTTTCAAAACACCCACTTGATTCCCACGTGAAAGCATTGTCCTGTATTTGTCTCCGGCAAGCTGTTCTCACCCATAAACAATTGCTCATCCTTTGGAAAGGAAAAAGGCCAATTTTGAAAAGAATGTTAAACATACAAATGTGCTATGCTGCATTACAATCCTATATAATAGGGGCCATATTTAACGAGATACAATATACAGATTAATATACACATAAGGACAGATATACAGCGCCCTCTGCTGGGTCACCTTAAAGGTAATTAACCTCTTACTTGAAATAGTTCATTTAACTTTCCTTCTAGGGCAGAACACAAGGCTTACTACCAGACGCTTGGTGCGGCTTGACTCTCCTCGAGCTCATGACAGTAATAAGCAGAACATTCTTGCACACATAACTTGTCTCGATGTTGCTCGTGCGCTCTGCCCTACTTTCCAAGCTTTCACGTTCGGTAGCGTTAAGCAGAGCTCCCCCGAGAGCGCTTGCATTTCCGTCTTCAGGACCCTGCACAACAGAAAGAAGAGGGGTATTGGGCTGATTGATTCGCTTGAGCCGTACGAGCAATAACGCAGGCTCGGTGTTTCCCACTCAGAAAACAGACTTCCTTTAATATGTTTCTATTTGAACTACTCTGACGCGACTCTTCAAACCAGGCAACATACATGTTCAAAAAGTCGGACAATTCAAAACACCATGCAGGTTGAGCAGTGTTGCTTCAAAAGCCAAGTTGCAGAGATCGTTTACATAATGCAGAACTCTTCGTCCTGAATAAATTGTTCTTAATAATGGAATGACCCTACAGAAAAATACATCTCCTTCTAAATAAGCTGATAATAAAAGTTCTCATGTGGCTTCTTAAAATTTTGAAATAGTAATGGATTTAGATATTCTGTGGTATCCAAAGTTATTTTTAATAAGATAGAAAAGTCAGTTTCAAAATAGAAAGCTTCCCCAAACTCCATACATTACAGTTTAATGCACATCCAACACTGAGCGGCAGCTGGGCACCCGGAAAGTGCTGGGGTCCCATCGCTTGGTGAGTCTTCCCTACTGCAACTCTGAAAAGATCAGCATCTCTAGTATCTGAGAAACTCTGTCTTTCCCTTTTCTTCACTTGTGTTTCACCCTCTAACCACCGTTTCACCTCTTATCCACTCTGTCAACCTTCCACAAGTTCTCAGAAGCTGCACAGAGCTTGCAATGGAAGTTCACAGCACAGTCAAGTAAACCAGTTGGGAAGTTGGACGCCTGCCTTGCTGGTGCAGGAAATTCACCGAGAAGGTTTCCAGCTGCCTGGGACTGCATCACCCCAATGCCAGCTGCTCTCTGGACTCTCCGTCATCCCCACCCAGCACATGGAGTCCCAGGGCTCACTCCTGGCAGAAGCCCTGCTGGGGTAAAGCTCACGCTACTGCCCATGCTTGTGGGGTACTGTGGCTCTGTAATGCAGTCATCCTGTGAAGGTGCTGACTCTGCTGCAAAGCTCACTCCTGCGTAAGGTGGAAGACAGTGAGGAAAGGCCACGAAGCCCTCCCTCGCCTGTGACTGTCACACTGCAGGGACTGCAAGAATGTCCTGTGGGTTGTGGAAAATCAGGACTCTAGTGGGTCTGCGTCGTAACTCTACTTCTTAGCAAGGCACACAGGTGACTCAGGGGCAGCCTGTCGCTGGACGATACCTAAGCAACACTGCGTGAGGAAGTGAAGAGACATATATTTAGCCACGCGCACTGGCATCTTACAGCCTTCTTTTTACGAGCATCCATCTTTTAATGAGATCCGCATGGAATAAAGACTCCTTTGTTCTGATTCTGTCCCTCATGCAAATAGTATTATAATAAATGTGGCCATGACTTTGAAATTCAACCAGATGACGGTCGATAGGACTTTCTGCCAGAGCTGACACTCCTGGGACATTTTATGGTCCCAGGCAGACCTCCTGCCATATATATATCTTAAAATTTTATCCATCAGCTCCAAGAAACAAATTTTCTGCTTCTTTTTTAAAATTTCCTTCATCTTTTCTTTCCGACCAGAGTCTTCTCCCTGCAGCACTGAAGAATAAACAACCTCATTGCTCTTACCCACCTGTGCTGTCTCTAAAAGTGCGTGAGATATTTTAGTTTTTCCTTGAGGCTTTATTACAAGCAATGAAAGCAAGACAAGAGGAAAATAAATATGGACACAAAACTCGAGAGCAACCTCAGAGTCTCATACAAAGTTGCTCCCCAAATTGAGTTTTCCTTTTAGCAGCTATTGGCTGTACAATGAAAATACCTGTTTTACCCTTTCTCTCCTGTTTCCTTCCTTCTTCTCATTGTTCTTCTCTTTTTCCTTCTTGCCTTTCTTCCTTGCACAAATTTGGATTGGATGTCCACCATGTGTCACACTCTGGGCTTGGTGACAGAAACCACATACATTCAACAGAATCTCAAAGCACTAAGATCAAAGAATGGAAGTTTCTACCCTAGACTCCTCCAAGGGCTGATAGGAGAAGAGTGTGGAGAAAGGAGAGTTAACAGGACAGATTTTGGAGGATGTAAATTCCCTTCTAAAGAAAGAACAATCCCATGCAGGATTTGACTGACCTTATCAGATATAAAAATTACATTTTTTGTTATATAGGTCTTGCTTTATCTTGGTCTTAATCATCCAGCAGAAAAGTATAAAAAATGAGGTATAAAAAGTAAAGCCATATTAATATGCTGAGTTATAAAAGGCTTAAGTCAACAACTTCTAACATTGCCAGCCATGGGGATAACCCACTATTATAGACTACTGGACTATATTGAATTATTTTGCTAAATTCATGCACATACAATATATGAATGGCAATGGAATACCCATCTCTGACAAAAGTAAACAAAAAAGGGGAATATAAATGAAGGTCCATTTTGAAGTGAAAAAATATATATATATGTATGTACATACAAAATAGCATAGATACACAGCTACTTTCTCTTAGTTCAATGAGAAGAAAGTTTGAACTAATAGTATTTAGACAAGATATCATGTCTGCATCTGATACTACAAATAACTACTACAATGACAACAATATGCAATATATTAATTATTGTAACTATTCTACTAACCTGTCTTGACACTCTCTCATTGCTACTTATTTCTCAGTGAAATTAACATAAAAAATAAATAACAACCCCATGCAAATCCACAGAACAATCATACAACATGTTGTGTTCTGAAAACCCAGTAGCTCAGTAGAGATGGAGCCAGAATACATTGAAAGATGTTGGACGTTAGACTGGAATGGTGACAGAGTAATCTCATTCAAGGCCTTATGTACCATGGCAGTAGTAATAGTTAATGACTTTTCTATGTATTTACCACAGGGTCGGTCTCACTACACAGATTGGACTCACAGTGATCCTCCTGTTTTCAGTCTCCCAAGCGCTGGAGTTACAGGTGCACCACCACTCCCAGTCTCAGCCTGCCCTCAGGGCAGAGCTGGTAATCAAACCCTGGTCCCTGAGCCTGCCTAAGCAGGCACTTTAGTCTGCTGAGCTATCTGGCCAGTCTTAGTGACTTTTTTGTAACCTACAAAGTTAGTGATTTTATACATCGAATGACTTGAGGTCCAAATCAAGTGGGGCAGAGAGAGGGAGAGGAGGAGGTAGAGCTAATACTAATTATTACAAGATAAGAGCCATAAACCTGGGCTGTCTGGGGCACCAAAATGACCTCTCTAGCAATAGGATGTCAACAGTAGGTAATAAAGTCCCTAGGCTCTTGTCTTTCCTTCTCCTGATGAAGACGTCATCATCTGAATGGCTTAATACACTTTAATAGCTAAATACCATAGGTGGAAATATTTCATGACAAAATCCAAATATTTACCTGTATTGTCTTCTCTTTTCTAAGAAAAGCTTGATCCTAAGCTTGCACCCCAAAGTGCATACAAGCCAAGACAATTGTACTGTTTTTGTAAAAAGAAAGAGCTTTACTGTCAGTCAACAAAAAAAGAGACTAAAGCCACACTCCAATTGGAAGGAATTGAGACTTCCGGGTAATGGGGTAGAGAAAGCTGATTGGCTGTAATCAAGACTCTTGCTGCAATAGTCTTCACCTTCTCTGTGCTCCTGGGACTTGAGGAAGCTTTGTAACTGGGGTGTTTCCAGTCCCTTTGGCACATCCTGCCACTGGTGACAGTCACATCTAATGTGTTTTGTCCCTCAGTTCATCTGGGGAGACTTTTGGCTCCTCCTAACTTTTAAGGGCATTTCAGGTCACATTCTGAGGTTCTGCACCTGTATCCTCAAAACCAGGCTGATCAGCTTTGAGGAAAAAGGAAGTTGCTATATGATAACTGGGTTTCAAGCTCTCCTGGTGTGTTTGCTTGTTTGTTTGTTTGCAGTGCAGAAGACTGAGCCTGGAGCCTCATGCACACCAGGTGAGCCCATTCTACTGCAGAACCACAACACCAGACCTAGTCATTTTCATTGAGTTAAAAAGTGCCTAATTTCTTAGGACCATGGCATCTTTCAATGTATAGTTGGTGACACTGACTACAGTGTAGCTGACTTCACCAACCTTATTCATCTCAGTTCTTCACTAGCAAACAACAGAAGGGCTGAGGGCCTACATGATCTTACAGAAGCATAATGTGTGATTCTTAAGGACACTGGATGTTTCTGAAATGTATCTGCATTTTACATTAAATCAAAGTTCTACACTATATATTATCTTGAGGACCTAATAGCATTTACCTAACAATGCCATTATCCTGACTGTCGACTCCTAAATTAATTTAAGGAGTCAGTAAGAAGGGTGGGTCAGTCCCTGGCTTTGATTTCCTGGCTGGTGAACCTGAGGGACTCTGTGCATCACCTTGAAGAGAAGCTCCAGTCGCCACATGGGCTTTGTCGCTTTTCAGCTTATAAAAAATAAATCACAAATTAAACAAGTGCTTGGTATTGCTCCAGGGCTTAGAATGAAATATCTTTATCCAAGGACTAAAGAGTCTCAGTAGCAGACATATTGTGATGTTGTTTCTCTTTCGAAGCTCTTAATCCTTTTTTACCAGTGAGGCCAGATGTACACTAAATGAACATTAGCCTGGTCCCACTCAGGGCCATGTCAAGGAGTTCAGCTCTAGTGATGAGCAAGTGCAGACTTTATTGGATTTCAAAGGTCATTGTGTTGTACTCTAGCAAGTGCTTTTCATGCAGCCCATTATAAGAAGTGATCTAGAACCATAGCTTGCAGAGAGATTTACTCACTTGCAATCAGTAACTCTGTCCACAAGCATCCAGGAAATCCTGGTGCGGAAGGTCCACAGACCATGTTGAGTCCCAAGGACAGAAACATATTCAGATTAAGACATCAGTGTTTCTGAAGTATTTCAGTGGTAGCAGAGGCATCAAGCCAGAAAAATGAAGATGAAGATGCTCAATTGGCCCAGAATATCTGAGATTTGTAATTCTTATTTATTTATTTATTTATTTATTTATTTATTTGCAGAACCGGGGATTGAACTCAGATCCCTGCGTTTGCCAGTCAAGAGCTTATCCTACTGAGCCATTTCCCTGGCCCCTGAGATTTGTAATTCTATCTTCCTGTACCCAGTTTCTTTTAGAACCGAATCAGTCTCTTACGTCTAAGATTTAGGTAAAATCTTATGCTGCATCCTCACCAGGGCTACTCAGAAGCCAACTGATAACACAAGGGATTTATCTTCACTGCCATACTTGCGCGTATTCTGTGCATTTTCCCCACTTCTTGGTGCCCTTTCTTCTTCTCATCATCTGCTCCACAAACTCTTTTGCCCACCTTCACCCAACTCAAGTGTTTCTCAGTCCTGTTCCCTAATGCCTTTGTCCATGGAAACAGGCTTTTGTGAGGAAAAGTTGGCCCCTTCAGTTGATTCGCATTGTCACAGGGCAGTGAAGTATTAGCCTAAGCTGAAGGAATGACTCTAGTAGTCGAATTCCCAACACCAAGCAGTGGGAGCTTAGAGGCCTTTCCGGAAATGATGTGGATCCATTCTGCACATGTGAATCTATTTCTGGTCCCTTTTGTCACTACAGACCACTTACGTGTATTCCAGAAGAAGCTTCTACCACCGCAGTGGTCCAGGAGCCTGACCAGAGCCCACCACAGTCCAAGCAGGCCCCATACTGGCTTCATGAGGACATCTGATGGAAATGGGTGGTGCTAGGAAGTCCCTTGAAGAAGAAGACAGTCTAACCACGCTGGAGCAGCCGATTTTTCTGTAACCAACAGCGAGAGAATCCCCTACATAACCATTAGCAAGTGTGTTCCCCCTGTATTATGCCAGAGAACTGGGGAAGCAGGAACAAGCGGTGACCTCTGTCTCCTCCACTCTCTCCCCTTTGTGTCCCCAAGAGACCTCTTGTGCCACTTCTGTAATTCAGTATTAGGAATTTGGCTACTATAAACATGACTACGCAGATACCACTGTACAATCATGACTTTAACCCTTTTGGGAAGATTCCCCGAAGACGTTCAGCTGGGTCAATTGTGATTTCTATTTTTGCTTTTCTGAGGATTCTGCAGTGATTTCCATAATGCTGTCCCCAACACAACATAGGAGGACTCCTTGTTTCCCACAACTTCAAGAGCTTTTGTTGTGTTTTAAGTTCCTTGTTGATAACCACAGTTACTAGAGTAAGAAGGAATCTCAGTATCATCTTGGTTTTTACTTCTTTAATAACCAAAACTGGTGAACACCTTCTCTTGTGTTTATTGGCCCTTTGTGCTTCTTTTGAGGAGTGTCTGCTCCAAGACAGGAAGAGAGGCTGGGAAAGGGGAGAGAGGGGCAGGGATTGGGGTGAGGGAGTAAAACTGATCAAGATGCAGTATGCATAGGTACCAATTCCCCCAAGAAGCATATAATTAGTATGAATCACAAATGCACACCAATAATAAAAGAGCCCTTCTATATCACATCTCAGTGGAAAATTACCATGATTCTCACAGATGCGAGCTAGATTCTGGGGTCAAATTTCTGGGGCCAAATTACAGGGGCCACACAAAATCATGTTTGTTGCCATCAGTTGCCCCTTCTGTCCATCGTGTCATTTGTGAGGCGCAGAAAATATTGAATTAGGATACGAGAGGACAAGGAATCCAGATGCCCAGCCTGTAGAAAGATCGGTAATGAGAAAACAGAGCTGACCTCTTTCAGCAAAGCTAGGAAATGGCAGGGGAATGTAAGAAGCAGCTGCTCACTGTTGGCAGCTGCAGCGAAGGGCAATGTTACGGAATGTCAAAAAGACGGCATATTTCATTGCAGCCCCTTCGCTGGCCTTTAAAGATTCAGGAGCACAGCCATCTTTAACGACACTTGGCGTGCTGTCTGGTTTAAAGGCAAATAAAATGTCCTCATTTCATCAGCCTTTCTGGACAAGGAGAATTTGAAAAACTGGAGAGAAAAGATAATGGTCAAAACACGTCCTTCTCCTGCACCTCTGAGTATCAGCGCGCCACCTGGGAGGCCCCCAGGCACACGTCTCCCCTCCATCTTTGCCTGCGCATAATTTCCTACTTTACCTTGAGAGCATCCACTGGGATATTTCTAGATGTTTTTGCCCAGTATATCTAAATATGCTAAATAATAAGTCTTCATCAGCCAAAACTAAAATTATGTTGTAGCATAATTTTAACCAGCGGCCTTACTGAGACCTTCTTAGTTCAAGAACAGACTAAATTCTCATTAATGATGACACATTCCCTTAACTCATCTCTATCCTGAAAAATATCCTCATCAAAAGAAGTAATTAAGGAGCTGAGGAGATAGCGTAGCAGCACAAGTGCCTGCCTGACAAGCACAAGGTCCCAAGTTCCATCCCTGGTAACACACACACACACACACACACACACACACACACACACACACACACAAAGTGATTAAATGAAGTAAGTGAAAATATTTTCTCATAGTTCAGCTCTATGTTCATGGGGATGGCTAGAGAAGGGAATGTGATGATTTACTGAAAGTAAATCAACCATTTTTGTTAAATAAGGGAACAAAAGCATCATGACTTAAAACTTTTACTAGATGTTCACCAGAACCAAGTTCAACAGAAAAACCTCAAAGCTTCTTTAATCAACAGCATTCATGGTAGTATGGTTCACAGTATAAAATGTATAATGAGCAGTAGTGGATTTAAAAAAAAAAAAATCATTGATTTTCATCAAAGGTGCTGTGATTTGAGGCACCTGACCTGTCAATATCTATTATGTGATGCATTGCAAATAATTGTCACATCTCATTATTAAAGCTCTTGGAAGTTTTAAAAATAATTTGGTTTTATATTTGCATATCAATTGCTACGTGTGTGCCCTTTTCTGTTTTAGAGGAGGTTCAGCAATATCCCTAACACACGAGCTACTCCCACACTTTGTCTAAATTATTTTTTGGTAGGAAGGTGACAGTCAAGCAACAGCTATGGAACCAAAGGTGCACGTGAGCAGCCATCAGGAATGGCTTCAGCAGCCGTGCCTCAGCGAGCACCCCTGACCCCTGTTCACAGGGGACTCCCGCACCATCACTAGTGGGTGACTCAATGGAAAGCCAGCTGCACAGCACTCCCATGGCCCACCCATCTGCGAGAAAGACACACCATGGTCTTCAGAAGCTACTGCCCCTACTGAGCAGAAAGAAGGGAGAGAAGCCTGCCAGGGTGTCAGCCAGCAGTCCACAAAATTATTGGCAGAGAATCACCATCTTCCAAAACTGGCAGATCCAGATATAAATTTTATGACTGCAAACATGAAATAAAATTTCTGAAATGAATAGTTACTTCTAGATGAAGAAATAGCAAATAACTATATGAAAAACTGTCTAACATCACTGATCATTAAAGAAATGGAAATCAAAACAACACTGAGATTCCATCTTACTCCAGAAAGAATGGCTGTCATCAAGAAGTCAACCTGTAACGAATGCTGGAGCGGCTGTGGGGGAAAAGAAAGCCTTCTCCACTGTTGGTGGGAGTACACACTGGTGCAACCACTGTGGAAATCAGTGAGGAGTTTCCTCAAAACTCTAAAATTCTTAGAGGCTCCATTTGACCCATTTCTCCCTTTTTCTGGTGTCTTCTTAAAAGAATTGCAAGCATCACACCACAGTCATACGTGGGTACCTATGTTTAAAGCAGCACAGTGTATAATAGCTAAATGTTGGAAACATCTCAGATGCCCATCATTGGATGACTAGGTAAAGAAAATGCTGCTTTTATATATGATGGGGTACTACTCTGCTATAAGGAAGACAAATGAGACATTTTTAAGTAAATGGATGTACTCTGAGACCTTACTCTTAAATGAAATAAGTTAGACACATGTTTAAATACCACATTATTTCTCTTGTCTGATAAAGGGTAAATATGGACCAAAATGGAAGACAGATATTGGGGTATAGAATTCATGCACCTAAAGTATGTAAAGGACAATAGAATGCCCTTCTCTGACAAAATTAACCAAAAAAATGGGACAGAAATGAACGACCATTTTGTATCTGTATACTCAAAATAGCCAGGATAGATATACAGCTCCATTCTCTTAATTCAATGAATAGAGAGGTTTGTTCTAGTGGTGTTTGAGACAGGATATCAGGTCTGCATCTTGTACAATGAAGAACCACTAGGACAACAATATGCCATGTATTAATTATTGAAAATGTGCTAATAATCGGTTGTGAAACTGTCTCATTGCTATTTGTTTGTCAATAAAATTATTTAAAAAAAGAAAATAGTCAAATGAAAAGGGGAAAAAAGAGGAGGAGGAGGAAGGAAAAGTGAAAAAAAAGAATAGAAAGAGAAACAAAGCTTTTGTAAATGAGGGGAAAAAGTGTTGAAGGGAAGGAAGGGGAGCAGGGGAAAAAGAATCAAGATATATCATGAGCAGGTACAAATTCCCTATAAGGAAAGTAATCATGTATAACCTGAAGTGTAAAATTAAATAAATAAAAAAATTAAAGTTTTTAAAAAGTAAAATTTAAAGCTAATATTGATACT
>NW_004524599.1:12863538-12865027 GCF_000260255.1 Octodon degus
CACCTAGATATTAACTTGAGAAATGGATAAGATCTGTGAGTAAAGGAATTATAAAATTTACTGATAAGGCACAGAATACTAGAAGAGTTTTATCAGTGAGGATTCATTGTGTGCTCCTCATGGAAAGCCAACATCAAAAGATGTCCTGCACTTACAAGCTGACTTGTGCATTTAATACAACCACAACATTTTAACAGAGATATGTTTAATTCAGCTAGTTAGTTATAAAGTTCATGCATAAAATAAAAGCTAAGAAAATGATGAAGACATTTTGAAAATAATTAGGAAGAAAGGAGATTTTCCTCTTCTACTGATAAAGTGCAATACTGGAGAAATTAAAATAATACAGTACTGTTCTTGCTAGTACAGATGAATTAATCAGAGAAACAGAATAAGGATTTTTTAAACATGGATGTTTATAATTATTTATTAGTGAGTAACATGACACTCAAGTAAATGGGAAAAAGATGGATTATTCAATAAACACAGTTGGGACAACTGGCTTGACATATGAAAAAGATGTTGGACTCAGGCCTTGTGAAAATGCTCTCTATACTGATTAAATATATCAATGCAAAAGCTAAGCCATTGAAATATCAAAAACATAAGAAATTATTTCTATTTTAAAATGTGAAAGGTTCTTTTTGTCAAGACCTTCTAGAGCTTTAGAGAGGAATTAATTTCACCAAGCACTCACATGGAAAGGTTCCAAAATGTACTATTTAAAGTTTTTCAAAAAGGGTCAGAACACATGTGCTATCTCCTAGTTTATGTAAACAAAAGGAGAGAAAGTGGGCATGTATATTTGAGTTTTCTTCTTTACACACACATACACACAAAAAAACTCTCCAGAAAAATATACCCTAGTGGCACACTAACACTAATAGTGCCCATCACAGTGGGCTGGGAGGGCAGGAGCTCAGTGACTGTGAGCTCAGGGCTAGCAAGCATTCCTTGGGCTTTTATTTATCTTTTAATTATGTGAGTGTATTATACAGTGTGAAAATTGGAGAAATATATTCATGTTTTACTGTATTACATTTTGTTTTTTTTACTTTTATTTTTGAAAAGAGAGGGCTGGTGAGATAGCTCAGTGGACTAAAGTGCCCACTAAGGCAAGCTTAGGTAAGTGCAGGGACCGTAGTTTGATCGCCAGCACTACATGCCATGCCAACCACATCTCCAGGGCAGGCTTAGCCAGCCACAGGGTCTGGGCATGATGGCACATGCCCATAATCCCAGCATTGGGGAGGCTGAAAACAGGAGGATCATCATAAGTACAAGCTTCAGAGTGAGACCCTGCAAAAACCAAATACATTAAAAAATAAAATAAAATAAAGACAATACAAAATAGGAAGAAGAAGAGGAGGAGGAGGAGGAAGAGGAGGAGAAGGAAGAGGAGGAGCAGGAGAAGGAAGAGGAGCAGAAGGAAGAGGAAGAGGAGGAGAAGGAAGAAGAGGAGAAGGAAGAGGAGGAGCAGGAGGAGGAG
>NW_004524599.1:12865284-12876617 GCF_000260255.1 Octodon degus
AAAGAGAATAGAAGCAAGAATTTCACTAAACAAAATTATAGTAATTTAACAATGGTTGTTATATCGTATATTGTTGTCTTAAATTAGTTGTTCAGATTTTTCAGATATAAGCATGCAAAATTGGTCAAAAAAATTTTAAAATAATTCAAACATTAACTATTCTTTTCAATAGACCAATAGAAATCAGCAATACAATTATCCAAGCTATCCTGTGTATAAAATTAAAATATTGTCATGGTAGCATATACCGTACTAAGGCTCTGACCAATTGAAATGCTCCCAAGTGTACTATCCCGACAATGTCTGTTTGTTTGTTTTGTTTTGTTTTGTTTTGTTCTTAAAGTCTCATTGTGCTGTTCAGGCTGGCCTTGAACTCACTCTGTAGACCTGGGTAACCCGGAACTCACTGTGTCCTCCTGCCTCAGCTACCCAAGTTCTGGAGTTATAGGCATGTGCCAGCATGCCTGGCCTCTACCTTGAGCCACCTTTGACTAGAGTACAAGGGGCTTGTTCCTCAGGAAACACACTTGCTAAACTGTTGCCTGAATCAGTCCTCTCAGTGGTCCTTCTCCCGTGTTCTCCAGGAATATCCAAGAGCTGAAGCCACACACCATGCAGAGCAGCTCTTGGTCCATGCTGACCCTGACTTGTCAGTAATGGCCGCATCTCCACTATTTCCAAATCAAAGCTAAATAAAATGACCTGCTAGTGAAACTAGCAATATTATTCATAATAACAACTATGTTAAAACTGATAAATCAGAGGGGTACAATTTTAGGATGAAGTAACTTTGTGTTTGTTCCTTAATAGCTCGTGCTCTCTAATGTGCAAATATCACTTAAGGGTGACCGTCGAGAAACATCAAGTCCCTCTCCCTAAGTTCAACCATTTTTTTCAAAATTAGACAAGCTATATTTTCTTGGCAAAAGAACAAGTTTTGAGAACTCTAAAAGGCCGATTCATTATTCACAGGATTATAAAATGTATTTTATGAACACCATAAAAGTTGCAATGTTACTTGCTTTATTTCTCTGCAAAATTTTGTGGGGCTTCATAAAAACTCAGAAATATGTGTGGCAATATTCTGTGTATGTGAATGGCCACCATCATGTGCCCAAAAGCAGGAGAGAGACAGAAGTTGAGAACTGTAGCTAGCCTGACTAGCAGAGTTCAGGGTCAGATAGCTGGCATCTCAGCCTTAGTACACATTCCCGGGCTGAGCTGTGCAAAACCAAAGTCCCCGGGGCCTTTCTCATCATAACAATACAGTTATAACGCAACACGGCAAGACTGAAGCTGTTACTTCAAAGGTCCTCAAACAGAGGACACAGCACGTAGCTACCGAGCAATAGGAGGACTGTGTCCTTGACCTGCCCTTCGTCAGGAATCTGATGAAGAATCAGCTCCCCGCACATATGGTGGGAAAGCCTACAAATGTCATTTTCCAATCTGATGCCATTTACCACCTGTCTGAATACCTACAGTGATGACAATGATCACCCCGATTGGTAATTACCATAAGTAATTAAATAATGTGGCTCCAGAGTTTAGGATGAGTACAGTCATTTTTTAAAATCTTTGCCTGCTAATGCTAAAAATAAGTTCATGAGATAAATGGGAAGCATTAGACATGGTGCTTTCTCATAGCTGTATCACTGCCCAACTAATCCAGTCCTCCTGGAAACGTCATAGGCAATTGCTTTGTTAGCAATCGTTACAATCTATTTTCTACTTCCCCCAGCTGTTTGTAATTCCTGAGAGAGAATGGGGTGTGGGGATAATATATTGTTTTATTTTTATTTCTGTGTTTATAGTTTTTAAGAAATGAAGCTGTTTAAGGGGTGATGGTGGGAAATCTGGGGGGTTATTTATTCATTGATTACCTTGACTCCTGCCCTGGGTAGACAAGTTTGACTTGTACTGAAGTTATTCCTCTGTGCTTCTGCACAGACTCTCATCAGTAGAGCCCACAAATGAAGGATCTGAGATTGAGAACCACCTGGGACTTCAATTACATCTGCCTTATTTTTTGCCTCTTTGCCCAGATCAGCTCTGTCATAATGGACTCTAAATATGTCAAAAGTTCCTGGTTGATGACATGGGCTGGAAATGAGAAGGTTGAAGGTGGCACAGTCTCAGTTCCCGCCACAGTGGCACAAGGTAGCACAACCTCAGCCCCAGATGGGATCTGGGATCTCTCCAGAGCTCTGTGAATCCTACCAACTTCACCCACATATTCCAAATAGTCTCTTTGAGCAGCCACATGGAGTAACACTAAGATACCCATTCTTCTCACGGATAGATCGATGAAAACACAGACTTTGAGTCACCTCCACATTCCCTTACCTCAAAATTACATTGAGTTTCCCATAGCCCTGGAAGGAGGAGAAAATGTTCCATCCACACAACCCCTACATGGGTATCACATGGGACACCTCCATCCCAGGCTACTTTCAGCTCTGGCTCACTGGATGGACTCCTATCAGCACCAGTGTTAGTGCAGGTGGTCCAAGAACACCTTGAACCAGCCCAAACTATGGGGTGTAGGGGAGGATACCAGCTGTCTAGTGGGTCAGTCACCATGGGCTTCCTTCTTGTCTCTGTGACTGTAGGAATATGGAACAGTTTGTGCCTTTGAACAAAAGGACAGAGAAAGTCCTTTTCACATACTTCCTTCCTATACTAGTCACTGGCTTCTTCATGTCCTGGCCAGCTCAGGGCAACTTCAACAAGAACCATATGAAGACCTTCTTTCTCAAGGACATAGTGAAAGGAGATGGTTGTACAATGTTTTTTAAAGACACATGTGTAGTTTTGTCCATTCCATCTTCCAATCCTTAGTTTCCCCATCAGAATAACAAAATGGAAGAATTACAATAAGTGGTCTCTGATATCAATTTCCAGCACCATGGACAGAATCTTGGTGTTAATGCTGGGTGTCACAAGACCCATTCTGGAAACTGAGTTCCACTCCCGTCATGCACTCAGCCCATACTCCTTGTTGTGATGCTGCGTGACAGTGAGAAATCCCTAGTACTAGAAACTGTTTTGCTACAGATCTCTGATGTTCATTGTTTCCAACAGGAAGCTCTATAAAATTGTGATGTTGTCAGAGGGTGCAATACATCTAGCCTAGTTCTGATTAATTTGGAGATAAGTCTTTGGAAGCTTGATTCTGCTGTCTCTCTCCTAGCCTTGTAGGAACATGATGTTCCAACCATTCTGGAGAACAATTCACCACAAATAAGTTATCCTCTATTTCTGTCTGCAATACAGTTAGAACATCCTGGCACCTGGCCTTATGTTTTTAAGATTACATTTTTGTTAATATTCTCTTCCTTAGTCAAATGTCAAGAATTATTAAACATTCATAAGAAACTCATCTTGATCCTTGGCTATAAAGTGTTAAGACCAGATAAGTCCTATAACCTTCAAATTTCAAATACTAACATATGACCTATATTTTCTGAAATGTAAAAAACATTTTAAAAAGTGGGGAAACTGTCAAAAGGCTCTGAAAACTCAAGTTTAATGGGGCCTTTAAAAATCCTGTGGAAAAGCCTGAGTGTGTCCTGCATGTGCATTAATTGTATACTGTGTTACACAGTCCCATTATCAAACTCATAAATGACCAGGTTCATAGTACTACCAATCAGATTTGGTTGAAGTATTACCATGGTCTGAGAGGAGCTAGGCTTTGATACTTGTGTATCAGCCAATCATTGATTAACTGTCATGAGCAGATTACCTGGTCAAGAGAATGGCCATAATCTCCCAGTGCCTGTAGGCAAGAGGTGCCTGTTAATGGACAGGAAATCTCCAGAAATCTGCAGCTATGAGCTTCTAGTCATTCAACACTCACAGAAGCTGGAGGCACCAGCCCACAGTGGTGAGGTAGGCACCAACATCTCCATAGCTGTAGATCACCTCTCGTAGTGGGGAAATAGTCAGCTATCCTCAAAGTCAAATCAAGCCTTCACAATCAAGTCAGTGGGATGGGTTAGGCACTTCCTGTTTTGAAATTTTCAGAGGCCACTTTGTGAATGTAGAGAGAGGAATGACAATAAACTGCCACCCTCTGAAACTGTGAAGTTTATCCATTGGTTTATTGATTCAGAAAATACGTCAGCTGAGCACCTGGTGCCAGGCACTGATGAGACCCGGACTGTTCCTTATCTGACCTGTGCTGTGTTAACAGCTCTGGCAAAGCCCACATACACACCTTTGTCTAGCACAGCATCTCAACACAGGTCAAAAATGCTTCCTCTTGTCTCTAATCTAGGAACCCTGTATTGCTTCTGGCCAAGATGGGGTTCTATCCCTTATCCACTGAGTTCTTAATAAGTTGATTTTTTAAAAAAAAATTAAAATAAAATAAATTATATGTTGAATACCTTATATCTGCTAACCTCAAGTTTGGACCTGCTTGTGTAAAGAAGCCTTGTGGCTGCCATGATGTTTCTCATGTGCTAGTGGTGAGCACAGGCGCCTGAACAGTTGATGATCCTGGAGTCATGGGATGTGCAGGGACGGAAATACGCAAACACCTATAAAGGAACATTGCTGCCTTATTTTGGATTACTCTAAAAATGTACATATGCTATCTTGCTTTATTCTCCCAGTGATCTGAGCAGAGAAACCGAATGAGGTCAGGAAAGATCAGTTAACTTGCCTAAGGCTAACTTGCCTAAGCTGTAAGTGATAGGCTCCACTTTCTAACTGCTGACGGACAGGCAGGCATACGCTTTGGACTACAAGTGTGTTGTGACATACTGCACTGGGAGAGCAGAAAGGGAAAGAACCTCCTAACTGTTCAATCCACAAATCCCACATTTAGGGTATTCAGTGGTGAAGAAACTGGAATGATTTCTAGGATTGAGCATAGTGAATATTGTGTGCCTTTTTTGCATTCTAAGCAACTGGCATATTTTTACAAGCAGTCTCATGAACTGTTACACTACAGTTTCAAAGAAGAAAAATAAGGTCATATGCCAACCTGGTATGTCATACCTGCTGAAGTAAGGCAAAATTCTTAAGTACATTTTTTTCCCTTTAAAAAGGGCAATATATTATCACTGTGACTATCAAAGTGCCTGTGAATACAGGATTGTTCATTATTTATACAGGAACATAAATGGATATGGAAATTTACTGTACATGGGACCTGCTGAATAAACAGCTCCCCCAAAGAGCTGAGAAAAGTACAACACAGAACAATAGAGCACAGCAGGGGGGCAGTGCCTAGACAAATACATGGTGGCTTGTGGTCTTCGTGGCTAGAAAGCGTCAGAGGAAAGATGCAACTCTTTGTTAAATATATCCAATGATGACGCACTGTTCACTATATTTGTGAAATATGAATTTGCCTAATAATACCCATAAGTTTTATGTCCTTCAGAAAATGAATGAAAATGTGTTCCAAAATCATCTCTTTTGGGGGATCAAAGTTGAAGAAAGGACAGTAGTTTAGGAAAAGAAGTTGAAAACTGTATAAAAAAAAGACCAAATGACATGTAATCAATATAGAATTTGTCATGATTTTGGAAGCATTTGCCTAAAAGATTTGATTTATATCACACATCTCTTATCACGTATGTATCTTCCAGAAATTCATTATTGGGTTGGCTGATGGACCGCAGAAAGATCAACAAATTATTTGCTTTGACCTGTAGCCACAGGTCAATCGCCAGAGTCTATATACACAAGTCACAAATGAGCCTCTTGTATAATAAAAGGAAATAGGCCAAGGAATGCCTGGAAGGACAGAAGTTCTATATTTTGGGAATGTTATTCAATGTGACTTTGTGATTATGGTATAGAAATCAGGCAAATTAGCAACTAGTAGGGATTCATTTGTAAACTGATAACACAGATCATACATGGTTTTTTTAAAAATTTGAAACAGTCTGAGGCAAACCTGGATGTGTGGGCACCTGCGCTATTCATAAACTCCACCTAAAATGGGGAAATCATCAGGTTATGGAGAAAACGTTATGAAATATGAAACCTCTTTCTCCCTCCTCAGCCATCGTAATGTCTATTACCCTCCAGGAAGCAGGATGAATATAAAACCACTCTACAGTACCTACTGGGTGGCAGACAGAATTAGGTTTCAAACAAGCTTGAAAAGTGAGTCTTTCCTTTTCACTTACTGAATTTCTTCCCCAGTTTTACTGGCTTCAAAGAAGCTTTGAGGGAAAAAGAAGAATCTTTGAGATGTGTGTGAAAGCTACCTGGTAAAGGGCATATTTGGCAGGACATCGGGCTCATTGCTTAGGAAAAATTTGTGTGTGTGTGTGTGTGTGTGTGTGTGTGTGTGTGTGTGTGTGTGTGTTACTGGAGATCACATTCAGGACCTTGCGCTTGCCAGGCAGATGCTTAGGCCACTGAGCTGTCTCCCCAGCAGGAAAACACTTGTTGATGATTGTGGGTCAATACTCAACCACCTAGAAGTTCCTTTACTATTCAAGAGAGGAATACAATAGGCTTGTTAAGTATAAGCTAGGTTTTCATAGTCCTGCTATTATTAACCTTTCAGCCTGCATATTTCTTTTGGGGTGGGGACTGTCCTTTGTAGTGTAAGACACTGAGCACAACTTCAGCTTCTACCCACTGGAGACCAGTAGCACCTTCGCCCAAGCTGTGACAGTGAAAACATGTCTTCGGACATTCCCTGGGGTACCAAAGCACCCTCAGTTGAGAACAACTGGTATAAACCATGCACATTTTTGTTTATTCTCACCGCTTCCAATCTAGCTCATGTCATGAAAATCTATAAATCCTTGCTTCGTTCAGTTAGAAGGGGCCTGAAGGAAAATAGTGCTATCTTCTATGTGTTTGTTAAAGCACTTGTAACACTCTTTGTTGGTGATCACCCAGATTGTTTAGCTCTCCTGATGTGGGAGAGCTCACTTCCTCATGAGATGATATATTTCATGGTTAAGAATTTTGCTTATGAGAAGGTTCATTGATGCTGAGCTGAAATCACAACTTCTTTGTGATTCCCCATCACATCCCCACTTCTCAAGGGAGTCCTCTGAAGATCCCTCTGAAGACATCTGCTCTCTCCTCTATCACAGAGCCCTTCTAATATTTCTCAGTTTCCCAGAGAAGCATCTTTGTTTCCATCCACAGTACCTCCCTTGTCCAGTCTTCTACCTTGCATCTGTCTGAGGTCTTCTTCAATAAGAAAAATGATTATTGTAGTGAGGATATTGATAGTTATGCTGTCAGTGTGCTAGCCATGATGGCAATGATGATGATGGTCACGACAGTGATGACAGTGGAGGTAACGCTGATAATGGCAGTGGTGGTTCTAATGGTAACCATGGGGATGATATCTGTGTCGATGTTAATGATGGTAATGATGACAGTAGCATTGCTGCTGTTGATGGTGCTGGTGGTAGTGGTGATGGCCATGATGGTGGTAGCAGTGCTGGTAGCAGTGGTGGTTATGGCAGTGGTACATTTGCCTCCATTTATGGAGTTCCTTCTGCCTGCTGTATGCTTTTTTATCTATCACAGTGTTACCCAGTGTATCAAACATACGAACCAAGCAAACAGTTTAATCTATCTAAAATATCATTTCCCCTAGTCTCTCTTACTTCACAAATGTATCTTGTCTCTCTACTGTGCATTCCTCTTTCAGGCTTTGCTCGTACATCCCAGATGCCCCTAAACTCCCTCTAACACTCAAATCTCACTCCTGTTTGAGGGTCAACCCAAAATCCTCCTTCTTTCACTTCTTCCTACTTGCACTGTTGAGCGCCTCTTTGTGCGGAGTGCCAGGTCACATGCTGAGATACAGACACCCAGCCCACTTCCCAGGTAGCTTGCGAGATAGACAAGGTTTCATCCCCTCTGAGTTTCCAACCTTTCCTCCTCATGTTCCTTATCACATGCCCAACTCCTTCCAAATGACTAATCTGGCCACACAGACTCTTTCTCCCTTGACTCTCCAAAGCCAGGCTTGTGTGGAGAGCAGAGGTAAGAGAACAAATGGAGGAAGAAGAGTCACATGGAAAGGAAGAGTTAAAAGAAGAAAATGAGACAAAATAATGATTGTGTGTGTGTGTGTCAAGGAACTCTTGAGTGTTACGTCTGCACATCCTTCCAGGACCACAGGACTCAGGAGCCCTTGGAGAAGAATCAGCTTCTGGAGGCCATTATTGAGGGCCATAAATTAGGTCACCTTGAATGTCCTTCTTTTTTATTTTTTCATTAACTTTATTGAAAATTAATTATATATCATATTTAAAATTGTAAACAAAAATTTTTGCCATAATTTTATTGATAAACAAATAGCAATGAGATAGTTTCAAATCAAATCGGTAGGACAGTTTCAATAATTAACACACTGCATACATTCTTCTTTGAATGTCCTTCTTGATCCACATAAAATAGTCTTAATAACTTTCGGTTACCAAATTGTCCTTATTTAAGTTCAACAACATAGGAAATTTGTGCCATGTGATCCTCTGTTTATGTTTATATTATAATTATATTTATTATTCCTGCTGGGACATTTTGAGATTACCAAGAGGAATTATCGGTAATGATGCTGGGATAACAGTTATAAACCATGCCACCTGGTCACCTGAATTATAGTCACAATAAAATGTGGCAAGTAAAGGGATGAGATGTGCCCAAAATGTCACTGGAAGCCACAGAATGAGCATCTCACCCAACATGTGGCAAAGGGAAGGGTGAAATTCTAGAGAAAAACATCTTGCCAAGAACCCAGGTCTCAGTGAACTTTCTGGTTCCCAAATTAAACAACCTATATCATCCAGCAGTAGTAAGTTTTATCCTATATCATGTTACTTGATATTTCTTTTCAGGCTGTTGAAAAAATAGTGCAAAACAAATTGTAAAACAATCTTTTATATCATTAAAAGAAAAGAATCTCATTGTTTCTCAGTCTCTTAATGCTGGTCAGTGTAGGAGATTAAGCAAAATGGACCACAAGAAACACATGGTTGAGCAATCTTGTTCCCTTAGACAGGGATGAGCAGGCATTTTCCAATTATTCTGCAATGGTATTTGAGCAATGCTCAACAGTGGAGCGATGGTATAATGCCAATGCCTTCCAGCAGGCAGGCAAGCATTTCTAGTTTTGATTAATGAAAAGGAAAATGAACTAGAGGCTCATTTAGCAGGCTTTCCCAACACCCCTAAACATTGCTTAACAATCCAACATACTTATACATCTACATTGCCATGTGCAGGTAGATGCTACATGTTTTCATCTGTGAGAAAGAAAAATGCTCCTTGTGTGCCTCATCACTTTCCTCTCTCCCCGCTCAGTCTGCAGCTCCAACAGCACACCAGTGCCTGAGGAGGGAATTTCCAACGTGATTCTGTAACCATTGGGGAGGGTCCAAGAGAACGCAAATGCATCTCCTGCTTGGTTAAGTTCATAGTGATGCAGAGCTATGGACAGCAGGAAATCTACCCTCAACCATCCCTAACAGCTCACTTAGGGTAGAAACCTTCTGGAAGGAGGAAGCATCTCGCTCCCAAAATTCACCTCACTGGACCCTCTCGAGCAGGAAAGGCCAATGAAGTGGGCTGTAGTGAACGCCCAGACTTCAGATAACTGTGCCACCAGCAGGAAAAGTAGCATGCCCTAAACTAGGCCTTTTCACTTAGACATCAAATTCACTCTGAATCTTTGCTAATGAGGACGAGCACGTTCTCCCACCTTGCCAAGCCTGAGAGGGACCCTCTGCTGACTGGTTGGCTTTAGGATACAATGATTCGCCGGGCAATTTTATGACATATCATCTGTTGCGGCCTAAGTGCCTCCATCAAGACTCACGTGGAAATGCACTCCCCTTGGTAAAGTACTCAGAGGGGCAATCAGGCGGGAACTTTGGAAGGCGATAAGGGCAGAGGGCCCTGCCCTCGTGGGTGGATTAATCCATTCAGGGCTTGCCTGCTTTATCCTGAGAGTGTTTCTGCTGTAAGAGCTACTTTGGCTCTGCCCATTCTATGAGCCCTCTGTCCATGTGATGCCCCAGACCACTTTAGGACTCTTCAGAGAGCTATACGAGGGGTGGGCTTTCAACCTTGGATGCCTGAGCTCCAGGACACGGAGCCAGATGAACACCTATTTGTTTTAAATTACTCAGTCTGTGGTATTCTGTCAGAGTTACAGAAAATGGAAGGAAACATTGCTTAAGACATATTTCTGCAATACAACCAGTTTTCCTGAGAGCTAATATTCATTTATTTAAATATGTATATATTTAATATAATAAATCCCGAGTATTATTAAAGAAAGGAAGTTAGTTTCATTATGAGCAAGGTCTGGCTGAAGAGCACTGGTAACAACTGCTCGTGCTCCACAGAAAGACAGAAACCTGAGTAAACCACGGGGCAAATCATATCATCACCTCCTTCTCTCCCTACTATTCCTTGAGAAACGCCAGGAACTCTAGCAAGATGATCCCTATTTTTCAGCACCAACAGTATTGAGCTCTATCTTAAAATAAAAGCGAAAAACATTCATTAATAAAACTATCTTTCTGCTTTTCCAAAAATATATGCATTGAGATCACCTCCCCCAAAAAACTGTGAAACTGGAAGGAGAGTGTGGCATGGGGTGTGGCGGGGCTAATGATCCTCGTGTGACGTGCGAGTGTGTGCATCCATCACAATGAATCCCACTGCCCCCACAACCAATTGCAAATGACTGAGGGAAAAGACCATTGTCACCACCACAGAAGGTGACAAAACAGAGGGGACAGAGCCTCAAAATCAGGCTATGTTCATTAGAAACAACCTGCCACAAATGGTGGTACACTTTAATCTGTTTTGTGGCTTAATGACAAATGATTAAGCCAAAGTTCACAGGGAATAAAACATACAGATCTGAGAGTCTGAACAATAATCTGTCCTTTTATTTTGCTGCTGATAAATATTTTATTGTTGTTCAGAGACTGCATAAGGGGAACTAGCAATGTCCTTTCAGTGGCTGTCCTAGTAATGGCAGTTACTTCTTCGTGAGCAGAAAGCTGCTTTGCCTGTAAATAATGCTTCACTTACATATGGCATCAGTATGCGTCCGGAAAACAAGGTAGAAGCACCAACCAGATCGCTCAGGAGACTAAAGCGCCTACATAGGCAGACGCAGGGACCAGGGTTCAAGCCCCATGTGCTGTTCCCCCCCCCCCTCCCCTGGGGTGCGCTGATGTGGGGACTGAGACTGGGTATGGTAGTGCATGGCTGTAATTTCAGGGTTTGGAAGGCTGAAAACAGGTCACTACTATGAGTCTGATCTGTGTAGTGAGATCCTGTAGGCCCTCTACTAAATACAAAAAAAAAAAAAA
>NW_004524599.1:12876770-12886316 GCF_000260255.1 Octodon degus
AAGAAAGAAAGAAAGAAAGAAAGAAAGAAAGAAAGAAAGAAAGAAAGAAAGAAAGAAAGAAAACAAGGTAGAGTATTATTTTATTTTAGCTTATTCATATGTCTAAAGATGTACAGTAAGCCTTAAACTTTGTGTAGCTTTTGCTGAGAAGGTATTTGTTTCCACAGCTCAAGTTTTTTTTTTTCAGTGTACAGTTCCTCAGAGCTTTATAATTTAGAGATCAGTTTGTGGAGAAAATATTCAAATCAATTTTAAGGGTACTTGTAATTACAGAAATGTCTTGTCTTTCTAACAATACTGTAAAATCCCTAGTTTCCTACAAAGATTAAAACTCCCTGAAGACTGGAATTTAATATTAAGCTTATTTTTTAGGATGTCATCATGTTTGTTGAGAAACCCCCAGAAATGTATTATATATTTGCATTCTATCTTAAACAGGCTTTAATGTGCATATAACACTGTCCTTGGTTATTAGAAAGGCTGCCAAGACTGTTACAGAAAGTTGCAGAGGGAAAGACTAAAAAGAGACAAGAGACCTAATATATTCAATACTTGACCCTCCGTGGGAATCACACAAACCACGTTTCAGGTTTGTCTGCTCCTCCAGCTCGTTTATAAAGCGTCCAGAGAAAAAGACATTGACTCTGAATCTCAAATATTCAAGGACCCATCTATTGCCACATAAGCTTGCAAAGAATTCGCACAAAGGGAAACCACTCTGCTTGCCGTAAGTAGGTGAAAGGAGCACACCCAAGCCCCCAGAAGAGCCAGGCACGTAAGGAACAGGAAGGATGTGCGTGGGAACAGAGCGAGAGGGAGGGGTGCAGGCTGTGACCAAGAGTGTGCCGCGCTGTCTTAGGAAAGGGGAAGCTGCCACTCAATTCCAGCTAATTGGCTCCAGCCAGAATTGCAGTCCTCGCTACTATCAGCTTTCCCAAGTTTGCAAGAGCAGGTAAGAATCTAAGTTTTATGTCGTTTGTCCCTGGTAGGAAAATACTGTGCAGAATAGAGCTATCCTGACCAAGTCAAAGGGGAACTGGGGTCATCTCTTGTCACTACCTAGTAAAAGGCATTAGACTGCCACTCTTATCTCTACCCTACTAAAATCATAACAACTATATTAGAAATAAATCAACCCAAAGCGGTCCTGTTGATCTAGTCTCCTAATGCCTCCATATCCTTAGCTGACACCCCCATTTCCCACCCGTCACTTCTGTCTCCGAGTGTGAGCACTCTGCTTGCCCACCCCCACATCCAAGACCCCACTTATCCTCATTTCACAAACACATCCTTGCTGTATCACTGCCTCACATGACCCTGTCCTCTCTTAAATCCTGTCACTAGCCTCCAGTCCTCTTGCAAGGAACCCTAAATGCTTTATAAGGGGCATCTAAGATTCTTCCTTTCCCTCTTTTCTTCACTTCATTTCATTTTCACTTGTGGGGCTCCTTTAGAGACTTACACCTTCAAGCCCCTTCCCACTCCAGTCCTCACTTTAGGTTTTATCTTTTCCTGGGATATTCTTCCCTTGTCTCTCTGGCCAGCTGTCCCTAGTCTTTCTTCAGATCTCAGCTTAAATATCACCTCTAGTGGGTTGAATTGTGTCCCCAAAAGGATATGTTGAAGTCATAAGTGCCAGGTGCATGTAGCTTTATTTGGAAATAGGGTCTTTGCAGATGTAATCAAATTCAGAGGTCATGCTGAAACAGAGTGTGTCCTAAATGCTATAGTTCACGTCCTTATAAGGAGAAAGGGATGTGAAGTCCCATGGATGTGTGAATAAGGAAGAGGCCCAGCTGAAGACACAGGTAGAATGCCAAGGATCACCAGAAACTATTTGCAAAAACCTGCTTTAGTCTTATGTGTTGTGCTCTATTTGTACAGCTTTGGGATCTTGAGATGGGTTGGGTGGAATGCCCTAAAGCTGAGTGTGTCACTTTGCCGGCCTGATACAAGTCACTCTGACCTCCCAGAATTACGGAATTACAGTGCTAGTGGGAATCTTGGAAACCACTAGTCCTCTCCTACCAGCTCTTATGGGTTTTGCAGGTGAGAAAATTGTGTCTCCTCCACAGGCTATCAGCTGTCACTTCTAACAGCTGTCAGTATATTCCTTCGGAATGCCAGCCCTATGCTGGCTTCGGCTGCCTAGCCTGAGGGTCCAGAGGCAGCTCTTCCTCTCCTGAAAACAGAAGCACATGACTTTGACAGCTATTCACTGCTCTATGGCATTTTTGTTAATTAAAATAATAGAATTTCAAGCAAGCAAGAGCCCTTAAACAGCATCTGAGCAACCTCGTCTTCTCATTTAATTGCATAAGGAAAGTCTCAAGTTATATACACTTTAAGTGTAACAGGATTGATTGCTGTGAATCACCCAATTAGCCACTTCCAAAGCATTCTCCAGATATTTCTGAGTGTTTCCCTAAGGTCCACCTCCAAAGAGCTAGAAACCTGCCCCTCTGATTCCTCTGTTCAGCACGACCCTGGGGCTGGCTGAGCCTTTGACAGCCCCAGTGCAGCTCTGTCCTTGTACCTTTTCTGCTTCCTTCTGTTGACTTCTTGTTTTCTTCACCTCAAGTGTGGGCATCATTCCTTAGTACAGCAGATACAGAGTTGTAAACTTTTAGAGAGACGGCCTGAAGGTTCAGAAGTGATGGGGAGGAAAATGCAACATGGAAAATGATACAGGTGGCCCTCAACTTGTAACTCTTTGAGTGAGGATCTTTCAGTTCTGCCATGGTGAGAAAGTGACATGCATTCAGGAGACACCGTCCTTTGAATTTTAACTTTTGATCTTTTCCCAGGCTAGCTGTGTGTGGGTACGATACTCTCTTCTAGTGTCCAACTATAAGCTGATGTGTAAGATCCGATCAAAATATAGAGTCAAATCTTACATTTGAAAACATTTATTATATTAAAAGGCACACTGCCATTAACTCCCCTCAAAATGTTCCCCTTTTTTTGGAGCACACTTGTCCCACTATGCTGCCACTTTCTGAAGCAGCTGTGAAGTCCCCTTCTGTGAGTGTCTTTACGAAGTAGGATCAAAAATACAGTGAGCACTGCTGCGTAATGCTACTGCAATGGAAAGACACGCTCAAAAAGTTTTGGTGTGTCTTTATCCACTGTGTTCACCAGATCTGGCATCATGTGACTTCTCCCAAAGGCAAAATGACCATGGAAGTTAAACATTTTGAACAGATCCGAGACACAGAGGCAGCTATGACAGCACAGCTAAAGCTGTAAGGTAGCCAAGGATAAGCTAGGGTGTCTAATAAGTCAGATGCAGTGAATATTCTCTCAACTTAATGACATTTTCAACTACAGATGAGTTTACTGGATGTAGCCCCACTGTTCATTGAGGGGTGTCTATACAGGCCATTGCCCTGACTCATGACTGCCATGACCCGGACCATGACCTTTGCATGCCCCCAGCCTGCCTTCCTGGGATGGGAGAAGCTGAGGTCTTCTCTCAAGTAGAAGCATCTCAGGCTCTCCCAGGGCTCAGATTATGCCACAAAGAAAGCATATCTCCCTACAGTAAGGACCACCTCACTTTCTGCTCCAAGAGTTCCCTATTGGAGGGGTTCCATTACCCTTGAGGAAGCCCCAGCCATCTCCACAGAGGCATCAGTAGCAGTTTCTCACTGCTGCCATAGCATAAAATGGAGAGAGAGAGAGAGAGAGAGAGAGAGAGAGAGAGAGAGAGAGAGAGAGAGAGAGATCTAGCAAGACAGGAAGCAAGAGAACTGAAAGAGCCAGGACCACTCACCTTGGCAAAAATCTACTTCTGTGAAACTAGCCCATTCCATAGACTCATGAATCGATCCATGATGATGGAGCCCCTGTGATGTAATCCCCTCCACCAGGACCTACCTCTGAAAGGTTCTACTATCAAAACACTAGCACTCTGGAGGCTCAGCTTCTAGCTTGAGACAAACCACATCCAAGCCATAGCAGTAGGTCTCCCACTCCCCATTCTAAATTTAGAGCCCTGGGTCAACACCCTATACCCACTTTTTTCTAGAAAGAGAGATGAGAAAGCTGTAGAATGGTTTTCAAGTTTATGCACACAGCAAGTTGTCCATAGATGGAATACAGGTCAAACTCAGGAGGTTCTCAGAAACACAAAAATAGACCATCCCCCAGAATAAAAAATGACCACCAGCCAGTGGCCTGACCCACTTAGGAGAGGGGCCTTGAAAACACCAAGCTCCCAGAAAGCAGCAAGGTACCAAGAGACAGAGAAAGTGGAAGTGTGAGGCTGTGGCTCCCCCAAGTCAGGGAAACTCACTGTGGCCTGAGAATGAAGCCTGAGAAGGCGAAGGTTTATTCTCAGGCCCATATCCTGCAGTGACCTCTTCAAATGCAACATCCTATTTCCTTCTCAACAACCCCCACGGAGGAAAGATCTTCATCTCTCTTTTAGAGGGAAGAAAACTGAACTGTAAGGACAGGAAATACTTAGACCATATTTTCTGAGCCAGTGTATCAAAGGAGGAAGCCAGACACCATTCCATGTTGGTTCTTCTGACTCCAAACTGTGACTGGACAGTGATCCATCTCCACCATGCATGAATGAATGATTCATGGTGACCAGGGTTGTACTGGCTATAGCTGGTGAGTTTAGATGGAAGGTCTTCCCAGGGCTAGACAGATTAACTTCCACAACTGCATCACTAGGAACCTCTTTCTACCCCCCAGACACAGAGGAAGTTGATCTTTATTTTATTTCATTTCATTTTCTGTATTTACTACAGGGTCTACAGGCTCTCACTACATAGATTGGAGTCATAGCGATTCACCTGTTTTCAGCCTCCCTGGGATTATAGGTGCGCACTGCCATGCCCACTGAGATTACAGGTGCGCACTGCCACGCCCAGGCTCAATCGTGGTCTCAGCAAGCCCTGCGGGCAGGGCCAGCACAGCATGCCGAGATCGAACCCCTGGCCCTTGAGTCTGCCTAAGCAGGAAGTTGATCTTTAAAAAGTTCCCATAAAGATTGTACTGGAGCCCAGCCTCATGTCAAGGACAGAGAAGAGGGCCAGGACACCCTTGTGGTGGCTGCCTCACTGCCAGGGAGCTCTTTTGCCAGCTTCTTCACAAAATAATTGTTGGCATCTGCAGCCATGCTAACCTCAGTATCAAGATTGTCTCAGGATCTGAGTGACACTGGTTCTAGAAAACATGATCACATTTTTCAGATTATAGTTGGGAGAAAATATTTATGTGATAAAGCACACTTCCAACAGACGAGCCAGTTGAACTTACTGTTGTAAATCATAAATTGCTTTAAAAGCAGGAAAGATGATTCCTAGCAGGCTCTGTTAGAAGTGGTTGCTCTTTCCTTTGTAGGGTGACAGGGTCTTGATGGGTAGGTGAAGCTTTCAGGCTCTAATGACATTAAAAATGCCACTCTTCAGCCTTCCTTTGGGTGTATAAAATTATGCGATCCAACTTTATTCTGCTGAGATAAACAAGAAAGACTTGCCAAGTTTAATAAATTCCCTGAAAACCAGCTCTGAAGTTCATTTGGCCAGTAAAATGGTAGAGAAATGTAGATGCTGAACCCTCAGGTTCCATCCATAGGTGTGAATGGGCTGCCTGCAAGGTATGGGCTCAGCAACGTGCAGCACGATGGTGGGAAATGCTGAGCTGAGCGAGCTACAGGAATCGTAGGGCTGAGAATAAAAACAGTGGCACCATCTCCCTGCGCTGGGTGAGGTCTCTACAGGGCCCCAAAGGCTTTTGAAAGGAGGCACAGGGAAGGTGCATCCTTCGGCTCACTTAAAGAGTAAATATTCTGCTCACTCAGGGTAAATACTGTGGGGCTCTTCCTCCTCAATACCACCAAATCTTTCCCTAAATTTGGCGTAAGAAACTGGTCAAGTCACAGCATCGGGACTGCTAGTTCTCATACCTCAATGTTAAACCCTGGGCCTTATTTTTCAGCATCATCCAAGATAGGACTAGTGGACCTAGGGTTCTCTTTAAGTCTTTAACTGTGCAGTCCACTGGCCACCCAGCAGTGTGTCCAGTGAGAGCTTGAACTGCAGTTATTCCAGGCTGAGGCCTACTATTCATATAAAATACACTTTGGTTTTGAAAATTCAGAAGAAAATAATATAGCTCATTAATAATTTTTATCTGTTACATATTCAAATTATATTCTGGATATATTGTATAAAATAAAATATATTGTTACCATTTTCACCTGTATCTTTCCTTTCTAGTTTGTGGCTGAAAGAATATGCAAAGTCCTATCTATGCATTTCATTATTTTTCCACAGGACGGCACTGCTTTAATTGCTTCCATAACAGCTTTCAGGCTTTGACAGTGTAACTAACCCTCAGGTTGAGGGTTAGCTAAATCGATGTAGTTTTTCTCTTTTCTCAGGGATTTAGAAGCTGTTTAAGGCAGCCAATTCCAATTTGCATTTGTCAAAATGCACAGTATTTTACAACACAAAAAGTGAACCTTAATTTATGCAAATTCTTAAAAACTCATTTAGGAGGTCAAGGGATCCCAGAATGGGATGCAGAATATGCCAAAAGACTAATGATAGTACAAATTATAAACAAATTCCCTGAAAGGAGCAGGGAAAAAAAGATGCTAACCTAAGTAACTTTGACCTAAGTGGCTTCCGTATGACAAGCAGGAAGGGGAACGGAAAGCAAGCACTGTGTCCAGGTGAAAGTTGTTTCCCATGGGGTTCAGGTCACCAGTTCTGAAACCACCATACAAGTACACTGGAAGAGAACAAATAGGTAAATGGTGGCAGATGGCTGGTGGCAAACATCTTGCTGTTGGAGTGGGAGGTGACAGAGCCACAAGGGGAGGAAGCTAGAATAATCCACATTGTATAGACCAGACTTGGAAACATTACACAAATTCATGTCTAACTTAATATGGCTGGAGATGGCTACATAGCAAAATATCTACAGCTATGTTTAGGTTCACATTTTTACACATATTTCCTTGCTCAGTCATCTGAGAGTGACTATGGCAACAAAAACACCCGCTGCCCAGATTTTAGTGTCTAATGATATTCTCCAATTGAAGGAACAAGAACTCCTTGGAGAACTTCCTGGTTCTAGGACTGGGGTGGATACATAAGATGAGCTTGGCCAATTTTGCAGCACCAAATGCAAGAGAATGTACTAACAAATAGGAAAAAATATGTGCACAGTTAAGGGACACACAATGATAGGCACAAGGACAGGAGCCAGCTGAAAGAGCTCCCAGTGATCAAAGCCGGAACAATTTGCACAATGAAGTAAACAAAGTAAGACTGAGCCATAACCTGTATCATAAATTAAATACTAGCGAGTCCATGTGAATACAAGACTAGATAAACATTTTAAAAAAGAGCTAAATACCTGCCCAGGAGAAATTCCCCCCAAATTAAGTGGTTATTCTCAAGGATGTAAAGCACAATCCCCATTCCGTAAGTGTTGGTTGTGAAAGATGACTTCTTTCCAAACAATACAGAATGGAAAGAAAGATGAGAACAAGATAGAACTTTGCAGGGCAGACACCTGACGAACACTACTTAACTAGGTGATCAAAGTTAACATGAGCTGCAATAAATGATTTCTTTGTCAGCGCAGGCTTCAATAACAAAATATCATAGACCAAGTAGCTTAAAAAACATAAATATATCTGTAATTGTGAGAAATCCTTATTGTGAGAAGTCCCAGGTCAAGGAGCCGGTGGAGTAGGTTTCATTCTAAGACCTCTTTTCTTGCCTTGCAACCTGCTGCCATCTCTCTGTGTGCCCTCATACCCCTTTCTTTGTATATACACAAGGGGAGAGAGCAAGGAAATGTCTCATAATGGAATTTATAAGGGCAATAATTCCACCATAAGGGATTCACATTCCTGACCTCATGTCACTCATATGTAAGACTCATGCTTAACCTTCCAAAAGTGCCGTCTCTAACTAGAGATTGGGCACAACAAGGACTTTCGAGTCCAACACTCAGTCTACATTGGTCACATTGGTAGCATCCTCTTCATGTGCTGGGATCAGAATTGCCCATTACCTCCATGATCTACTTCTCCAAGACAGTCCTGAGAAAAACATGAGACATATCTCAGTTGAAGGATGTTATGTATAATACCCAACCACTGCTCACCAGAACTCCAAGATCATTATAAACAAGTATGTGAAAAACTAGCCACAGCCCAGAGGACCTTAAAGAACATCTTGACTAAGTGTGATATGGTTTCCTTGTGGGAATGCAAGTCAGGAAAAGGACATGTAATAAACAGAAATAAACAAACAAAGAAAACAAAGAAAAGGACATAAGATAAAAACTAAGGAAATCCAAGTGAAGTATAAACTTCAGTAATTATAACAAATGTACTTTGTTAATATGATTTTTTTTTCTGTACTGGTGATTGAACTCAGACAAAACCTTATACGTGCACTTCCCAGGCAAGTGCTTATTCTACTGAGCTATCTCCCCAGCCCAATATGATTTGTTAACAATGGGAAAAATCACAGAATGCATGAGAGCTCTGTAATAACTGCATAACACTTCTGTAAATCTGTTCAAAACTGAAATCATTCTAAAGTAAAATGTTTGGGCCAGGGAGATAGCTCAACGACATAAGCATCTGGCCTGGCAAGCAAGCATAAGGTCCTGAGTTCAATCCCTGATACCAAAATAAATAAATCAATAAATAAATAAATAAATAAATAAATAAAATGTCTATCTTTAAAATAAAAACATATGGGGCCAGGGAGATGACTCAGTAGAATAAAGCACCTGCCGGGCAAGTACAAGGGCCTGAGTTCAAACCCTGGTTCTGCAAAAAATAAATAAATAAATATAAAATGATAAAAATATAATCTAAGAAATTTTCTATAATTAGTTTCCAAAGCAAAGAGCGAAAATTTAATTTATTTTTTAATTATATATTTCTTTTATTTACACATAAGTACAAAAATCTAACCATATACAACCTTGAAGCAGAACAGTCCCACAACATTCCTTTTCATGTCTCCTGCCTTCATTCACCACCTCCTTCTTTTTGAACAATCATCTACCCGAGAGACAGCACAGCTCCAACTAGCATGTCATGTCAAGAAGCCTGTATTCAGAGGACCAGAATGACAGGCACTCCAAACATGAACCTACTATTACAAATTGCCATCTTCAGTGAAGTTGCTTATTTCACAGGTTTCAGTATATATAATAGTTAGCCAGGGTGAGAATCTTTCCAATTAACTGCTAGATTCGAAAATTTTCTGGAGATTCTCAGGATCATTGTCTTGCACATCTTCTACATAAAACTGTATGGCTTGACATTGTCATGTTTCCAAGTTCTTCTCCTTTCCCTCTTACTTAATTAGCCCTCATGTTCTTGCTTTCCTTTTAATTGTATTATACCTTTCTATTTGTATTTCTTCTTTTGAGTTCTTATACAAGGGAAACTATACTATATTTACACATGTGTGTCAGGTTTATTTCACTTACGAGTATATATTCAAGTGGCATCCACTTCAATATAAAGGCTTCGAGTTTATCATTCTT
>NW_004524599.1:12886416-12892477 GCF_000260255.1 Octodon degus
TTAATTCTTTACATGATTCTGGCTGCAAACCAAATTGGACAAGAACCAAATCAAACTCAGTTAGTTAGGTTCAATATTGACCTTGTGGGGAAATATGATTCAGTTCTCGTCCAGTTCAGTTTGAAACCAGAATTATGTAAAGAATCTAGCTCATGAACTAAGTTACCACTGTATGCCAGGAGCCCAAAATAAAGCCATGTATTTACTGTCAAGTGATCCCTAACAAATCACACACCAAGGAATAAAGACAGTCCCTTCTCTTGTTCTTCATTTCACACCATATATAAAATCAACTTAAAATGCATTAAAGGTTTAAATATAGGATGTGAAACTACTAAAAGAAAAGGTAAAGATAAAGCTTCTCAACATGTGTCTGGACTATACTATTTTGTATATGATCCCCCAAAACACTGGAAGAGGTCACAGAGATAGCTCAGCAGCCTAAGCGCCTGCCTACACAAGCACAAGGACCCGGTTTCGATCCCCAGTACTGCATGCTGTGCCCCACCTTGGGCACACAGAGCCAGCCACTGAGTCCAGGTGTGGTGGCGCACACCTATAATCCCAGCACTGGGGAGGCTGAAACAAGAGAATCACAACGAGTCTGAGCTGCATAGTGAGACCCTGTGCCAAACACATAAAATTTAATACATAAATACAAAAACACTGGAAGTAAAATATAAAATAGACAAATAGTTATCAAATTAACAAGACTCTGCATAACAATGGAAAAATAAAATACAGAAATAGCCAATAGAAGGGGAAAATAATTGCATGTTATACATACAATAAGGGATAACCTAAACACTAAAGAGTAAGAAAACAAATAATTTAAGTTTTTAAAATAAGCAAAGGCCTGAATACACATTTCTCAAAAGAACACATGCAAAGGACGAACCAATACATGCAAAATGTCCAACATCACCAGTCATTAGAGAAATACAGGCAAAGCCGCAGTGAGCAACTGTCTCACATTTCATTCATTAGAATCTACTAAGTATTATTACACAAAGTAAAAGTTGACTCAGTAGAAAAAACAGAGAAATCTAAAACCTTCACAATATATTTTCTTTTTTATATTTTTCTTTTTTATTATTTATTTATTTACTTATTTTGTAATTTAGGGAAGGGTCTACAGGGTATTCAGGCTCTCACTACTAGATCAGACTCCTAGTGATCCACCTTTTTATAGCCTCCCAAGAACTGGGATTACAGGCACACGTCACTACACCCAGTCTCAATTGCCATCTCAGCCCACCCTGGGGGTAGGGCCAGCATGGCAGGCGTGGTAGTCAAATCCTTGGCCCCTGCGCTTACTTGCAGGCACTTTAATCTACTGAGCTATTTGGCTGGCCCACAATATATTTTCAACAATTGATAAAATGAATAAGTAAAAAAGTTGGTATAGGTATGGAATATTTAAGTAAAACAATAAGAAAAGTTGTTCTAACAGACATTAATACATACTAAACACAGAAATTGTAGAATATACATTCTTTTAAAATACATACAGAATTTTTTTCCCAAGAAGTTGAAATGGTACAACATATGGTTTCTAAATATATTGCAGTCCTGCTGTACATAAACACCAAAAGACAACCAAAATATTCTAGACCTTAACAAGAAAGGCTGCTGGATCCCAACCCCAAGGCCAATCCTGAAGTAACTAGAGGAAAAACAGAGAAAGCTAAGAAAATGCTCAACATGATAGGAGTTGCTTCGGTGTATAGTTGAATGGGTAGCAGTTTGGTCGGGTGTACAACAAAGTCCTCACAAATCTGAGACAGTGCAGTTGAAAAGCCTTGCTCTTGCTCCTCTCTCATCTCTTCCTTGAACAGACACATCTTCCCCTGCCCCTGCTGTACTCAGCCTCCTGGTCCAGGTGTCAACTGGAGTCAAGTAAGGGCAAAATAAAGGCAGAGTTAGTGAGAAGCTGACAAAAATAAGTGAGAACTCATTAGCTTAGGCTATCTATTTTCTTATCCCCTACTTCCAAATCCCCAATGATAAATTAAAAATATAAAAATAATCTCTTCCACATCCATATAATAGAAGCTCTAGAGTAAAAGAACAGAGAAAAGAAAATGGAAAATTTTTCCCAAATTAAAAAACTGTAAAAGAAAGACTCAAATTGAAAATATCATAGCATTTCATAGAGAAGCAATAAATAACATCGCCAACTAAACACATTTTAGTGAAATTTAAGGACACAGAAAAAATTCTGAAAGCTTGTATAGATAACAAAAAATTGGCTACAGATGAATAAGAGGTAGACTGACATCAGATTTTCTGACAGCGATGCTGAGATAAGACAACGGAGTTGCAATTTCAAAATAGTGAAAGAAAAGCCAACCTATCATTTCAATACTATACAAATATGCCCAGACATGCAAGATATCACAAGCTTTTCTCATTAAAATACACAGTCTTGAATGAATGATCTACAGGAAAGATCGTTATGCTGTGATAACAAATGCACATTTGGTCTTCATCTTCAGATTCTGGCTTCTAAGCACCCTTGGAATCTACAAAGTAGTGAAGATGTCTTTTAAATTCAAATGAGATAACTGGTGACTGGAAGCCCCTAGATAGCTTCAGGATGGGAGTTGCTCACAGGAAAGATCAAGGCATGATTAGAGCTTGGCAACTTCAACACTGTTCTCCAACCTCCAGGGAGGGGAGAGGAGAGAAGTTACAAGTTGAGTTGATCTTAATTGTCAATGTCACAACCAACCATAACTACGTAATGAAGTCTTCATGAAAGACCCAAAAAGAGAACATTGGGAGAGTCTATCTATTGCTAAATGCATGGAGGTGACTGGAGTTTAGTCTCAAAGAATGGGGGGGGGAAGGTCCTCCTCTCTTCCCACATACCATGCCCTATGCATCTCTTCCACCTGGTTGTTCATCCAGATACTTCATCCTTTAAAACAAGTAGATAAACAAAAGAAGGTAGGTGTTCCCTTGAGTTCTGTGAGCCACTCTTGCAAATTCATCAAACCCTATAGGAGAACAGGGGAATCTGAACTTATATTCATTGGTTAGAAGCACAGGTGATAATTTACCCCTTGCTACTGGATCCTTCCTTAAGTGTGGTGTCCTGGAACTAAGCTGAACTATCTAATGCTATCTCAAGGTACATAGTGTCAGAATTGAGTTGAACCATGGGACAACCAGCTGGCACCTGAGGGAAAATTGCTTGGTGTGCACAGGAACAAAACTCAGCACCTCTGATCAGACATGCTGTGCTGAGTGACCCTCAGAGAGAGTAGGAACAACTTCACTTTTCCTATCTCTAATAATCACTGAAGAAATGGTCAGGAGAAAGGCAAATTAAAGGTGATTGAATACCTACATGAGCTACAATAAAATAAACTACCAAAAATAATAAATAATAAGAAAATAACATAACATATTATATGTTATATACTACCAAAATTAAAATTCTAAACTTTAAAAGCCTATATAATACTTAAATATAAAACTATCATCCATTCAGAAGAAAACACAGAAGGAATTCTTTTTGATGTAGGATTAGATGAAGAGATCTTGGACAAAATATCAAGAAAGCCACCCATAGAAGCAAAAATTTGATAAATTTCACTTCCTAAAAATTAAAACATTTATTCTACAAAAACACTATTCAGAAAATGAAAAGGAAGGAAATATGAGCAACTACCACATATCCTATGAAGGACTCATTTGTGGAATATACAACAGTAGGAAAACAATGTACTTAGGACATGGAAACAAAAACCTTAAATACGCACTACCACCAAGAGGAGACAGGCACAGGAAGCAAACACGTGGGAGCATGCTCAGCATCTCTGGGCCCCCGGAGAGAGCTAATGAGAGCCTGAGGGGAGGTCGCACATGCAGGTAACAGGAAGTAGGTCATAGATCTTTTTCAAATGGGAAGTGGATCAAGAAATGGAAGGTGAAAAGTGGAGCAGGAGGGACTCAAAGAGAACCAGACTGTGTCTTGTTCCTGAGCCAGCTCCCTGCAAAGAGCGCAGTCATCACGTACTAATGAAAGGGAACACTGAAGAGAGACCCTGAAGGTGTGAACGCTGGTGAGCGTGCAAAGCAGCTGGGCCTCTCACAGCTGCTGCTGCACATCTAGACTGGGACAGCCACTCTGGAAGCCAGTCTAGCCGTAGCATAAGAAATGAGGTCTACCCTTTCCATAAAACCCAGCAATCACATGCCTAGGCCTTGATCCTGCAGAATTTAAAAATTATACTCACTTGAATATCTATATATAGATGTTCATAACAATTTTATTTACAGTACCCAAAACTGGAAATAGCTCAAATTTCCTTCAAGAAGTGAACACTTAAACTCTGGCAACCATCCATCCATGGAATACTACTTGGCAATAAAAAACAAATGATCTACTAACTTGTACAATTTTGATGGCACTTCAGAGCATTAAGCAGAATGAGAAAACCTGTTATAGGTTTTCTATAACTCTCGCTTCCATTTACATAACATCCTCAAAGTGAGAAAGTTACAAGGATGGAAAGCAAGCAAGTATTGCCAAAGGTTAGGGGACAGAAAATAAAGTGTGCCTATACCAAAAAAGGCAAAAGAAATTCCTTTGTGACAAAGTATTTCTTTATCTGCACTGTGGGAGTTTGTTCGAATCTACATATGTAATAAAATGTTGTAGAATTATATCCACATGCACCTCAAACAAAATTAGTGGATACAAAAAGAAAGTTGAAATTTCTGCAAGATTTCATTATGACAATTAATTCTGTGCTTTTGAGAATGTGCTGTGGTTCTATATGATGTCACCAGTGGACAAATGTGGGTGATAGTATACGGGGCCTATCTGCAACTTCTTGTGAGTCTAACATTATTTTTAAAATAAAACATTTTTAAAGCTTATGTAAGATTAATATGGTAGAACCGGCAGTAGACGGCAATCAGGCAGGGGATATGTGCTAAATGTCCTCCTTTATTTGGGAGAATATCTGTACCAATTCCAAATATTATTAAGTAATTTTTAAAATGTAGTTAATAGGTAGGATAAACTGAAATATAAATAAGAGAGTAGAAACAATCTCAAATACATAAATAAATGCTATTAATATAAGTGGCTAGGATATCAATTAAGGATGGATACATAATGTCAAAATGGAGCTTTTAAAAATGTACTTAGGTACTTCTTACAAGGGATAAATCTACAAATGAAGACAAGCCAAAGTTTACAGTAATAATAGAGAAAAATATAAAAAAAGAAAATTATAAGCTTCAAAGAAACATTTGTAAGACTGGCCTAATAATAACACTACACAGAACAGACTTTAGCAAACCATTTTCAGATATGGAGACAGTCATTACCTGATGATAAAGCTGTCCCTTTCACCAAAAATGGATAATAATTCCAAGCAGGTTCCATGTAATTAAGTACTGTAGTTAAGCAGTCTAGAGAACCAGGATACTTGGAGGGAAAGGGGGTGGGCATGGAAGGAAAACTGGCCCTCTCAAATGTCAGAACTTACTATGTCCTATGACATTTTTTTGTTGTCTCTTGCTTTCATTTATTACCCTTTTTTAAAACAAATTTACTTGAGAGACAGTATAGCAGTAATTGATATGACATTAGAAGCAGTACGTATTTAGAAGACCAGAATGACAGGCCTTCCAAGCATGACCCCACTATTACACATTGCTATCATCAGTGCAGTCACTCAGTTCACAGGTATCAGCATATATAGTTAGTCAAGGTGAGAATCCTACCAATTAACTGCTAGTTTCAAAAACCTGCTAAAGATTCTCAGGATCATTGCCTTAACCATCTTGTGCATATAAATGTATGGTTTTGCCCCTGTCATGTTTCCTAGCTTTTCTTCTTGCCCTCTCTTCATTATTTAATTCTTTTTTTTTTTCAAATTGGTAGGACAGTTTCAATAATTAACACATTGCATACATTCTTTCTAGTGATTAATTGCTATATAAGATGCGGACATGATATCCTATTTACAAACACCATTAGAACAAATCCCTCTATTCATTAAGAGAATGCAACTATATATCTATCCCAACCACTTTG
>NW_004524599.1:12893432-12913181 GCF_000260255.1 Octodon degus
AACAATATGCAATGTACTAATTATTGTAACTGTCCTATTAACCTGTTTTGAAACAGTCTCATTGCTATTTGTTTCTCAAAATTAATGAAAAAAACTTACTATGAAGAAATACAGAGCCTGGAGCCCCGCCCGGCACAGGGACAAACACTGATTAGTGGGCAATTCCAGAAATCCTGCATGTGGGGAGCTTGGCTGTCTGCAGGGAACTTGTGCAATGTCATTGAGGAAAGGAGGGGCTCACTGATAAGTGAACTTAAGGAAAAATTGATGATGATAGGAAAGAGGTGGAAGTGAATCCCTTCCTGAAGCCACGGATCAAATGGACCCAGGCCCTCTCCTCCCTTTCATTCCCTGTGGTCTTCCTTTTGTCTCCACTTCCTTTCTTAGCATGGTGGCAGAGGTCATAGGACAATAAGTTAGAGCAGAAAGCCCCCATGAAGTGGCAGGTCTGTGGCCCAGGTGCTGCAGGTGCAGATGGTAGGGGTGTGAACTTGCTGGGCACTAGGCCTTGCAGCCGAGAAGGCAGGCCAGGGAAGAGCAGCAAGGAGCAACACAGGAACAGACCAGCCCTAAACCCGGAGACCAAGGACGCAGCATGAATCAGAAGTCAAAACAAATACAAAACTCATGGGCAATTCAGTGGAGGAAGGAGACACCCAGCCTGGTTAAAGGTTGGTTACACTGAGCCAATAAATCAATTGTTTGAACAAATAAATAATATCCTAAGGATCATGGCAATAAGAATTTTCGATATATTTGTATATAGGAGCAGGAAAGGCTAGAAATAACTCTGAGTTGTTAGACTGATACTGAAAGTACAAATTCATAGTTTTATAATATATTTATACAGATGGTACCCAAAGGCGTGTGCACGGGTCGACATGGAGGCATGTACATGTGTACGTGCACACATTTCCCGCTTCAGTTCTCTGAGAGAACTGAGAAGCAATGCCCCAGCGGTAGCAATGCGCACAGCCAAGGCACAGGTCTTGATTCTGAAACTAAAAGAAGCCAGCGCTGTTGGAGAAGAGACTGATGAGCGCAGGGCTGCGTCAGGACACACTCAGTGCTTTGTATCAGAAGGAGAGAATTCTCAAAGCATCATCACAGTACACTGAAACGAGTGGGAAGGGGCTCCCACTGGCTGAACGGAAGTAGATGAGCATCCAAATCATGATAAAAGCAGGTTATGTGACAGTCCGTGATTTGCTCTTTCATTTCCTGTAAGATGTTACTTGACAAACGAGTTTGCCCTTTTATTGTAGCCAAATTTATCAATCTTTTCCAGTTCACACATTTTATGCTTATTTAAAGTTTAAAAACCTTCATCTATATGCTTCAATTAGTACTTTAAAGGTTTGTTTTGAACAGGTCTCTGTAGTTTGCGTTGCTAAAATACCCAAGGCTGGAGTAATTTCACAAGAGAAGATTTTCCTTTAGCACGTGGTTCTGGAGGTCCCAAGTCAGGAGGCTGCGCCTGTGAGTGGCCTTGCTGCTGGAAGAGACTTGGTGGAGCGCAGGCATCATATGGCAGGAGACAAGGCACCCACGTGTGACTAAATCCTCCTCCCTGCCTCTTCCTCCATACCCCAGTACACAGTCATGGGGCTCCACTCTGACAGACTCCTTCTCTAAACATCAGGGCTGGCTTAAGGGACTGCTGTCTAGGTACCTTACTAGAGATTAAATTTAAGCATATTGAAATATACTCGAACAATATCTGAACCATAGTGAATCCTTAACCCCATTATGGTTGACTTTGTAAAAAAATAATTGATTTAAAAGTGGTTTAAACTTGCCAGGTGTGATGGCACACACCTGTAATCTCAACACTTGGGAGGCTGAGGTAGGAAGAGGGCTATGTGTTCTAGGCCAGCCTGGACTACATACTGAGTTCAAAGCCAGCCTGAGCTGTATATCAAGATGCTGCCCCCCCAAAAAAAACCTAAAACTGGCTTAAACTTTGAAGAAAAAAGTATCAGAATAATACAAAGAACTCATGTACACCTTCACTTAGATATTCTGCAACTATGAATATGTTTCTATATTTATTCCATCATTATTTATTTCTCATCATAGCTATTCTTTTTCTGAACCCTTCAGAGCAAGCTACAGATGTGATGTTCTGTTGCCCCTGAATATTGGTATAAGCCAAACCCAAACAAGGACATCCTCCTCTAGAATCAGCATATAACTATCCAATCAAAGGTCAAGACTGGTATAAAACTCATACCTAATCCACAGACCTCAGGCAGGTTTTCTTTACTGTCCCAACAGTGTCCTTGTCCTTTCTGGACTAGGACTTCATTTTCAAAGGAATGTGAGTTGCATTTAGTTGTCATACCTCTTCCAACTATCTCAACTGAAGGACCACACAGATGCTCATTTATGAGACGTGGGTAAGCTGCACACCTGTGTGTATATTACTTAATAAAAACGTTTACTTTTTATAAGAAAGTTAATCACATTCATATACTACAAACCTGTGCTTCCAAAATTCAAATTTCGGCATAAAAAAAAAAAAAAAAAAAAAAAAACAGACCTCAGGGTAAGTACAGGCCTCCAACATGGATTTTGACGAATTGAGATTCCCACTCATGTATTGCCATAACAATTTCATGCCCCTCTTAATGTATACGATTGTTTAAATATGGTGTCATTACTTTAGCAAAAGGAGCTACATATGTTTGTGCTCATATTTTAATTAAGTTTTAGTTGAAGGTAAAAAATGACTGACTATGAGAAATGTTGCTAGACCAACCCGTTGGAATATAGAAGTGGATTATTCTCTGACCTAGAAGACAGAGATGGAATTTCCTACTGGTTCTGGCAAGTGCTCTGGCAAATAATTTCAAGGAGATTTTTTTTTTGAGATGACAGTTTTAAGGAAATCTACTTATGATAGACTGACAGAAGAAACTGAGAAATAATACTTCTCAGCTAGACGGACTGTGGGAAGCAGGGCCTCTCTCTAGCGCTAAGAAGAGGGGAGTTTTGCCTTAGTCATGCATATCCACTCTAGGAGTTCCTTTGCCTCCCGCCAAAGGTCCCGAGCACTATCAATGGCTTTTTTTTAAATTTTTTTTTATTTTTTACTCTCTTTGAATTGTATTTCGTTTAACTTTAAATAAAATTGCATAATAAAAAGAAGCAAGCTCTTCGTTAGAAATTGCCTTACAGCTACCCTTCTTGCATGGATTTTATCCTTTGAGTCATGCCTTTCCGTTTCTAAACCCATCCGCAGTATTTTAGACAAGTCAAGTTCACAAAAGGTCAAAGTTGGAAACAGCCTTAGAGCTACTTCTCAGTCCAGTCCTCTTTATTTTTCAGGTTAAGAAGCTAACTCAAGAGATGTGGGGGCCAGCAAAGACTACATGAATTCAGTGTGCCAGGACTCGAGCCCGAGTTCCTCTGCGCTCCTTTGCTTCTCTCCCAGTGATGTCTCTCTTCAACTAGAGCATGGGATAGGTTTTCAAATTAATCAAAGAGACAGCATTCTGCAAGGCCAGCGGCCCACGGGGCTGTTACCCGTTCTCTAACCGCGCGCACGGCAACCTGGACCGCACTACCCTTTAAGGGACTGCAAAGAACAAGCCTGCTTGGAGCCTCCGGGGCAGAACCATCCGAAATTTAAAAGGTAAGAAAGTATAAAAACATAGTCAGCGTTTGCTTTCAATTTTTCTACCCAACTTCATTTGAGGGCAGCAACTCCGCTCGCCTCTCGCTTCTTCACTTTTAAGCCGAGGTCTCCAGCTAGGGCTGGGCAGAGGCGCCTCGGAGGGAGCCGGAGAGGAAATTAACTTGTCAGTCCTGACTCCTCCCACAGCACTAGAGCCTCAAGTTCAAGCCCACCGAGGACGGGGCGGGGAGGACTCCAGGCCACCCTCAGACCTTCAGGGAGGAAGACAGCGACGTGCAGGGGAAATCACTTGGAGCACAAGCGCGAGCAGCGCGGGACTCAGATGCCGCTAGCAGCGAAAGAAAGGGGGGTCGAGGGGCGGGGCCTGCGGGGAGGGGGGCGGGGCCAGGGCGCCAAGGCCCCCCCGAGGCCCCACCCCGTGAGCAACCTCCATCGCCGCCATTGGAGGGCGCCGGGGGCGGATTCCGGGACCGCCCCCCTCTCGCCACCGGTTCCCCGCCCCGCCCCTACCCGCCCACCCCATCCAGTAACCTCGAAGCTCAAGGATAGGAAACACCCGAGCCTCCCACACGCTGCCCCTGGACGCTGGCCAGGCGAAGCCCCTGACGCCCCGCCCTCCCTGTGACGTCATGGGGGCGTGGCCACGCACTCCGCCCCCCGAGTCCGAGCTGTCAACCCGGCGTCTGCGGCTCCGGCGGGACTCGGACAAGGGGCTGTCCAGGGCAGGCTTCTGGAGTTAAAGAGTGCTGCAGTCAGGACCCCAAGGGACCCCTTGACCCACACCCTTGACAGCCTGCTCCAGTCCTCTATTTTGCACCATTTTGTCCTTTCTCTGTCCATGCCTCTCCAAAAGGCTGTCTGGAGATGCCGAACTGGGCACACTAAGGGTACGCTGCCTGGACAGGCCAATTTCATGTCATTTCTCCATAATTTGTTTGCATTTGTGCTGCTTGCTTGAAATCCTCAGTCTCTCATGTAGTCTTGCAAGATTTGTGGGGGGATCTTTTTCTGGTTTTTTGTTTGTTTGTTTTTTCTCTTAAGGCGCTTATGGAATAAACTTGGCTAGTATCTACTTTGGTATCTGGTTAAAGATGCTAGAATCTAGGATTTGGGAGGCGGGGCAAGCGGAAATAAAGTAAACCAAAGCTTGAGGGCGTCTTAGAAAGGAAGCAGCCCAGTTTATTTTGCATTTGTAACTTAGCACCTTGAACCTTTCCCAAAAGCAGCTGTGAAAGAAGCTCTTGGTTACCAAGTAGGCTGAGTCTACACAGAATCTGCGCCCTATCATCAAAAGACACTGTAGGTGTGTGTGAGTCCCGGTGTGCGTGTGCGTACGTGATGTACGTGTGTGCGTGTGTGTACGTGTTAGTACGGCCCCACAACCCCAAGAGGTGCATCAAAATCAGAAAGCAGCCTCCACATTCGCGCTTGCCTCCTGAATTTCCTAAGCTCTGGGAATTTGTAAATTAGTAGTCTGAAAATTGTCTCCGCAGAGGCTCCCCTCTCTCCGTGATCGCCCCAATAAGTGTCACTGAGCCTTGGGAAGCAGGCTCTGGCCAGCGCCCCGCAGGGTGAATTTCACTGTGGGCCGTGGTGCACATTTCGGAGACCCCACGTGCGGAGACCCAGCCCCCGGGCTTGGGCGTGAGCGCACTCTGCGCGGTGTGTGCGGGCGGCGCGGGGTGCTCAGGGGACCGCGGGCAGTGCGTGTCTGAATGTGAGCTAGCTAGGAGCCGGGCCGTGGGCACCCAGGTCCCAGCCTGAGCCCGCTCCACCGCTGGGCTGCAGAAAAAGAGGATAGGCAAGTGCGGGGGACTGGAAGCCAAGGGGGCTTTTGAATTCAGAGTTGGCTTAGCGGCGCTTGCCTCTCCGCTTCCCGCTCTTTGCAACCTCGCTGCAGCGTAGGAAGGGGGGCTGGATTCGCCGTTGTGCGGCTGGAAGAAGGGGGAGGCAGGTTGAAACAATCGAGTGGGCGCGCCAGGACTCCCCGGCTCCAAGCGAGGAGGGGAGGGGAGCCCCGCGTTCAGCACTAGGAGGGGGCGGAGTTGGGGGCACCCAGGAACCTGGAGGAGGCGGGGGTGGCCGCGGGGATTAGAAAGTGGTCACCCGGAGGAGAGGTTTCGCTGGGATCGCACATTAATTGGAGATAGCTGATTAATTCCAGTTTCTGATGACTATAAATGGCGATTCTCTATTAAGGTGTCTATATTAAAAAAAAAAAATCATTCCGTGTCATCCCCCACGTCAGGCCTGCTCGTGGGCGTGAGGCTGTACTTCCTCCGCCCCCTCCTAATGGAGTGAACCATTCCCAGCTCTTCCCCCAGCCTCTCTCTCTCTCTCTCTCTCTCTCTCTCTCTCTCTCTCTCTCTCTCTCTCTCTCTGAGTGTGTCTCTTCCTCGGTCCCTCTCTTTCTCACCTCCCTCTGCCTTCCCGGTGCATAAAGTCTCCGCCGCTCCCGGAACTTGTTGGCAATGCCTATTTTTCAGCTTTCCCCCGCGTTCTCTAAACTAACTATTTAAAGGTCTGCGATCGCAAATGGTTTGACTAAACGTAGGATGGGACTTAAGTTGAACGGCAGATACATTTCACTGATCCTCGCGGTGCAAATAGGTAAGTGGCCGCCGGGCCGGGCTCTGAAGACAGCCAGCCCGGGCCCAAGGCGCGGAGGGGAACGGAGTGGCCCGCGGCCGCCCTGGGGTGCGGAGAACCCCGCAAAGCCCGAGAGAGGGGGCGCCAGCGCCTGGGGACTTCGCGCCCTAGTTCGGTGGGGAGAGAAAGAGAGAGAGGGAGAGAGAGAGAGAGAGAGAGAGAGAGAGAGAGAGAGACTTCAAACGTTCTCCAGGAAATGTGTACGACCCGCCGTTTTCCAGAGGGGGTTTCCTCCAACACCACCCCCCCCCCCAAAGCACACATCCATTTCTTGGTTGTCTCTCTGGGCTTAGATTAGGTTCAGCGCTCTCCAGGGCAATGCTCTGGCCCCTGCGATCCAGCAAGATTATTTGGAAGGGTCGAAAGGTGAATGCAGGAACAAGATGGCTAGGGAGCCAGGACGGGAAAGTTTATGTGCAGATGGCAAAGACATCCTAGTGCTCTGCTCAAACTGCTGCATTTAGAACTTTGTCATTCTCCTGCCCCCTCCCCCATATCCTAGCTGCAGCGTTTGCTCCGGGCGCCGCAAACCCCGCTGAGGGGCAAACCGAGAATGGTGGGGAACCCCAGACTACATGCTATATTGTGCTTGCAATTGAAGAGCCTGAGCTTAGCCAAATATACATGCATACACTTTTTAAGGCACATTTGCCTACTACTTTACACGTTCATATCTGTATCTTACATATGGAAAAGGCTTAAGAAATGTTTGCAATATCATACCGGGTGCTGTTGCTTTTATTTGATTATGTACGGAGGTGTTTAGTCTGTGTGTTATGTTAAGGAATGTAGAGTCCTACTTACACTGTCAGGGGGATTTTCAAAGTTCACGCCCCCCCCATCCAGAATGCAGAAAATGTTGTGGTTCCCATGCACTAGAAAAATCCCTTCTCTGATGGTGGGTCAGAGCATTAATTAACATGAGCTAAAAGTGAAAGGAAAGGTTATTAATAGAATGGACAAGAGAAAAAAATAGAAACTCTTCAATGGGTTTTCTGAAGATGGAGGGAATTGTCACCTCCTATAATTTCATGCTGTAGCTTTTGCAGACAAAACCTTGCAGTATGGGGGCAGGGCTGCTTTAGAGAATTGGATTGGGGCAAGAGATGAAATGCTAACATTTTTCTTGTCTGAGAAATGTGCAGGAAACAAGGTTGGATTCTCTGGACATTAAAATGATTTCTTTGTAGTAAGGTTTTGATGCATTACACAGGTATTGAAGGGTTGTTTTCTGTTTTCTGTTTTGCAGAAACATTATAGGGATTTTAGAGTGTGTGGATTCAAAATGTGTGGGGAACCACATAGATGTTAGTGTTTTCCTTTAATTCTAAGAAATGACTTTCAGTGTGGTTGTTTGTGCATCTTTGACATTAGTTCAAAGAGCTGCAGTGAAGAAAGAATATCTCTAATGACAGCAAAACCCTTTAATGTTGAGAATAATTGAAAGTGGCCTTTTGCAATTAGCCTTGGAAATTTAGAGAGCAGGAAACAGCAACTGTCTTGGAGACCTGGCTTTTTAATCTGAGAAGGTTTGGGGTAGTGTTGTCCCAGTGGAAAATAATCTTACTCTGAGAAGGAGGAAGAGCGATTGCATTTGAGGGATATGATTTTGAGCACACTAACCTCTGCCGGAAGGTGACCATTTGTTGGCTGTGCCATGGAAATTGAGTGTATTCGTTCCCTAATGTCTGCCCTTTCCTGCACCTCAGCCTCAGTCTTTATTAATTCATGGCTGGGAGCTGTCCCAAATCACTAATATTTGACAAGAAAAGTGGGGGTGGGGAGGGCGGGGAAGTAGAATGGTGAACGAATGAAGATGCGGTGGTAGAAGTTTGAAATGAATGAGAGGTCAAAGGAATGAATGAAAGAATAGAAGCCCCAAAAAGAGGACGGAGAAGGAGCCCTGAGTCGCCTGCCAGAGCCCTGTAGAAATCGGGTGCAGGAAAAATTGTTCGGGGCACAGAGGCTATGACCGGTCCGAGGGGTGCGCCTGCAAAATCCGCCCAGCGCGAGGCTCGGCCTCCCAGAGCAGACAAGCTGCACTCCAAACAGTCATAGTTGCAAAACACAGATATTTTCACGACTTATTTTACACACGCATACACTCACACATGCGCGGTGTGCAGCGCCTGGAAAGATAACGTGACAGGCAAGCTTCCCGTTCCCAGCGAGCAACCACTTCCTTTAAAAAAAAAAAAAAAAAATCAGCGCTTCTTAGGGGCTTCTTTTTGGACACCCAGTGTGAGGAGTGGAAGTAAAGGGTGAGGAGAGACCGGGAAAGGGGAAGGTGGTCTGTGTTTTGTCTCTGCTGCAGAGCTGTGTTTGTAACAAGCATTGTAGAGAAAGGTGTGCGGGGCTTGTTTCACTCTGAGTTCCATTAGAACAAAGATGCAGTTATCTGTGAGATACCAAGCCAGTGTTCGATTTGCTATGATCGTAGTAGCATAGACATTAAATTTGGAGGGCAAGAGAAACCAGGAGGTTTAGGAAGGTCCCTACCCCTTCCGAGGTCCCTGCGCCAGCGTTTCCCATTCCGGATTAGAAAGCAAGGCCCGCCCGTTGCTTCCCACAGCAGTCTTGCAAGTGCGCTTTCTCCCGGGCTGCGGCAGTTCAGTCACCTTCCCGCTGGTCGTATTCAGTCCGGCTCTCGGGCACAGAGGCTGCCTAGGGACTGAGCTGAAGTGCGCGGTCCTCCAGGGAGGCTTGCGAGCGAGTCCTGAGAGCTGGAGGCAGATTTCGACTCTGGGTCCGAGACTTACCCTGACACCTCTCCCTGCCTGGACAGCGCAGACCTGCGCTTCTCTCGCGCCCGCTTGGTGCCCGAGGTGCTCTTGGCCACCAGGTACTCAGCTTTTGCCGGGTTCTTGGCCGCAGGGTGGAAAGAGAAGGCCACCGCAGTGCACTCTGGGCCTGGACCTCTCTCTCCAGTCCGGAGCCTCGGGTTTAGCGGACTTCAGGACCTCAGTACAGCCTGGTTTTGTCCAGCTCCTCCCGCCTCCCCAGCGCACTCCCATCTTCTGGAGAGAGCCTGGAGCAGGATCAGGAGCTCTGGGCGGCTGCGCGCTCTGCGCCTGGCTGGGGTTTGGAGAAGGGTCGGGTCCTCTTTTGTGATGAGTAGCTGCGACCTTTTGGGGACGCTAAGGCTGGCGGAGAGGCGGCTTGGACAGAGGCAGAAGATATCAGGGGCCCCAAGGCTCGCGGAGGTGACCTGGAGTCACCGGCGCGGACACTTCAGTGACCTCACCCGCTTGTTGTCCCCGACCTTCTGGGACCAATCCTCACCAATCACCACCCCCATGTCTTGGGCTTTCAAACTATCCCCTTTCTGTGGAACACAGGAATCCTACATCCAAGGGCCTCCAGCAAACAGACTTCGTGGTGGCAGCATCCGGTGGGTTTTAGAATGAAATAGTCTGTCTGGGTGACCACTGGTGGCTTCAGAGTCTTTATTCTTTCAACAGTGTCTCCTGAGCTGATGCCAAGGACCTGGAGTCTGAGGGCTATTTGCATGCAGTGGTGTTGGGTTCTGCTGTGCGACCCCACACCCAGCCTTCTCTCCATACTGTCCTCACCCCGCAATCCTCATGGAGACCCCCCCCCTCTTGTCACCTCAAAATGGAAGATTGCACTATGAGAGGCGTGACAGGGCTTGCTGGGGAAGTGTTGGGAGCTGAGGGGGGAGTGAGGGAAAGAAATGGAGATGAGGGAGGTGAGGAGAGGGGGCGTTGGGAACAGAAAAAGATACAGCGTGCTGCTTGGGGAGCGAGCTGGGGGAGGATCTCCTCTCTCCCGCCCACCTTCTCTGGAGCCCAGACAACCACACTGGCCAGTCCTAGGCCACCTCCTCCGTTGTTCACTTTTAGCAGAGGGAGGCCGGGCAGGGTGAGTGGCAGTGCCGCTGACCTGTGTCCTCTCCTCCCCGCAGCGTACCTGGTGCAGGCCGTGAGAGCAGCAGGCAAGTGCGATGCAGTCTTTAAGGGCTTTTCGGACTGTTTGCTCAAGCTGGGCGACAACATGGCCACCTACCCACAGGGCCTGGACGACAAGACAAACATCAAGACCGTGTGCACGTAAGTGTGTCCTGGGGTGCAGTTTTCTCTTCCTGGAGGCTGCTGAATTTCCCAGCACACCCTGAAATTCCTTCTGGCTCCCAACCCTGGAGCCTAGGCTATGGGTCTAAGGGGACTCTCCAGCTGGAGGAGAGTCAAGGGGGCTGCTTCCCTCCCCAAGGGGGCTCAGCCCTGCCCTCTGAGGCCTTACAAGCTGGCACAGACCATTGCCCTGGGCCCTTGGGCAGTGGCCCAGGTATCAGCTGCTGGTTCTGCAAAATCTCTGCTTTGAGGCAGTCTCCTTTCTGCCCTCTTGTGAACCAGTGACCTAGCCAGTAATCCCTGAACAGTTGCTTTGGGTTGGAGGAAAAGCCGCCTGCCTGTTCTGTCCATTTCCACTGATACTTTGCTCTCCCCACCCCACTACACACCAGGGAAAGGCAGAGGGTGTGAGGATCCCCTTCCATCCCCAGGAGAAAGGCTGGAACCATATTTTATTGTGTGCCAAGGACCTGGCCCAAGAGGAGTACATCGGGCTGTGCAGTGACTCCATGTCTGCAGCATTCATAGCCTACTCCGACTGGGTAACCACACTCCTCCCCTCCTCTGGCCTTTTTAATATCTCCATGGTCTCCTGAGATCCCAAGTCCGAGCAGCTGGAGGTCCAAAGAAGAGGACTTGTGGTCAGGCCCAGGGGTGTGTTCTCAGAGATGAGCTCTAAAGCCTTTCCCCCTACTGTTGAGGAGGTGACCAGCAGAGTCCTGCTGTGGTGGGCCTGTGCCACTTGGGCAGACCTTAGCAAGATCCCCCTCTTCTGCAACTTTTTTTTTTTTTTTTTTTTTTTTTTGCGGAACCAGGGATTGAACTCAGGCACTTGCACTTGCCAGGCAAGCACTTATTCTACTGAGCTATTTCCCTGGCCCTCTGCAATGTTTTTTATGTGTCAAAAACAATTACATTCCCCCACCCCAAGATCTCTTTCCATAAAGCCCAACTGAGAGGTGCTCCTTTGTCCCATAGATTGAAATTGACCATTTTATGCTTCCTTTTTATACTGTGAGGTCCTTCTCCCCTCATTAGGCGCAGAGTATTCATTTAAATCATGACTGCTCAGGGGCTGGCCTTGCTGGGCACAGTTCTAAATACTACAGCACCCATCCGGAGCTGGTACTTTTCTATCATGAAAGGGACAGAGGCATTTAATTCCAAATGTCTGCTAATAGTAAAATTAATCCTATAAAGCATGATTGGGTACAAATAGAGCAGGTTCCATCATTGCCTGGAAGAAAGCGGGGTTTTGGGGTTTTTTGTTTTGTTTTGTTTAGCAGGATTTGAACCTGGGTAGCAGTGGGCTGAGGAGGGCCCTTTCTCTGGAGTTTTAAGCTTGCTGGTGCTGGTTGTGCCAAACCGAGGTGTACCCCAGCTAGCTCAGCCCCAGATGAACCCCTATTCTCCTCCTCCTCCCTCTTCCTGGGGGACTTGCTCTCCATCTAGGGGAACACTAAGAAAGCAACTTACACATGCTTTGGGAGGTGTGGTTGGATGGAAGCCCCTCAAGGAAATGCCCCTGGGTCTCTTGGTGTTTGTAAATTTGCTATTTATCATAAATTGTGGAATGCTGAAATTCCTGTGCCCAAGCACACCCTAATGCCTTAATTAGAGGTTTTTAGAAGACAGCCTGAGTTCCAGGCCTCCCAACAAGCACTTACTACTCCACTCTTCAGCAAAAAGGGCTGGGAGTGGGAAGAGGCAGAGATCAGGCAAGGTGCCTGCCTTCCACAGGCTTAAGGTCCTGTGAACAGCTGATGGTGACCTGGTGCTCAGCGGGACACGAAGACCGACCCAGCTTCGAAAGGAGATAGAGCCCCAGGAATCGATCCCCACTTGGGATTATATTTAGTCTTGGGATCTATTTTGGGTTTTCAGAAGAAAGGGGGACAATGAGAAAAAAAGGACAGGTTGGATGAAGGTTGTGGGGGAAGGGATAGGAACCAAGCTTGGGAGGAGAAAGTGGCTGAATTATGGGGGTGGGGGTCCAGGAACTGACCGGAAGGGGAGGACAGTCTGCAGGGGACACGGAGCTTGCCCTGGAGGCTTGGCTGGGGTAGCAGCGCTACACTCCAAGGCTGTAAGGAAGAGGCTCCAAGGCTTCAACTCCACAGAAAAGCCAGGGAGGAGGGCTGAGGTAGCAGGACTGCTTAGGCCTGGAGCCTGGGGGTTTACAAGATCCCAGGTCCCCGGGGGCACTGACACTCACCGACCCAGGGAAGGGCAGAGGCAGGCCGCAGTCTCCGGAGGGACAGAATCTGGGTGGAGGTGACTGGAGGAAGGCGAGGCTAGAGGGGCTCGGAGGACCCGAGCAGATGGAGAGGCCGAGAAAGAAGGAGAAAGGAAAAGAGGGAAGAGAAAGGGAAACAACGGGGAAATGACGAGGAATGCGAAACAAAAGAGGGGAGGGTGGGTGGAGGGAGAGGAGGGCGCAGGCCTGTTCGCCAGGCAGGAGGGAGACAGGAGGGCCGAGGGGAGGAGAGTGTGCAGGCCAAGAGGGGAGGAACGCCCCGGAGCCAGCTACCCATCTTGCAGGCTAAGAGGCATTAATGGGTGGCAGCTTGCAAGGCTTAGCGCTGTTTTCCTAGCTTTCCCTGAGGAGGACGAGCAATCTGTTTGCGCAGGCCAAGGTGCCAGCGCGACGCTGCGGCACAGCCCGGCTGGCGGCTTCAGGGTCCTCTCCTGGCACCGGAGAGGGGAAACCAGACAGCGGAAAGGTACGGGTGGCCCATCCCTCCGGACTGCACTTCTGGGTTGGACCGAGGTCCCGCGAGCTGTGACCTTGAGCAGCCCGGAAGCCGGGGAGGTGGTGGAGGCGAGGCCAGGCGGGGCGAGTAGTGCAGGGTGCAGGCCCGGGTCCTCCCGCGCCCAAGTGGACATGATCCTTGTGTTTTGTTCTGTTCCTCGCCAGATACTGGGAGGATTTCCACAGCTGCACGGTCACAGCCCTTACGGATTGCCAGGAAGGGGCGAAAGATATGTGGGATAAACTGAGAAAAGAATCCAAAAACCTCAACATCCAAGGCAGCTTATTCGAACTCTGCGGCAGCGGCAATGGGGCGGCGGGGCCGCTGCTCCCGGCGGTGCCCCTGCTCCTGGCGTCTCTCTCGGCAGCTTTAGCGACCTGGCTTCCCTTCTGAGCGCGGCCTGCTTCCCCCCTCCGCGCGCGCCCACACTCACTCCATGCTCCCGAAACCGAGAGGAAGATCCATTCGTTCTTTGGGGACGTTGTGATTCTCTGTGATGCTGAAAACACTCATATAGGATTGTGGGAAATCCTGGTTCTCTCTTTTTTTTTTTTTTAATTTTTTGCTTGATTTTTTTTTCTTTTTCTTTTTCGGGTGTGTTTTATTTGCCAAATGTTACCGATCAGTGATGAAGCAAGCACAGCCAAAACCGGACCTCAGCTTTAGTCCGTCTTCACGCAAATCTAAGAAAACGGCAAACTTCACCCCCATTTTTTAATTTTCATTTTTATTTTGGCAAACGAATCTCAGGAACGGCCCTGGGCCACCTACTTACTATATTAATCATGTTGATAACACGAAAACGATGGGCTCATCCTAATAGGAAAGCGAGGAGAGGACAAGGCCAGGGGGTGAAACCCAGAGAGGGTGTGCGGGCAGCGTCCGGTGAGAGCTCGTGCTCGCGTCTTTCTTCCACAGTACCTTGTTTCGATCATTTCCACAGCACATTTCTCCTGGACAAAGCGAAAGGACACATTGCTGGCTTGGCGAGTGAAGGACAGGAGGAAAGAAGGAAAGAGGTTGCGAGGGCTCTGAACGAGGCCAGTGAAGAAATGCCGCGAAGTCACTGAGGGTTAGCTTTACCTGCTGTTGTCGACGCATCTTTCAAATCCACTGCCTTTATTTCCCTCCTCTCTCCTGTTTTAGATGTTACACATACAGTAATACCCGAGTATCCAACGGTATAGCTCACAAGGGGGGATGTTAAATGTTAGTCTAAAATATAGTTCAAAAGATTTTGACATAAAAGAGCCTTGATTTTAAAAAGAGAGAGAGATGTAATTTAAAAAGTTTATTATAAATTAAATTCAGCAAAAAAAAGATTTGCTACAAAGTATAGAGAAGTATAAAATAAAAGTTATTGTTTGAAACGGGGGTCTCCTTTTCTTTCCTATCCGGATCCATCGAGTTCTCCAGGTATCTCAAGGGACACTAGACGCCGGGTGAGAAAGTCACCAATTCACAAAGCCACCGGATCAAGCGGAACCTCCCACCTAGGACGATTTGCAAAGTCCTTCAAATTCTTATTAGAAGAGGAAAAAAGGAAGTAGTTTTTAACTTATTTAACTGAAAACCAGAGGTCCCTTCCGAGTGAGGGTTGGAGGAAAGGGGCTTGGTGCGGCAGAGCGCGCCCGGGCTGCCAGCCTTGCTGCCCCCGCCCCAGGGCAGTCCGGGCCCTGACCGCGTCCCTGTAGGCCTGGCCCTGACCACCATTCGCTGCCTCCTCGCGGCGGCCGCAGCAGCTTCAGGAACCGCCATTAAGGGCGCCGGCAGAGGGGCCAGAGGCTGTGCTCAGGGTAGGGATCAGGTGAATCCTTTCATAATTAATTAGACAGCTCAGCTGAAAGGCGCGGAGACGAGGCCCTATTGATCGGACAGCCGAGCCGCTCCTACCTCTCCTATTTATAGGCCCCGCGTGGCCTCACGGGGAAGTAAACATTGCAGAGTAAACGGGGCAAAGGCGACCCAGGACCCAGTCTGCAGGAGTGGCCCAGACTTCTGGAGGGAGTTCTCCAGGTTCCAAGGATTCGATGAAATCAACACCTAATTTCTCCTTAAATGTTGGGATAGAGGGACGTATGTCTCCCCCACCCCCACCCTACTTCTGAGGGAGGGAGAGAGGGTGAAGGAGGCCCCTGGCTACCGCGTGGGTTCCAGCACAGTTGAGCTCCAGCCCGCTGCAGGGAGGGGGGGGGGCCGGGCTCTGAAATGCAATGCGTAAACAATCGCTAGTGGAACAGTTCATAAATCAAACCCTGTGGGTCTCAGCCCAATCTGCATTTCCCCGAAGGACTGGATTCCAGCAACACACGAGTCTCTGCGCCCCGAGCGCTGGAAACACAAGGATTCTTAATGGCAGCGTAGATCACCGCCCCGCGTCCACGCAGGCGCGCGGCTCCTCGCGTCGTGACACCCGCTCCCGCCCCCAGCGCGCCCCGCCTCCTTCAGGCGCGGGTTCTGGGCAAAACCCAAGAAACAGAGAATGCCTGCGCCGGTGGCTCCACACCCCAGAACAATCGTTATTTCAGAAATAACAAACAGTTTTGTTCTTCCGTTTCAACGGTTATTTTCGTTTTGCGTTTAAACGAAATAGGATGCTGCTAACCTGAGCCCAGCTCTTGGGATTCAAATTTAAAAGTCTGCGCCTTGTGTCGATAGGAATCTATTAATGAGGGGGAGGGGAGAAGGAGGAGGAGAGAGGGTCTTCTTGGTGCCTTCTGCCAGGGGAGCGCTGCCCAGTCTGCAAATCAGTATCTTCTGCTGTGCAAACCGTGCGCACCGCTGAGCCCCTTCCCGGCAGGAATAAAACGCGCGATCTCCTCCGGCTTTGGGAGAGGGAAGACACCGCTCCTCTCGCAGCGCGAAGATTCTCCTACCCAGAAATCAGTTGCTGGAAGGTCTACAGGAGACTGGGCCGAGGGAGGGACGGAAGGGACCAGAAGGTGGGGAGTCCGAGCGAGCGTGGGCTCCTTCGCGCTCCAAGCGCTCCAATTGGGTTCCTCTTCCAGACCCCGAGCTTCTCCTGCGGTTCTAACTGCTTCCCGGGTGGGGCCACCCTCTTAGGCGGGCTCCCTAGACCTGCCTCTTCCCATGCACCCTCCTTGCCTAGTCTCTGATCTCCCGAGGAGACCCCAAACCTTGGAGCCGGCTTTGGTGCTGCCTGGCCCGGTGCAAAGCCCGGGACCACAGGCTCACGCTTAGAGGGATCGCCTGGAACGCAGGCTCCCCTGTCTGGCTCATCGGAGAACGTTTTTTCTTGGGTTGATTGTCTAGATTATTACCATGCCGTCCTCGACTATAATTTGCTGTTTAATCATAATGACATTTCCGTATGTTAATGAACGGTACTGTTTTTAAGCAGTAACTCGGCAAACCCTGTTGCCAGTTCTGGGAGGTGCTTGTACTTACCCAAGTGTGAATGTTCCCTCGCTGACAATGTTCGAGGAGTGAGTGTCCTCAGTGGATGTCACCACCTGTCCTCGGGCCCACGTGGGGGCTTGCTCGCCCTGTGCACCACCCCGGCTCTCGCTGTGGCCTCAGGTTCTGGCTTCACGCCCTGGAGGACCTGCTGAGATGGGGGAGGCCTCCTTCCCTCCTTTGCGCCACCCCCGGACTGATTCGATTGAGGACAGAGGCAACCACTTGGGTGTAATGTCTAATATTTCTCGCCTTGGAAAATGTCAGAGGTCAGTTCCCGAGACCCAGTCTCAGCTGGGCAACTTGGGGCCGGTGCAGGACGCTGAAGAGTGGCTTGTCCCCCATGTGGGGTGGGGGTGCCGAGAAAGACGGGAAGCTGAGCCAGAAGTAGATTTAGCAGAGGAGCGGGAGGCGATTCTGTGAAAAAGCAGGAATGGTGGAGAAACTTCGAGCTGAAGGTATCAGAATCCAGCTACTAAGAGAAAAAGTACGAGGTGAAATCGGGACTTGCTTTCATTCAGGGCTCAGTGAGGCAAAAGTGCGCGTGAACCACCCACACAGTTTCTTTCTGCGCCTCCAGAGAGCCTTCTACTCTGTTCGGACCCAGCTCCGCCCCAGGCCGGGGCTATGGAGGACACAGTGTCTGGTACTGTGTGGGCCGAGGCAGCGCTGGCCAGATGCAACAGCTAAACCCCTGCCCGGCTGGAAAAGGAGCGGATGTCCCCTTTCCACATCTCCCTCAAATCCCAGCAGAGCCGCGGGATTCCTCTCGTTCCTCTGCCTTACACCAGGTTTCCAAGGCCTTGGAGCCCGCTGCGCACTCCGGGCTGGATCGCCGCCCCAGCCGCACCTACCAAGGGAAGTCAAAGCTGAATCTCCCCTTCACCCACTGCTCCAGGCATGAAAACGGCAGGATGAAAAGGAGCAGTGAGGACAAGACAGCGGTGAGGCTCAGAGAAGACTTCTGAATTTACTCTCTACCCTCACCCTTGTCGCTGCAAACCTAGAGGAGGGAGCTTAGGACCTTGTAGTGCTGTAGCTTGGCACAGGAACCTCTCCAAGAAAAGAAGGTGCAGAGAAGCCTGGAACCCTTCCTTGGGGTCAAAGCCTGGGCCTTGCAACCTAACACCCAAATCCCGATTAAGGAAGTTAGCAGGGCCACCACCCTCCAGCAGTCCCCACCCTGCACCAAGAGAGGGGCTCTTTATCCACTCTCCACCCCAGGGAGGGTGTGGGAAGAAGGTAAGCTTCAGGTTCAGATCCAGCCTTCCCAGAATGGGGCCTCAGGTTGTTCCGAGGTGAGAGAGCTCAACTATGGGAGGGGTACAGAGCTTCTGTAACATGGGGATGATCACCCCTACCCCATAGGCTTTGCTTTGTATCCAGTGCGACAGTATAAAAGTAGTGTGCTTTCCCACATGCCAATTCGCTAGTGCTAGGTATTAGTCTGATTTCTTCCTCTTCGAAATGAGGCTTAATCCAGTGAGCCTCACCAAAGGCTTCTAAGTAACTTTGGGTAGAAAACCTCATTCTCCTTGGGGGAAATATTTCCTCACAGTCCGCAGTATACTTGCCTCTTGCTGCGTATTCATCAGGCACCATGTGTGGCAAGGGCCAGCTCCTTGAATTAAGAGCCTCAGGAAAAGAATGCCACCAGGTTTGTCCTTTGAGCCCTGGCCCGGACCCAGGGCAGTCCCCTGTCCAGTGCAGGACTCTGGGCTCCTCCAGGCTGGGCTCTTTCTCTGGCTTCTGCTGGTAGCCCTTCCCACTACCTCACTGTCTTCACTCATACTAAATTCTTCTCCCAACATGAAAAAAACAGTATTGTAACTAACAAAATAATTCAAAATTACACAGAGGGGAAAATATTAATCTTCCCTCCACTAATACATGTTAATAGACTGCTGAGTGTTCCACGGCTTTCCCCATGGGCCTGTAAACATAAACTGACACAGACCCCTGGGGAGTCTTGGTTTGTGGCTTTTTTTTTCACTAGGATATGTATTTCTTTACAACCAAATTCTTCATGATCAGGAGCTAAACATATAACCCTTTCTTCTAAGTACTTACACAATATTTCATAAAGTGACTATACCACAATTTATTTAATTTCTCACCTCTTGATAGTTGTACAAGGGCCAGTGAGATAGCTCATCTGACAAAGCTTTGTCAAAGGCAGGGACCAGGGTCCAGCATGCCATACCGGCCCTACCCTGGGGTGTGCTGAGCCAGCAACAGAGTCTGGGTGGGCTTGGTGGCTGGGGAGGCTGAAAACCGGAGAATCACCATAAGTTTGATCTGTATAGTGAGACCCTGTACCATTTACACAAATGAAAAAAAGTGGGGTGGGAGATTGTTCAATAGTCTTTTGTCAAGGTTTTTCTGTTTTCTTATGTGCTACAAATATTGTCACTCCTATTCCCGATCCAACAGTGTTCTGTACAATTATTTTTTATTTCTTCAATAAAACAGATTCCCCCAAAGTAAGGGTTGATGAACAGAAAGGTATGCATGTGTGCTTTTAATATTAAAAAAAAAAGCTATTGGATTACTCTCCTAGAGGATTTGGAGTGTCAGTTTCTCTGCCTCCACTTCAGTATAGTATGTTAACACTTTTTTATCTTAGTCACTCCAGCAGGCATCCTTGGGACTTTCTGGAAAGCCCACCTTTCTGAGCTGTGTGGATCCCATCTGACCTGGATGGCCACCACTGCACCCTCGTCCTTGAGTAGGGAAGATCTCCTTAGGCTTGGTTCTCCCTCCCCAAAGGAGTCACCCCACAATCAATGACTTTCATTCAAATCCAGGAATGATTAATTCAGGCAGTCCCTGGCCCTCCACCCCAACCTGATCAACTGCCTTAGCATGCTAAAGTCTTGGGGCTCCTGGGTGGCAGAGGTGGGCAGGTGAGGGTGGGGCTCCCTGAAGCTCCCCATTGCACCTGCAGCTTCCAGTGGAGCACTAGCTACCGTAGCGCTAGCTACCCTGCCCTACCTTGGTTGTCCCTGCTGAGGCTGCCATCCCCTGGTCTGTCTGCAGTGGAAGGCATCTGATGGAAGGAGGCAGCACAGGAAAAGGAAACAGCAGCTGTGGAGCAAGGGCAGCAGAGATGACAGTGGCAGAAATTTCTTTTCCCTGCCTGTGAGATCAAGAGGCTTCTACAGGTGGGATCCAACCATGGTGAGGAGGAGGAGGTATG
>NW_004524599.1:12913576-12920232 GCF_000260255.1 Octodon degus
AAAAAAAAAAATTAACTTTCACTGAGTACTTACTACATACTGGGCACCATGCTAAAAGTCCAAAAACACCATACTGTTTCTTTGGCAACCTCTATAGGAGGGGGTTGGACCTTTCCCTTTCACAGCTGAGAAACTGAGCTTCAAAGAAAGGTAGAGCTTACCCAACGTCAATAGGTAGCCAAGGAAAGAACTGAAATTAGAACACAAACCTGTTTTAGGAATCTGAAACAGCAGCACAGAGACCCTAAACTGGGGATTTCTCAGGGTCCCCGCTTTGTCTCTGTTATGGAGGAGGCGGCAGCTTCATTTTAGCCTGGGGTGTGCTGTGTACAGAAAGAGAGGGCATGAAAGCACAGAAAACGATGGTGATATTTCCCAACATCTTGGCAAAGAACTTTTCACTACTTTTCTCTCCTTTCTTTGTCCCCCTTTCAGCTGCAAGAACTTCCCGTTTATTGCCTCCATTCCCTCCAGGAACTTAATAGATTTGCCTGGCTCTGTAAGAGGCACAGACCGACCCGGATGTGAACAGTTTTCGTCATTTCCATGATAGATGGCAGGCGACACATTCATGCAGTGTGTCACCAGTTAGTTATTCCCTCAATAGATCACGGTGACTAATATTAGCCACGTACCTCATCACCTGGACAAATCACATGTTGGATTCGTTTCAGTGGCAGTGACGTTTCCCGCTTTGCACACTACCCAGACAGAGCGTGGAAGGAGGGGGAGGCGGCATTCCATCTTTGCAGATACCTGGAGTGAAGCTCTTGCGAGGAACCCCATAGAAGCATGAGGTACAGGAAAAGCAGAGCCACCATGGAGACCTCCAGCGGCTACCACTTGCCACACTGGAACTGCTGAGAATAGTCCAGCCCCAGGAAAAAGAAAGGGGAAAGGGCACACTTGCCCACCCAGAGTTCATTAAGTCACAAATTGCTTTGTTTACTTTAAGGCACTCCAGCAGCATCCTCTTGACCCAACTAAAGACCAAACAGGCAGGCAGGCTGGGGGAGGCAGGCAAGCAGGGTAATTCACTCAGTAGCTCCCGCCGGCCTGGCCTGCCTCGCCAGCTCCTGCATCAAAGCTGCCCCAGTCAGTCGCTCCCTCATCTGGGAGGGTTCCATGAGCTTTGGTGAGAAGCTGTGAAAAATGGCTGTGGGACCCTCCCGGCTCTCCTGCTACCGTGCCCCACTGTCGCCTGAAGCACACTGAATTGTGATCTCCCTTAAGCACAGAGAGAAATCCCAGACAAAGTGGCTCATTTAACTCTGGTCGCACGCAAATTCTTCAAAACAGACAACTCCGAAGGGGACAAAAGCATTGACGGGTTCCAGAGCCGCATCCATCAAGCCCCGTCAAGGGCTGTGGTGATCAGGGCCCAGGAGCCTATCGGGCCTGCGGACTTCCTGCCTGCTTCCTGGCCTGGCACCAGGACTGGATGACAGGTGCCTTCTAATTTCTACATCGTAGCCTTGGAGAAGTGTGCTGCCCTCAGGCTTACCCTGATTTCTGCTCTTTTGAACAGAACAGGGGACAAATTCTATTTCCTTAATCGCTTAATTTACAATGCACGTTGTAATTGTTTCCCATATCTGAAAAGCCCTTGGATACTTTTATGGATGACAAAGAAAGATAACTTAGTCTCTGCCCAATTTTTGTCTTCAGGAGTTACTATACATTTAATTTCAAAATGTGTATGTCCACTTACTCAGATACTCATAATTAGAAAGCCTTTATTGGACATTTTGTTTATTTGTTTGTTTGTTTCTTTGTTTGGTTGTTTGTTATAGGGTCTTACTATGTAGTATGGGCTGTCCTGAACTCACTATGTAGCCCAGGCTGATTTCAAACTCATGGCTATCCTCCTGCCTCAGCCTCCCTCGTGCTGGGATTATAAGCATTTGCCACCATGCCAGCTGGATACTCTTTCTTCTTTCTTCTTTCTTTCTTTCTTTCTTTCTTTCTTTCTTTCTTTCTTTCTTTCTTTCTTTCTTCTTTCTTTCTTTCTTTCTTTCTATTTTGTGGTACTAGGGATTGAACTCAGGACCCTGCATTTGCCAGGCAAGCACTTGTTCTACCGAGTTATCTCCCAGGGCCCTGGATACATCTTTTAGTACACAGAAATTCACACAGGCTTCTGTGCATATGTACACACACACACACACACACACACACACACACCCTTGACCTTGGCTATTCTCTGCCTGGCTCTTGGATCTACCTCTTATCTTTTAATGTCTTTATCACACTGTGATTCGTCCACATGCTCCTTCCGCTTAGCTTACAAACACCCTTGAGTCTAAGAAAATCATTCTCCTTCTCTGTGTCAAATTTCTGTTACTGTGATAAGATACTGAGATAAACAATTTAAGTGCAGGGAAGGTTTGTCTTGGCTCATGGTTTCAGGGGTCCCAGTCCATGGTCACTTGGTCTCCATCGCTTTGGGCCTGTGGCAGCTCGTGCATCATGGAAGAGGACACAGCTGGGGAGGTCTGCTGGTCTCCCAGCAGCCAGGAAGAAAAAGGGAGAGAGAGAGGAAGGGGCTGTTGGCCACAGCACCCCTCCCAGGGTGCAGCCCCAGTGAGCCCGCTTCCGCCCACTAGGTGCAGCCTGCTGAAGTTCCTGCCAACTCCCAGCAGTGCTATCAGCTGGAGGCCAAGACTTTAGCACCTGGGCCTTTGGGGTCACTTAAAATCCAAACCAGAGTACTGTCTGTCCTCCTCTGTGCTCACCCATTTTGCTCTCTTGGCCCAGGGCCCAGCCTAAGGTGCATATTTGGTAGGTGTGGGAAGACCAGGGGAAGAGGCATAGCTCAGCAGTAGACCGTATACACAGGGCAGGGATCCCAACCCCCAGCACCAAAAATGTGTGTGTATGCATGCATAAATGAAAGTATTAGAATGTGTATTATATATTTGCATTATACTAGAATTGTTCTTTGTTCAGTAAATATCTGAACAAAGGCATGGTGCCTAGTGTCCTGACTTCAAGGGATATATACTTAGGTATATACTTAGGATACATACTTAGGATATATATCATACATATAATGAATATGTATGTGAGTATATACATATATGAAGAATACATGAACAAAATTTTCTCTTTTCACTTTGTCATAGTCCATCTCTGTGGCTAGTAACACAATACCACAAACTGAATAAATTCGAGAAAAGAGGTTTATGCTGAGTCGCAGTACTGGTCCAGTGTCAGACAGCTGCATCAGTGGTGGCCTTCTTCCTGGCAGAGGCCCAAGGTGGTGCCAAGAATCACATGGTAAGATGGGTCATGTGGGACCTAACCAAGCTGGTTTTATAAAAGGCCTACTCCTGAGAAAAGCCATTTTCCATCCATCCAGAGAATAGATAAATGCACTCCTGGGGACAGAGCCCTGATCATGTCTCACAGCCCTGCCTCCTCAGTCACAGAATGGGGATTAAACCCCAACATGAGTCACAGGGGACCAAGCACATTGAGACCTGGGTACCCTGGGATGGCATCTGCTTGTGGCCTCGAGCCAGGATCTTCCTACAGACCACTGTGTTCTCCTTGGCCTCCTCCTTTCTCTCCATTTGTATCTTACCCCTGGAAAACTATTTTATCTATCCTCGTTTTAAAAATTTACCAAGAGTCCATACTGTGGGAAAATTAGAAACTTCAGGTGAACTAAAAAGAAAGAGTTTAAATAGTCATGAATTCTTCAAGCAAAGGTATGCCTTTTGGTCCTGGTGTCCCTGTATTCACTGTCTCTTTTCTGCCCAAGTGTGCTGATAGTGTTTCTCTCCTCCAGACTCCTCACTTCCTTTCCTTGCTGAGTCACATTGAGTGGGCTGGGCTCCCTGCACAGTGTTGAGGACTTGCCAGGATCTGGTCTCATCTTCCCAGCCTCTGCCCCACCACAGCTTCTGCACCATCTCCATACATAGTAGCCATACTGAATCCTTTGACCCTCCTTGAACAGACACCCTTACCTCATACCCTTGCCCATTTCATTCTCCCAGACGGAATTGCACTGCCCCCTTCACCCACTCACTCTTGTGCTTCTATGGGAATCCTCCCTCAAGGGTCATTCAGGTTTCTTTTCTAACACCCTAGCTAGAATGGTTGGGTTGCCCCTCCACTGCCCTTGTTATTGTATAATAACTAGCTACCTGCTGTTAGTTTTTGTCTTTAAAGCTTAATCTCCTGGAAGCCAAGGACTGTCTCTCTCATCTTTGAATCCTCCACAATAGCTGTCCCTGTGCCTGGCACAGATGCTCACTGAATAAAGAACAGTCCTGGTCCCTCCTGCCTCACACATATGTAGTGGCGCATTCTAATTTTGCCACACACGTATGTAGTTACATATTCTAATTTTGAAAAGGTAAAGAAGAGGATTGCTGATGCCAATTCTTCTCTGGTCTACTTCTTGCTGATAGTTTCTCTTCCTCAGAAACTCTTCCCTGGCAGCTGGGTGTGTACCCCTGGGAGGGTAGAGGCAGAAAGTTGTGCATGTCGAGGAACACAAACTGTGGCTAGAAACACAGGGATGGATATCCCCATAGCAGTCCAGGTAAGAGAAGAAGAGTTGCTAGCAGCTACAGCAAGAAAGTGGAAAGGGGAACACATTCTCTGCTCTGATATGGCTTGGATCTCAGTTGTCCCCCCAAAGTTCATGTATTGTAAGTTTGGTTCCCAGCTACTGCCACTTTTAAGAAGTGGTGGAACCTTTAGGAGGTACGGTCTAGTTGGAGGGTGGTAGGTCATAGGGATGTGCCCTTGAAGGAGAGATTGGAACCCCAGCCCTCCTATCCTCCTTCCTCCACCACACTCTTCCTGCTGTGTGTGCTGCTTCTCCACAGGCCCAAAGCTACAGGGCCAAGGCAGCATGGACTAAAACTTCTGAAAGCAGGCCACAGTAAGCCCTTTCTCCTTTAAGCTGACTTATCTCAGGTATTTTGTCACAGTGAGAGAAAGATAGCTAACACATACTTGGTATTTTCTTCCATGATACTCAGAACAACTTCATCAGTCAATATTCATCAGCTCGTTATATTTTCTCACAGGCTGCGGGAAACCTGAAATATTCGTAGTCTTCCCTTAATTCTCACCTTCTTACAGAAGGAACTCTCGAAATCTTAAACTTTCCTGCTTCCTTGTTTGCAGAACATCATTTTCCGTGCTTTATCCTCACCTAGATTGTGAATGCATCAGCTAATGCAGACAGAATGACAATGTATGCAGTAGCCGGACTCCAACACGGCCTCCACTGATCTTGGACTGCTGCTGTATGAGCCTGTGTGTGGCCATAAGGCACCATGATTCAGGGCTGGCCTGGGCTGGCCAATAGGATACAAAGTAAGTAATAGCAACCTCCAAAGCTAGGTCATAAAAGGTGTTGCAGCTCCCTCCTTGTTTTCCTTGGAGAAGCCAGTTGCGGTGTCATGAGGACACTTAGGAAGCCCTAGGGAAGCCCTTCCCACACAGAAAGAAACAGACCTTCTGCTTCCTCCACAGGCCCAGCAGTGCATCCTCTTAAAAAGCAGTCACGCTTCAGACGCCTGCATCCCCGTGAAGACCCTAAGGCAGGACCACGCAGCCAAGCTGCTTTCTAGTTCTTTACCCACAGGAACCATAAGAAATAATGAATTATTACCATTGCTTAAGCCACTGTTTGAGGATGATTTGTTATGCAGAAATAGATAAGTAATAAAACAACCCAGGCATATTCTTTCATTTTATTATTTAATGTTTCTTCATTTGCCTGCATATGTTCTCATGACTCCGGATAGGTTTGGTTTGTTAATCAAAGAAAACAAAGAGGACCTCATATATTTGGCTTACTTTGTATAATGAAAGGTAAAATACCTTGAACATTGAAGTTTGGGAGCATACAAGTAAGCATACGTAAGCAAACAGACAGATCCAGCCCAGCCCAGCCCAGGTTAGTGTGTGGGAGAGCTTCTGCACTCCCCTGTGCCCCCTAGGCCAGAGGCACAACAGAGGGGCACCACAGGTTCACTGTTCAGGTACATTTCAAAGGGCTGCTGCAGGAAGGAGGTGAACACAACAGCTAGACCCAGGCCAGGCATAACTGAATAAACTCAAACTTGATAGATCTGCACCTGAATTTCAGTAGGTGCTAAAGTTATAACTGCACCAAAGGTCAGAGCTCAGTGCTATATGAAATGACAAAGACAAAGAGCAAAATGCAATCTCAGGCATCCAGCCCACCCAGAACAAGTGCAGAGGACACTAGCTCAGCTGAAATGAATAAATTAACAGCATTGGAAGTAAAGAAACAACACGAGAAAGGTACAGAGGAACTCAGAGCAGAATTAATTTCTGAAATAAAAAAAAGATCTCTGAATTCATTGCATCTGAAGTACAGAATCAAACACAGAAACATATGGAGGAAACCCAATCTGAAAAAAAAAAAACCCTCTGCAGTAAGAGAATTAATGGCTGCCTCTAAAGAAGACATTGATTAAAAAAAATAGAGGAGATTAGAAAAATGACAGTTTCCTTGAATGAGCAATACAGGAAAGAAATAGACTGCATGAAGCAGAGGCAAAGAGATATAGAGGAACTTAAAATCTGAATCACAAGTCTGCAAAACCGTTTGAGTAAAAGTGAAGACAGTGTTTCAGATCTTGAAGATGCTGGTGCAGCTA
>NW_004524599.1:12921133-12921743 GCF_000260255.1 Octodon degus
GTGGGAGAGCTGCCTCTCCCCCCTACTCCACCTTGTCCCCTCTAGACTCAGCTCAGGCCTGGCATACAGGCCTGGGTGAAAACCTGCAGCTGCAATCCCTGCAGAGAGTGTAGGGGAGAGAAGCACCCAGCTAGTCCAAGAGCAGAACATCTTGCCAAGGGGCACAATAGGTTCACTCCAAAGGGCAGCAACAGGAAAGAGCTGAGCACAGCAGCCAGACCCAAGCCAGGCACAGCTGGATAAATCCAAATTTTGTAGATCTGCACCTGAACTTCAGTAGGTGCTAAGGCTATATCTGTAACAAAGATCTACAAAAAAGGTCAGAAGACTATACTACACAAAATATGAGAAGGAACAAAATGCAATCTCAGAACCCAAGCCCACCCATAACAGGTGCAGAGAACACTAACACAGAACAAATTGGGACTCACACAGCTGAAAGCAAAGAATCAACAGCTTCTGAAATAAAGAAACAGCTGCAGGAAGGTATAGAGGAGCTCACATCAGAAATAAAAAAAGAAATCCCTGAATTAATAACATCTGCAGTAAAGAATCAAATGCAGAAACATATGGAGGAAACCCAAGTGCAGAGGACACTAGCTCGGCTCAA
>NW_004524599.1:12927583-12928219 GCF_000260255.1 Octodon degus
TACACCATGACCAGGTAGGATTCATCCCAGGGATGCAAGGATGGTTCAATATTCAAAAATCTATAAATGTAATACACTGTGTCAATAGAGTGAAATCTAAAAACCACATGATCATCTCAATTGATGCAGAAAAGGTTTTTGACAAAGTCCAACACTCATTCATGTTCCCAGTCTTACAGAAAATTGAAATAGAAGACCTCTACTTCAATTTGATAAAAGCATCTATGACAACCCAAAGGCTAATATAATTCTAAATGGAGAAAAACTTAAATCTTTTATTCTCAGATCTCGTACAAGACAAGGATGCCCTCTATCACCCCTCCTATTCAATATAGTTCTGGAATCATTATGTAGGGGCATTAGACAAGAGGGAGAAATAAAAGGAATAAGAATAGGGGAAGAAGAAGTTAAATTATCATTATTTGCATATGACATGATACTTTACTCAGAAGACCCAAAAAACTCCCCCAAGAAACTACTAGAATTGATACACAAATTCAGTAGCATAGCAGGATACAAAGTCAATACCCAAAAGTCAATAGCATTCCTCTACACAGACAACAAATACACTGAGAGGGAAATTAGTGAAACAATGCTTTTTACAATGGAACGCGGAAAATGAAATACCTTGGAATT
>NW_004524599.1:12928985-12953346 GCF_000260255.1 Octodon degus
AGGCAAAGAATTCATGAACAAAAATCAAATTGCACTGATAATACTTGAAAGAATTAACAGCTGGGACCATCTCTTATTAAGAAGTATTTGCACGTCAAAATAAATTACCAAGAAAGTGAAAAGACAATGCACAAATTTTAAAAACATCTTAACTAATAAGCACTCAGACAATGGTCTGCTCTCTAGAATTTATAAAGAACTAAAAAACATTAGGGCCCCTAAATTTAAAAACCCAATCCGGAAATGGGGATCCGAGATGAACACACACTTCTCAGAGGATGAAATTAAAGAAGCGAATAAATATTTGAAAAAATGCTCCACATCAGTAGCCATCCATGAAATGCAAATTAAAACACTGAGATACCATCTCACTCCAGAAAGAATCGCTATTAATGAAGAAATCAACCAACAACAAATGTTGGAGAGGCTATGAGGAAAAGGGAGCCCTTCTCCACTGCTGGTGGGAATGTAGACTGGTGCAACCATTCTGGAAATCAGTGTGGAGACTCCTTAAGGAACTAGGACTGGAAATTCCATTCAAACCAGCTGTCCCTGTAATGGGAAGTTTCCCAGAGAAACTAAAAATATCATATCATAGTGATATATGTGCACCTATGTTTATAGCAGCACAATTTGTGATAGCCCAATCTTGGAAACAACCAAGATGCCTTCACCTGAGGGATGGTTGAAAAGATGTGGTATTTTTATACAATGGAGCATCACTCAGCTGTAAAGAATGATAAACTTGAAGCATTTATATTTAAGTGGATGCCACTTGAAGATATACTCATAAGTGAAATAAACCAGACTCATATGTGTAAATATCATATAGTCTCCCTAGTATAAGAACTCAAAAGAAGAAATACAAATAGAAAGGTATAACACAATTAAAAGGAAAGCAAGAACTTGAGGATTGGACTACGAGGAGAAGGCAATGAGAAAATCTGGGAAACAGGACAGGGTCAAAGCTGTACATTTATATGCACAAGATGGGCAAGGCAATGATCCTGAGAGACATCAGCAGGTTTTTGAAATGAGCAGTTAATTGGTAGGATTCTCACCCTGACTTACTATACATGCCGATACCTGTGAACCAAGCAACTGCACTGAAAATAGCAATGTGTAATAGAAGTGTCATGCTTGGAATGCCTGTCATTCTGGTCTTCTAAATACGTACTTCTTGTCATGACATACCAGTTATTACCATACTCTCTCTCAAGTAAAAATTTATTTTTTAAATGGGTAATAAATGAAAAAAAGACACAATAAAAAGAAAAAAAAAGCCACAGGATTGTCCTGCTACAAAGCTGTATATGGTTAGATTTCTTAATTTCTGTGTAAAAATATGTAATCGTTTACTCATATTCTTTAAATATTTTTTATTTTTTAAAGTTTTGTCTCCATAGTGTGTAAGGACTTAATGTTTAACATATCAATACTTGATGGAAAATACCTGTTCCATGTTATGCCTAAAATGTTTGATATTCAGAGAGATAGTGACGTTAAACTGAACTACATATGTTGTAGGGTAATAATAAGCTTCTCTTCTGGAGGATTAACAACCTAAATTTGCACACCAAAAACTAGAGAGATAGAAGGGCTGCAAGGAATCCCAACATTTTGACCATAGCCTTTGAAAGTCAGTGAAGACTCAGGACATAGGAGAACCTATACTGTAACATCATGTAACTCAATTGTGTCCCAAATTTTCTGATCTAGGAGATTATTGGGCCACAGAGCAACATGATCTATGCCATAGAGTGTGCCTAAGGAGAGTCACTTGGAGAGAAAACATTCTCTCAGGCTTTCACGGAGATCAAATTGGTCAAGCAATGGCTGTGACTCATCTACATGGCTGACACTGACAAAGGATCTGCAAACTGCGGTACAGGGTTACAGGATAAATCCTGAGGGGACTTGACTGATCTTATCAGATATAAAAGTTACATTTCTTGTTATACGGGTCTTGCTTTATCTTGGTCTTAATCATCCAGCAGAAAATTATAAAAATGAGGTATATAAAATAAAGCCATATTAATATGCTGAGCTGTGAAAGGCTCAAGTCAACAACTGTGAATAACCCACTACTATTTTGAACTGCTGGACTGTGTTGGATTGTTTTGCTGAACTCATGCACCTATAGTATTTAGATGCTAATGGAATGCCCATATCTGACAGGACTAAACAAAAAAAGGAGATACAAAGGAAGGACCATTTTGTATCTGTATATGCATAAGTTAGGGTAGATATACAGCTACCGTCGCTCAATTCAATGAGAAGAAAGGTTTGTACTAAGAGTTTTTGGACAGGATATCCTGTCTGTATCTTGTATTATGGATAACCACTAAGAAGATAACAATGTACAATGTAGTAATTATTGAAACTCTCCTATTAATCAGTTTTGAAACTGTCTTATTGTTATTTGTTTCTCAATAAAATAAAAAAAGAAAACAGAGAACACCCTAAACATTGCAAGCAGAGGTAACTATACAAATATTAGTTAAAATGAGTTAGAAAGGTTGGAAGTACAAAGTTACCCAAAATTGGATGAACTTAGGTCTGAAAGATTACGTGGGGCAAATACGATTAGCCAGAGCTCATGGCCCTCACTGAGCTGCTGCTGCAGTCAAAAATGCCCCCGGAAGATGGAGGAGAAAGTTTATTTCAACGTTTGCCTCCTGCTTTCCAGTCCCCTGTTATTTTGCCCTAACAGAGGCAACAGGCAGAGGAGTCTGGGAAATGTAGTTTGAAGGCCTCCTGCCCTTACAAGAAGGAAAGAAAGAATTAGGCAACTGAAAAGTTGAAAGTTAATAGCCACTATTATTCATCACCAGGAACAGTAACAGAAATAGTGGAAATAAAGGTGCACCTACAAATGAAATATCCAAAATTTGGTACTTTGAGAGGATTAGAAAAATTCAGATGTCCCCCATTTATCTCCTAAGACACACGCCTTAGCCTATCAAAGCACTGCAAGCTCACCTCTCCCTGGGCTCTCTGCATTCCCCAATATGGGTCACACAGCTGAGGGAGGCAGAGTTGGGGTGCTAAAATGGCAGTCTGACTTTGAGGTTATGTACTGGACCCTTCTGTTATTTTGCCTTTCATCTTCCTATCATCTCATCGGAAATGTAGACATGCCTATTGGTTTTGTTTTTTGTTTTTGTTTTTGTTTTTTTGGACAGAGTCTCACTCACATGCAGTTTGGGCTGGCCTTTTGCTCACTTTTGTAGCCTCCAGGATGGTGTCCAACCCACAGAGATCCTCCTGGCTCAATCTCCCTAGTGCTAGGATTACAGGCATGTGCCACCATGCCCGATTCTGGGGCCGCACCGTGGGCGCCTGCATTCAGGGCAGAGACAGCCCCCACCGTCCCCTCCCCTGCCCTAGCATCTGGAGAAGAGCATGGCATGCGGGGCTGGGGATTGAACTTGGGTCCTTATGCTTGCCAGGTAGGTGCTTATGCCTTTGAGCTATCTCTCCACTGGTTACACCTATGCTTGACTCATTAGTAGAGATTAATCTGCAAAAAAAAGAGAGAGAGAGAGAAAAGGGCTTATAGAAGCAACCCCTGAGCTACAGGACCAACTGTTGACTTTGTCTAAATATTGGCTCTACCATAGCAGACCACACCCTTCTTTAAGTCTCGTAGAAAGTTTATGGTAATTGAATTACCTGGGGGCCCACTATCTGAGACCCTGAGTGGGTGGGTCTTCCTGCTAGCGAACCCAAGTGGAAGAGGACCTGAATGGGCGAGCCTTGTGTTTGGGCAGTGAAGAAAGCCCCTAGGGAACACTAAATTGGGGTGCTGTTTCCTGTCAGCACATACCTATGCCCACACCAGAAGCTAATGAATTTAGTAAGCTCACTTAAGTTCCTCACCTTTGATTCACAAGCAGAGAGGAGGAAAAGATGATTCTTCAGAAATTTCATTCTAAGGGCCAGTCAAATACCTCAGTGGATTAAATGCCTGCAAAGAGGCGCAGGGCCCGAGGTTCGATCCTCTGGCCTGCCACACCAACCCCGCCTCCGTGGCACACTGAGATGGCAATTGAAACTGGGCCTGGTGGCGCACCTGTAATCCCAGCTCTTGGGAAGCTGTAAACAGGTGGATCACTATGAGTCTGATCTAGTAGTGAGACCCTGAACACCTTGTAGACCCTTCCCTAAGAATCAAAAAAAGAAAAGAAAGAAAGAAAAATCATTCTAGCCTCTCTGATGACTTTATTTTTCATATTTGGGGAATTTCTCTTGCTTTGTAAACAGAAGATGATTTGTATTATTTTGAAATAATGTTTACCTGCTCATCATAACTTGAGAGAGGCAAAGCTAAAGAAACAGAAAGAGGGTGAGGGAGAGAAAGAAGAGAGAAGAGATAAAGAGGGTGGAGCGCATTATATGATAGCACCAGACCCTTCTATTAACTAGCTACCCTTGTTTCCTGAAGATACTTTTATACTTAGAGACTGCACATTAGCCCCACCTGTAAGATTTTTAAAAGAGGCAGAGGGCAGTTGTGAAAGGTATGGGGTCTCCCTGGCACCCACGGAGAGTCAGCTCAGGACATCTGTTGAAACCAAACTCAACAGATGCTCAAGTGCCTGCCACAGAAGAGCATAGCATTTACTTGGAATCCACACAATCCTCCCGTACACTGTAAATTCTCTCTAGATTATTTATACTATCTAACGCAGTACAAATTATCTTCAATTTGTTGTATTGTTTGGGGAATAATAAGAAGGAAAGCATCTGTATGTGCTCACTATTGAAACCATTTTTTCTGACTAATTTCAAACCGAAGTTGATTGAATCCATGGATTCAGAACTCACAAATATGGAAGGTAAGCCATCATTTTTAAAAAAATGTATCAGTTATTTAATTAGATTCTTAGTAAGAAATTTAGAACAATAATTTATGAGGATAGATTCCATTTGTCAGAACAAAAAACAGATCTCAAGTAGCCCCAGAGCTGAGGAAGAGATTTGATTTTTGCTAAAATCTGTGAGTCCACCGCCATCTGATACACCTTGTGCTGCTCTGAAATCTGGTATCTTTCGTCCTTGGTGTCGAAGACCTCGCCCTCCTGGTGTGTGGGTTTTTGCAGCTTCTTCTTCTTGAAGTAACAGTGAAGAGTTTGGGGATTTTCACTTTGCTGGTGTGAATTTTTGTAGAGGTGGCAATGACAAATTTCTGGTGTGTTCTTCATAGAGGAACATGATTAAGGCTAAGAAGCCCAGTCACATGTAGCAAGCCACCGGCCAACTGCTTCAGGAAGACCACTCTCTTGCCTCTGTGATGCCTGGTGAGGATGATCAAGATGGTGCCGGGAGTGATGTCAGCTCAAAGTTTCCTCATATACTGACTGAAGGGTTTCTTGCCGTGGCTCAAGAGCTTTTGGGGTACATCTTCAGTAGGGTAGTAGCTAGGCATTTTTTGAAGCTTAACCACCGGGATACCTCTGTTCTTGTCCCCACCGACTGGTTTTGGGATCATGGCAAGAACTTTCTCCTCCTTCTTCTTCTTCTCAACCTTTGATTTGGCAGCTGTGTACTTTTTCTTGTACAAAGCCTCTCTGGAACACATAGAAGATCAGGAGTATCTACCAATTCCTCTAACCAGGACAGGATTTTGGCTGCAGTGGGGCTGCCCCTTCTTGGACTTTTTTGCCTTCACCTTACCCTTCTTACCAGTGCCACTGGCAGAAGCCTTCTTGGCTTTGGATTTCTTCTCTTTAGTGTCTGGATTCTCAGTTTTTTCACCCACCATCTTGCAAGATGGGAAAGAAGACTAAGTTTAAGCTATTATATTAAACACCAGAGCTAGGCTTTGCTGATTCTAAGAGGAGAAGTGGGTGCTAATGTAAATAGCCATTGGAGTGGGGAAGAGCAAGGCTCTGCTGGGTCCAGAGCTATCAGCAGACACTTCAGGGCATTCCTGTGTGTTGGGTTGTAGAGTCCAGGTCCAACCAATTCCTGTCCTCTAGCAGGGGCATCTGAGAGATGACATTGCTACACATACAACACACACACACACACACACACACACACACACACACACACACACAGAATTACAAAGGTGTGACTGCTCTGGAAGACAATGGTTGCTTTATAGTTTATGCAATTGTACTCATGTTTTTTATTATAATTTTTATTCATTTTAATGAGAAAAAAGATAAAATAGCAATGAAACAGTTTCAAAACAGGTTAGTAGGATGTTTACTATAATTAATAAGTTGCATATTGTTTTCTTCGTAGTAGTCATTCAGAGGATAAGATGCAGACATGATTTCTTGTCTAAACAATATTAGTATAGGGCTGGGGAGATAGCTCAGCAGCATAAATGCCTGCTTTGCAAGCACAAGGTACTGAGTTCAGTCCCCAGTACCCCCCCACAAACAATATTAGTACAAACTTTTATTCACAGTGAACTCAAAGAAAGTAGCTATGTATCTAAAAATATGGAACGCTTCACGATTTTGCGTGTCATCCTTGTGCAGGGGCCATGCTAATCTTCTCTGTATCATTCCAATTTTAGTATATGTGCTGCCAAAGCGAACACTGTATTCATGTTTTATAAAATGTCTCATTTACAGATTTTCATTACACACCTATTAGGTTTCCCTTTGCTACATTAGCCTCATTCATGGCAAAGGAGAAAAATTGGAGTACCTCAAGTCAGAGAAAAAGGCCTATTATTTCAATTCTTGTATGGTTACAGATGCAGGGATGCAGAAAGAGGAATAAATACATAATACCTTTCTCAAAATGAATGGCTTGTTTTATAAAACATGTATGTTTTTCTTTGCAAGTACAGAGCTCCTACACACAAGCCTCTCTGTTGATGCTTTCGCCCCTGGGGGAATAAGCCACCTTCTCCCTCTCCTCAGAGGATAGGCCAGCTGTGAACTGGACCCCCAGCACCAACTCAGGGAGCTGTGACTCCAAAGCCCACATCTGCGTGCCCTGAGGTAGCCTTCTGGGCCTTAAACCCCCCTCTCAATGTTTTTCTAATACTGCTATCAACACATGGAAAAGGAGGCCAGCCCCTGCCAACACACTCCAAGAGCTCACTGAGACCTACAGTGGTGTCCAAGCGGTGCAGGTGTGAGGCTGCACAGTGTGCATCTGCCAGAGAGCAAAGGCAGAGGGAGGTGAGCCCACGGGGTGTGAACCTTCACGCACAGCCCCGCAATGCTGATGTCCCCAAGCCATACTGTTTGCCTTCTTTCCCTATCTCACCACCAACCAGTCCATGGTAGACTTGCGTTTCCCAAGTTTACTCAGCTTCAGTGCCTGGGAACTTATGATTCCCTGGACTGCTCCTCAAAATCCATGTGAAAGCCTCCTTCTTGTCATTTAGTTCTAATTCCAATATCCTCTCCTGGAGATGCCCTTTCTGACTCCCACTGTAAAGTGATAGCCACCCCCACCCCATCCCACCAATGCTCCCAGCAGAAGAGCAAGATCACCAGGCCTGGATTTGTCTCATTCATAGCACTTCATCACAGTTAAACATTGCATTCTGCAAGATTTGATGCCCTGGGCAAAATTGTGGATTAACAGACACTTTTTGTTTAGTTCTCGGCCTCCTAAAGCCCTTGAGCCCTCTCTGGGTTTCTCTTCTGCTTCCCAATCCTGACTTTGTATCTCTGCAATCAACATGTAGATTTTTATCTCCACCATGTTTTTAGCTCACACCATGTTTTTCTTTGAATTTAACTCTAAGCCAATTTAGGTGTACACGTAGCTTCCCTTACCCATGATGGGTCCATTCCAAGACCCTGAATGGATGCCTAAAGCCACAGAGTGACCAATCACGTGTTTTGTCATGCAAACATACCTATAATAAAGGCAATGATTTTTACGTTTTAATGTAAAGTGGGCACCTTCCCGTCCTCCTTGGCATATCCAAGCTGCCAGCATCACAACTCTTCCACTTTGGGCCACTATTAACTAAAATATCTGAACACGAGCGCTGTGATATTATGCTAGGCAATAGGATATCCAAGAATGCCAGTAAGTGACTAACGGATGAGTAGCATATAAGCTGTGGATACACTGGACAGGGGAATGATTTGCATCCTATGTGGGATGAATGGGATAAAAAGATATTTCATCATGCTGCTCAGAATGACATGTGGTTTATCAGTCATGCATTATTCATTCCTGGAACTTTTCATGTGATATTTTCAAACTGTAGCTGACCATAAGTAATTGAAAACATGGAAGGCAAAACCAAGGATAAAGGAGACTACTGTATCAAATAATGGATTCCTCTGATCTCTCTTGATTTAGAAGGCAGCCTCTGACAGGTGTGGCAAGGCTGATGGAGAGTGTGGTGCAGGGGAAAATGTGGGAGTCGTCACCCGCCGGATCTGCTGTTTGCACTCCAACTGCAGCCAACATTCCTCAGAAAACATTCACTATTCCTTAAAATGGTCCTCAGCCCAAGTTGCCCCTGGTCCAAAGTCCCGGTCCAGCTATCCTCTGCCTCAGTGGAAAGAAATGGTCGAGGATATAGCAATACTTATATAAACATTAATATTCACTCCTTGGGAAACCCTATCATCTTGGAAAGAATTCAGATGGTTACTTGTAAACAAAGGATGTTCTCATAACAGATCTCTGGGACTGCAGCCGCTCTGAGTTCTCTGCCTGCTGTGCCTCCAGACCACTGGAAGGGAGGGAAACGAAGCTGCTACTGCAGGGCTAAGACTAGAGAAGCACAAAGTTAAGAACAGGGAAAAAAGCCTGGGCATGGTGGCCCAGGTATGTAATCCCAGCACTCTGGGAAGCTGAGGCAGAAGGAGCATAAGTTTGAGCCTAGCCTGTGTAACCTAGTAACTTGGCAAAACCCTGTCTCTATTGGAAGGAAAGAATAGAGGAAGGAAAGGAGGAAGGGAGGGAGGGAGGAAAGAAGGGAGGGGAGGGGAGGAGAGGAAAGGAAAGGAAAGGAAAGGAAAGAAAAACCTGGGGTTGTAGCTCAATGGCAGGGTGCTCCTGGGTTTGATCTCTAGTACTGAAAGTGAATAAATAAATACATACCTAAATACATAAATAAAGAAAAATGAAAAAGCAAAAGATCATCCTTAAAATATGGTTGAGGATACTGGGGACAGGAAATACGCTTCTAAGGTCTCCTCTTGGAACTAGACCATTTCCTCCATCTCATCCCAGGATAATGTTTCCTTTCAAGACATGCAATAACATCTGGAGATAGTTTTGACATTATCTCTGGGGAGTAAGGACTCCTGGCGTCTAGTGGGTAGGGGCCAGGAATGCCACTGAACATCCCATGGTGCATAGGAAGGTCCATAAAAATAATCTGTTTTAATATGTCACTAGTGGAAAGGTTTAAGAAACTTTGCCATAGATCTATGATACACTTGAAAATTTGGTTTAATAACTCAATTATGGCTGAGGCAGGAGATTAGGGCATGGCAAATTGGCTGGGCAATTGGGCAAGACCTGCACATCAAGGAGATCTGCCAATCACAGAGAATGCTGTCTTCAGTTCTTCTGAAATGGGACCGAGCCTAGCCCTGACCTGATACCAAATGGACAGTGCTGTCTTCAGTTCTTTTGGCACAAGATTGAGCAGGTTTGTGATGGGCTAGCTTAGCACTGAGATGAGAGAGAAGATTTAAACACAGTGACCTTTATGCTGCGGCTGTTCCGCGCCTTCTCATCAACCCCTCCTCATTCTACTTCTTTATCTACTTTACCCGGCCCAAACTTGCTCTGCAGAACACTTCTTTCCAGAGTACTTTGTCTTCTAGAGCACTTCTTTTTAATTCTTTTTTCTCCTTAATAAACATTCAATTTTCCCATCCATCCACTGGCCCACCTAACTCTTTCAGTGGGACAGTCAGAGCTTAGAAAGGACCACTGCCCTTGGCCACTATAATAACCAGCAACAGGGTGGCTGTGATAGGGTTAGAAGATTAACTTTACTACCTCGCTATTTGTCTTTGGGAAATAATGACTTTGAAGCTTTATTTGGTCGAATAACGGCACCTCCAAACCTCACACAGTGGGTACATGAGCCACTTGGCTGCTTTCCTTCAGAGCAGTACTAATGGGGTAGAGAAATCCTTTTTAACTTTTCCCTTGAAATGAACAGCTGTCTGCCCCAGTGAGGTAGTAAGCTCCTAGAGCACTGCCTGATGAAGAGTAGACTCCAGATAAATATTTGCTGCATTCACCTTTTCAGAGTCAGAGACTGCCCAGTTGTTCTTACAAGCAGCATCCATCGTGTAAACATGTCATCAGTGACAGGACCGAGTCCGGGGCTTGGTGGAGAGGAGCCATTCCCCTGATGACCACTGGGTCAATGCAGCTGCATGAGGGACCAACGGACAAACAAGCAGGTTAAATTCCTCTGCGTCGTGCTACGAAGAGTGAACCAACCTGTGTGCTAGTGTGGAAGGTGTTGAACAACACATGGTGACGTTGCTCCTCTCTGCAGTTTCCCCTCTGGAGTTATCTCTTCTCTGGAGCTGGCAAAAGAGTACACTTGGCCCTCTGCTCCTGTGGGCTTGGTACTTGCAGATTCAAACATCTCAAAGTGAAAATGCTCAACAAATATAAACCTCGTGCCTGTATTAAAGGTGCACAAACTTTTTCCTTTGTCATTAGTCCCCTAAAAATACAGTGTAGCAAATATCTATATAGCACTTACACAGTACTGGGTACTATAAGGAGGATGCCTGCAGGGCCTATGCAACTACTACACCAATTTGTAGGCGGGACCTGCGCATCCATGGCTGTTGGTATTTGGGGAGGGTCCTGGCACCAACTGCACACGGTTACTAAGGACGACTGTAGACTGAGTGCTAGGGACAGTGGCGCCTAGCAGGACCCTGACTCCATATGGGATGTGCAGACCCCTCTCCCTCCCAAGCACTTTCTAGCGATGTTTTGGTGCTGTGCCACCGAGGGAGGAATGCATGCCTTCTGTCGTGTAAGTTACTAATACAGGGACTCTGATCATTCAGTGGCTTAAGGAAGGCAGAAACCAGTCGATGCCACACAGCTCTGTTTCCTATTCTTTTTATGGGCAATGTGGTGATTTTTAAGAGCTGTTAGATTTTATAAACTTCCTTTCTAGAGTGATTTATCAGTGTCGACCTTTCCTATCATCCTGTAGTTCTCAAATCACTCTCTGGTGGGCAGTAATGTAGCCTAATTATTATTATTATTATTTTCTGCAAACTTTTGCCCGATTAGCAAGTCTCTAATTAGTGATGACAATCACCTTGGCAGTCCCAGCAGAGAGAGCCAAAATCTTCTGGTGAGGAGATGAAACACAAGAGACAAAACAATTTTTCAAATTGTCCCAGTGACTTTTTGTCCTGGCCCAGGAGCCAGGGTAGAGTCACAGGCTGCACAGAATTGTCTGTCTGTCTGTTTGAGCCCTGTCATCTAGAACTGTCTGCAGAAGGACTTCTGCAGCAGGTCCAGCTAAATGATACCAGCACTCTCTGGTCACATCTGTGTGATGAATTAGAAAGCTTTTAATAATGATTTTGGTACAGCAAATTAATGTCCACAAGAATCATCAATAAGGCAACATTTCACTCACAATAATGAACCTGTATACATCAGCTGATGATGGGATTTGGACATGTAAAGCACACAAGGATATTGCCCACAAGTTACACTGGGAGTGCTTACTTGGATTTGAACGAGACTATTCAGATCTGACAGTGTAACAACACTATTCAGATCTGACAGTGTAATCTTATCCACATTACTTGCATCTGTTAGTCTGATTTATTAAGATGATCCAGGTTCTCACACGCTTAGTGATCATAAACAAGGCCACCAAGACATGCATTTATTCTTCCTTCGGAAGGCCAAGACGAGAGCCAAAGAACACACTTTGGTTAAGACAGACTGAGACGGTGGCTACGCTCACATGTCGGTGCCGCCTCAGTCGGAACGCGCACTGTGGAGGTCTAGGAGTCTAACCGGCCCCTCCTGGGTGCTGCCTTGCGGAGACCTTAGTTGGCAATGTGCTCTTCTCATGCGCTGCCCTCCTCCCGTGCCTTACCCGCGTTTAAGCACGGCTTTTGTTTCTTCAAGGTAGCCAAGGTCCATTCACACAGCAAGAGCAGGCAGGTGTCTGCGGCCGCCACGCCTCAACTCTCTTCCCTGCCTCAGAAAGGAGGGGTGCTTTCTAGAAGCCAGCTCAGCCAGTACTCGCCCAGTGGAGCCCGGCCATGCCACACGCAGCTCCGTACGGAACTGCTGACCAGGGAAGAAGGACTGAGGAGAAGAGAATGCGCAGCTCCCCTCCCGGGGTGGGCAGTGCCCGCACACATCCCACGCGATGCCTCCAACAGTCCCGGCGCAAGTGAGATGCCGCTGCTCACAAAGCTGTCTTAGTTTGCTTGGGCCGCTGTAACAAGTATGCCATAGACTGTGCGCCTTGTGCATGATTCTTGCAGTTGAAGAGCTGAGAAATCTGACACGAGGGTGCCAGCACGGCCGGGTTCTGGCTAAAGCCCACGTTAGCATTCATAGACAACCGTCTCCCCACTGTCCACCCACAGTAGGAGGGGAGGGTGAGCGAGGCCCCTGGGCCTCTTTCAGGAGGGCACCAGTGGCATTTGTCCAGGTTCCCCTCTCAAGGCCTGGCCACCTCAGGGCCCCATCTCCTGGGACCATGGCCTTGGGCTCGGCGTATGAATTTCTGGGGACACACACACATCTGGTTCATAACTGTTCAGGTTAAGATCGCACCTTCACAAGGACCCGGGAAGGAGCAGCAAAGGGAGAAAATAAGAAGGTAAAAGACACAGAGATTCCACCCTCACCCAGGAGTTCATCTGTGCAGGCCAGGAAAGAAGAGAGACCGGAGGGGGGTGGGCGCAGAGAAACCGCGGGAAATGATAGTGGAATCAAGGGAAATTTTCCACATGAGCAAAGGCCCCAGTTGGTGACGCTGTCAAGAGATGTCTCCAAAAAGAATTCCACTTTTTTTTTTCTCTGTAGTTCTGGGGATGGAACGCAAGGCTTCTATGTGCTGGACGAGCTCTACAGCTTCTGAAGGCATGCAGAAAGTAATTCATTTATTTTACGCTGCTGCTCTCATTCTGCTAGACTCACTTTTCAAGGTCTGCTTGTTATCACCAGAAAGCACATGCGACACCTGAAAATGTACAAAGCTCTCATTTATCCTTTACTGATGAACACTGTGAAATGTCTTTGCTTTTTATTTTTTATATCTTATTTTTGACTACATTAAAACAGGTTTTGTCACTGTTTAAAAAGAAAAGAAGGAAAAGAAATGGAGAGGGAAAGAAGGAAGGAAGGAAACAAAAGAAAAAGAGAGGAAAAGAAAGGGACGGGAGGGAAGGGAAGGGACAGAGAATGGGGGAAAGAAAAGAACCGCACCACTTGCATGCACTGGAAAGCTGTTGTCCCCATACCTCATGCACACCAAGGCCAAGTGACAACGGTTCTGTCTTGTGGGTAGTAAAGCCCCTGAATGTGTTCTCCTCCCATTGCAGTCGGGGCTTGCAGTTGGCTCCAGCTCAGCTTTCCTGCTCCGCTGGGTTCTGAAATCAAGATGTCTCCCCATGAAAGGAAGTGGGCAAACTCACTCCAAAGCTTCGTCTCCAGTTGTGGCCGGCATGAAGCCTCCTGGGGCCAGAGAGCTCGTGGCCGGGGCTGGGGCTACACTTTTCACCCTATGCAGCGCTTGACAAGTCGCCGGATTGATTACTTCACGCCTGCTCTGCTCCTTTTCTTCCGGCGTCTTCCCTGGTGCTTCAAACATCCTAGGCTGGCTCTTCTGTTGTGCGTGTTTGGGTTGTGGCGTTCTGCTCTGAGCTTCCCTATCCATCCCACTCGCCTCACTCTCTATCTTCTTTCCAAGTTGTGAGTTCAATTTCTGCTACAAAAAAGAACAAACAAATACATATATCTTCTTTCCAGGAATGTCTCCATTTTTAGTCTGTCAACGACAGCTTCATTTCACATTTTCTTTGGTTGTTGCAAATTTATTATTTTAAAAATATAGCTTTTTCTGTTAACAGACTCAGAATGAGAAGAAGGATGAGAGATTGTGTGTCCTCTCCATCCAACACCATCCTTTGTGCACGTTACAAGGCTTACATGCATGTCTATTGTCTGATGGGTACTACAGAAAAAGCATATGCATGACTCATAGTGTAAGTGCTATCGTGTCATCTCTTTTTCACTTGAAATTATACTTAAAACAGTTCACTATAGAAAAAGCTCATTGAATTTTTCTCATATTATAAAGCATAATATCATGAGTGAATTTAGCAGGTGTCCGGAAGTAGGAAACAACTTCAAGGTTTGCCAATTAACTAACTTAATAAATGTATCGTATAAGTTTTAATGCTTTAAAGTCACACTGAAAGGTAACTATATCTTCCTCAACCAAAACATGGATTTGATTATCTATGTATTTGCTAATGTGGCTGTCTTGAGGTCCCATTGTTTCAGGTTTTTAATGTCCAAATTGTAGCAACTGTGCAAGAATTCTATGATATAAAAGCAAACACTTATTCTAAGAAGATATTTAAAAATACATTCAGATTTTAAAAACTATATCTAGATGTTTGAAATGAAGATGCAAGGAGATTGAATAGACATCTATAATTTTTTTAAAAAGATTGTATATAAATTTAAAAGTCCTAGGGAAGTGAAATAGAAGGTGAATGAGAAAATTTTTTTTCTCTCTGAAGACATTTTGTTTTCTGAAAGGCACAAAATGATAAATTGAACCTTTCCAAAAGACATAGTGGAAAGAAAATACATGTGTGCAGAAAGGAAAAGAAGCTCACATGACAGTTAAGGATTCTAAATCAGAAGGAGAGCATGAGGAATAAAATAATAATGTTGAGGCTCTGCATTAAGCTCAGTGAGGAACGGCAAGAGTGTTCCCTGGGAGACTGCTAAAGTATGAAGGAGTTCTTCAAAACCCCCCAGCAGCTGGAGCTCTTAAGCACTGAAGTGAAGGGGCAGAAGCTCTAGGAGGATGACTTCTGGTTTGTAGAGAAGCTTACTCACATTCCAAAGCAGACCTTTTAAGACCCACCCCACCTAAAGCAGGTGAAAACATGTACAGTAAGCAGGAAAATGCTCCCCAAGTGTCGACCCCCTAAACCCTGGCAAAGGGGACTTTGCAGATGGGATTAGGGTTAAGGGTCTTGCAATGGAGAGGTTGTTCTGGAATATTAGTGGGCCTGACCTCATCACAGAATCTTTGATGTTAGTGAATCTTTAGCATCTACAGTCATGGAGGTGGGGCGACAGAGACCAAGGAAGACTGAAGACATGAGGGGTGCTCAGCCCACTGCTGCAGGCTTGGGAGACAGAGTAAGGAATCGTAAGGCAAGGAGTGCAGTGGCTACCAAAAGCCGGCAATGTGCCTCAGCTGACAATGGCAAGCAAATGAATTCAGCCAGCAGCCCTACTGACCAGGTACCTGATTGCCCCCTGAGGTCTCCAGAAAGGAATGCAGCCTACCGAAGCTTCGGTTCTAGCTCAGGAAGAATTCATGTTGATCCTCTCATTTACGTAACTGTGAGAATACTCTGGTGTTGCTGAAGCAACTAACTTTGCCATAACTTGTTATGGTAGCAAAAGACAGCAAATACAGCTTTTGTCAGGTAGTCTCAGTCAAATAGGGCCACATAAAAGCAACTGTTTGAAGCATAGAGTTTCCACGTTCAGCTATATATTTGGCAGTAAAAGGCATCCTTTAAAAACCTCAGAAATTCATAGGCCGACTAATGCCATGCCTCTTTGTAAGGGTCAAAAATCAAAGCCAAGTTGAGGCAGATGCTGGACTTGCTCCCTGTCCCACTGGGTCACAAACGAGGACAATTCTGTCCTTTGTCCATAAAGCAACCTTGTATCACAATGCTCTGCCGAGATATTTCTGCACCTTGTCTTCTCCCCCACACAAAGGTTACATTCCACTTCTCTTTGTGGGACTGCTAATTTTTTAAAGGGAAGCACTGATGAAAGTACCTCATTTGGCCTTAAGATTAGGTACCATGCCAAAGCTCAAGCACTTTTCAACACCCACCCCCACGAGCTGAAATGTGTAATCATTTCATTTTTTAAATTAATTAATTAATTAATTAATTGTGTACAGGGTCTCACTGCGCAGCTCAGACTCGCAGTGATCCTCCTGTCTCAGCCTCCCTAGTGCTGGGCTTACAGGCATGCACCACCACGCCTGGTTTATCACTTCATTCTGTTAGATGCAGGGAGGAACAGAAGTTCTAGACAGTTTATTTTTCTTGACTGTTGAGCTTTTTTGTGTTCTTCAATGTTTTGTCTGGCCCAGACTAGGGACTATGAAATCATCTAAATTCAGCAGCTTATGACTGCATGTGTAGGTATTTTGGTGAGCACGTTCATTAGACCTGTTCACAATAGAACTAATTGCTAAATATGATGCTTTAATACTTACAAATAAACAAACTCATGCTTAGATTGTTCCCATGCTGTATATGCAGACGAGATTCTACAGGCACTAGTCGGTGGGGCACAGTTATGACCCAGCTTTCAGAAGATAAATGTGTAGGGGCCAGCCAAATAACTCAGTGGATTAAAGCACCTGCAAGCAGGTGCAGGGCCCGAGGGTTTGATCCTGGGGTCTGCCCTGCTGGCTCCACCCCCGGGGTGCAATGAGATGCCAATTGAGACTGGGCTTGGTGGCACATGCCTGTAATCCCAGCTCTTGGGAAGCTGTAAACAGGCAGATCACTATGAGTCTGATTTAGTAGTGAGACTCCAAACACCCTGTAGACCCCTCCCTAAAATACAAAAATACAAAAAAGAAGGAGGAGGAGGAGGAGGAGGAGGAGGAGGAGGAGGAGATAACTGTGTGCAAAGAACATTTGGTATAAAAGCCCCTCCCATACCTCATGGAACTCACCACAGGACCTGAGCTTGGTGGAGACTACTGGCTGCTTCCTTCACACCTGCTTTTCCTATTCTCTTTTTTATTTCTTTACTTATCAGACACTCAGTTTCCAGAAATTTAATGATTAGCAAGACATATTCCTGTCCTGATAGGGTTTAGAAACTAACAAGTCAGCTGAGATATTAAATAGCAGCATCAACATACACTGGGGAAAAAAGGGGAGCAAGTAGAATATATACAGGAGTCAGGAACAAGTCTGCTGGTCAAAACAAACCTCCTAGTGATGCAGCCCCTAAGCTATCCCGTGAAGGATGTGGGGAGGCCAGTGAGGCAAGAGCAGCCTGTGCGAATGTCCTGAGAAGGGAGGCGACATCTGGAGCTCTAGGTAGTCCTGGTTGGCAGGAATGAGGGGAGACGTGGAAGGCATGAAACAGGGAGGTGAGTGGTTAAGATCCAAAACCACTCAGTTCACAGGCTTTGACAGAGTTTTAGCTCAATCCAAAGTGCAAAGAGAAGACATTAAAGACTTAAATGGAGGAAAGATACAGTCAGATTCTGAGTTTTTAGTTTTTAAAAAAGGTGTGGCTACAGAAAATATATTTGGGGCCAGGGGCCAGGGGTTCAATCCCCTGGCCTACCCTTCTGACCTCACCCCTACGCCCTGGGGCATACTGAGATGGCAACTGAGACTGGGTGTGGTGGCGCACACCTGTAATCTCAGCACTTGAGAGGCTATAAACGGGAGAATCACTACAAGTCCAATCTAGTAGTGAGACCCTGAATGCCCTGTAGACCCTTCCCTAAAATACAAAAAAAAAGAAAAGAAAGGAAAGGAAGGAAGGAAGGAAGGAAGGAAGGAAGGAAGAAAGAAAGAAAGAAAGAAAGAAAGAAAGAAAGAAAGAAAGAAAGAAAGAAAGAAAGAAAGAAAGAAAGAGAAAATATATTTGGGGAGCCAGAGTAGATCAGGTTAGAAATGATCACCTGCTACAGTGGCAACGTAGACTGAGGGGACACCCTCAGCACTGGATGGGCAGTGGGACGTTGTCCTAGGGGCTACATGCGGAAGAGACACATGGTCACCTGTGGGTGCTGTGACTTTGGGACACTACTGTAGAAATCCCAACAGGAAAGCTGGAGGGCGATTCCCAAACACAGAGAAAGTGCAAGCATGAAGACTATACATGAAGAATGTCAAGTGAAGTCATGAATGCAGATAGAAATGAACTGGAAGGAAGGCAGGGCTTCAACCTGGCCCTGGAGCACAACCAAAACCACAACGACAACCACAACCACTGTCAGGGCCCGGGTTAGGATGCCTGTCCTCAGCCTACCTGTCTCATTCCCCTACACCAAGAAGGAGAGAAGAATCAACACCATCTCACATGTGTCTCCACACTCTGCACTTTGCAAATGAGACTAAGATCTGGTGTCTGATTAGATCCAGGTTCCATCTTGATGGTTGTATATGTCGTGTTTTGGTTCCTTGAAGAAATAAGCCGGTATCACTTGCAACATATGATGTTAGATGAGTGGTTTCAGAAATACCTATGCATTCATACCTATCCATCCATACCTATCTAGTTCTCCACGGACCTTTACTCATGGCTTTTGTAGCCACTGATGGTCATTACCTAGCTCCATTATTTCTGTAAATGTTGCAAATTGGTGATTCTAACATTCTTCCTCCACTAATTATCCACTGTGATGTTTGCTGTAAACAAACTTCTCCCATCAACTACTTGGTTTTTCTGAAAAAAGTTAACATAGGTAAAGTGTTAGGATAGATCCTTTCTTCTTGTTTATTTTTCAATCTCCTGAATAATGAGTTGGAACCACAGTAACTTCCCAGGGTAGTTAACTAGTGAGTTTAATAGAATTTTGTTCTTTTGTTTGCTTCGCTTTGTTGGGGACAGGGTAGCATATTATTGTGAACTTATGGATTTTTATATGCTTGACAGTTCTTTCCAGTTTGTCAATCATTCCTTTTTATTGATGTTGTCTCGTCTTTAGCCAGTGGATGACCTTTCAAGTTGATGTCTATGTCTTTTTTTTGACACTACTTCAGCAATCTAAACTTGATTGCTTCTTTCTTTTCTATCTTAATTTGTACATTTTTTACCCTAGATCGAGAGCTAGCCACTTTTCTAAGAAGACCTGATTCCTATTGGTAGAGACTACAATCTGTAGACTGAAAGTTTTCCAATGACAGGTTGTAGGGCCTTTCAACTTGTCTTCTAGATTTTACTACTCCCTTGTGGATCCAGTACAGGTAACACTGCCCACATAATCTTCCCAGGATGCACGTGGTCTGTGCCGTCCCCCTGGGAAATAGCTTTTGCTAACCCTTTCTGTCAGCAGGACAAAGCCCTTCATGTCGGCCTGGAACTCAGGGCTTCCTCCATTCATCCAGCCCACTCATCTTTCACTGCAGCTCTGCACGAACACCAGAGTAGAGCCAACTGCCCTGCAGGGCTCCACAGGGCTCCGCGTCCGTCCTCCTCAGTGCCATTGCTGGGGAGGAGCCAGAGGCTCTGGTCGGAGCGTGAGCGGCCAGACACACAGGTACCAGGGCTGGCCCTGGGTCTGCTCTTTGCCAACTGGGTGATTTGAGGCCATCATGTCACCAAACCGGCTGCAAGCTCTGCCTGTACAAAAAGAGCAAGATGACACCAAACTCATAGCCTCCTTGGGAGGATTAGGTGGAAAGATCCATGCCAAATCCTTAGCCCAGAGCATTAAAGGTGGTAAAGAAGACTGCCCTGCCCTTCCTGGTCATTTACCCTCTGTTATATAATCAGATGGCTCTGAATCTAAAAATTCTGAGTTCTTCCTAAAGTACTCTGGCTATTTTTACCTGTCCTTTCACAAAAGGTTACAGCCCTGTCCCGTTGCCGGGGACAGGGCAGCCCTGAGTCACTTCCTCCCTTCCTGGGCTGGCCCTTCTGTGCTGGGCTGGAGGGGAGCCAGGTTGCTCCCTGAGAGCCACCCAGGCCTCTGGGATCATGCTCGCTGACATTCACGAGGATGTTCCTAAAATGACAGGCCTGGAGGGGGAGGCTGGGCTGACCTCCCACACTCTTTGCATCTCTGACATCTTCTTCCCAAAACTGATCAGATTTCTGGCCAAATCAGCAATGATTAGCATACAGTTGATCTTAGAACATCAAACAAGAGATACGATTCTGTTTACATATTTGTCTTCCTTTAAAAAAACAAAAAACTGTAGCAATAGGTACATGCTATAACCTGCCCTTGGGACTGCATCTCAAAATAACCCAAAGAACTTTGACATACTTGTGTCAGGAAAAATATTGATGGTCTGGGGTGTGGCCTGGGCGTGAGTATACAAATTCTCCAAATGATTCCCTGTGCAGTGAAAGGCAAGAACATATTCAGATGGAGTTGCTTCTCTGTCCCAAAGCAGGAGTCTCGGTGGCTAGAGCTCCAAAGCCAAGGTGACGCTGGCCTTTCTCTGCCTTCATGGTCTCTCCTGTGTCCTGTGGGTGTGGAAGAGGCGAGAGGTAGTTGTGCCTGGAAGTCTCACAGGTCTTGTGGGCCGTGTGGGGCAATCTGAGTGTGTCTTGACAGAATCCTTGTCAAAGGCTCGCAGCAGCGCACCCCTGGGGCGGGGCTATGTTGTGGGAAACGCGGCTTGGTGTAGATGAGGGAGAGGATGGGGTGAGGGGGCCTGGTGAGGTGGGAGGCTGTGGCCAACCCCTGGGTATCACTGGACAGCCTGAAATCAGTCAGGAGAACGTGGGAACCAAGAAAGAGGGTCCCACTGCCTCTGCTTGTACTGGCTCTGGACTCCTGGCCTGTCTGTGCCGAGCCCACCTGAACAGGATGCGTAGGTTTGTGGAAGCCGCTGTATGGAGGCTTTAATATCTTCACTGAATTTTCTTTGAAACATAAAAATGAATCATACTAGTTATGCTTTTGCTGTGGCTAAAAAGTTCTCCCTCGATCATTAAGGAAGCTGAAGTTCAGAGAGGTTAGGTGGCTTATCCGAGGCCACACAGCTAGACAGAAGTAGAGCTAGATGCAGGCACAGGTTGAATAACCATTAAATCACCTGCTCCTCTACTTCCTACCATGATGCTCCGGGGTCCTCCTCATGGCTGGGGCCGTCTCCTTTTGAACTGAACCTCCGAATCTGTAGTGCCCACAGGCTGCCCCTAATTTCCCATCCTGGTCCTTTCTGGCTTGGAGTCCTTGTATCTGCATGAGTGAGAGGCTCCAACTTCTGGTTGTGCTGGTTAGAGTGACCAACCTCTTGAATTAGTTATAACTTACCAGATGTGATCAAGACCTATGGTGAATATGTAAATTGAATATTTATTACAGTAAAAGACACATTGCCACCAATCCTCTACAATATCTCCACCATCCCCCACTTCAAACACTTCTCCCACCACCACTTTCACTGCTTGCTGCAGCAGTTCTAGAAATCCTCTTTCATATCTTTCTGTGGCTTCCTTGATGTCCCGAACAGATTCCAAAGGACTGACAGCAATTGTTATCAAATGAAGACACTTCAGTGCCTCTTCATGCACCTTGCTCATGGTCTGGCACCATGTGACAGCTGGCTCTTCCTCAACATTGAAATGACCATGAAAGGAAAGTGTTTTTAAACCAGTTCAGGACACTGAGATGGCCACAGCAGCACAGCTGAAGACACGCAGGAAAGAGGACTTCCAGAACTGCTTCAGAAAGTGGTCAGAATGGCAGGATAAGCATGTTAGAAGCAAGGGGTGGATTTGGGCTGGGAACTCACAGCAATGTGCTTTTTATTGTAATAATTTTTTAAAAAAAGTTTAAACATTCACCATATTTGTGGATCATATCTGTATATTCTCAAAAATAAAAATATCCATTAGCCTTTTAAGTTCTCTGCTTGCTAAAGTCCTGAAACTATAATTGCACCATTTTCTTGTTTGGAATATAAAAGTAGAAAATGATATTGGTAATGAACTTAACCTCTGTGAACTGTCAGAAGTCCCTAGTTAAGACCTTGCTCCCAGGTTGCCAAGAGGAATCCAGAAGGCAGAGACTGACACCTTAGGAACTTTTGCATCAACACTGTTGGAAGGGAGGCCTGGAATTCTGCCCATAATCACTGGAACTAATTTCTTAAGAAGGTTCTGTCAGTTCCCAACGGTGATGTTCACTTGATTGGTGGAGTGACCTATTTTGTGGGGATGGGGACCCTCTTGGAAGCACACAGTTTATGGCAGTGCTGGGCTCAGTTCTTGGCCTATGATATTTCTCATTCTGACAGTGCCACTGTACATGTCAGAAAGGTAACACTCCCGGCTTTCCAAATTGGTATGTAATAAAAACTGCACATGAAACTACAGCTGTCTGAGCCAAACACAGTGCTCATGACTATCATCTGAGTTGGGCTCTCAGTAGTAAATCTTGGAATGCAATTTGTGTATTGATGTTCACCATTTTATGCATTGCATCTATGAGCAATGATTTCACTAAGCTTTGCTTTTAAAATTCACAATGACATTTTCCCTATGGATAGGATCATAATAATTCTATTTAACTCTATCTTTTCACTTTAAAATTATAATTACTAATATGTATTAATTTTCCATATTAATTGGTCTTACTGTGACACCTCATTCATGCTTCGATTATAGGTTGGTCATAGCCACCCTCCCAACTGAGCCCCACCATCTCAGTCTCCTTATCTTATGATTTTTCTACTACTTAGTCTTTCTATTCTTTTCAGGTCACCTTTCTTTTAAATTCTAGATTCCACATGTGTAACCTTATCCTTTTTAAGATGAGACCACTGGTGGGTTTCAAGATTTGTAATCAGTGAGCATCAGTAAGCAAACCAGGGATGAAACAAGAGTCATTTCTTGTCAAGATCTTTGAGCACCAGCTAGGCTTTCCCTTGTCATGTGATGCAATGGGGATGAATTCCCCTGGGTACCTTGCCTCCAAACAAGGGTTCGTTCAGCTTCCCACTCAGTGTGAACAGGGGAGGTGGCCCTGTTCCCAGCTTCATCCTCCTGCTCTGAGACATAAGGACTCAGAGCTCCAGTCTTCTGTGGTTCTCCCTGGCCAGCTGCTGGTGGTACAGTCCTGGCTTTCTGAAGACTCCTCTGGTTCCATGAGTTTGAAGCTTTATTGTTGGATATATTATTTGTCCTTTTAAAAAAACAGATACCCCACTATGTTTTGCAGCGTGAATGTTACCCAGCCTTTGACATTAATTAACACCAAGCTCTACTTAGTAAAAATGGCATAACAGTTGGTTCCATGAAAGGTTTCTGAAAAAAAATGAAATAATCAAAACTCAGTAATTTATGACCACTGGACAGGACAGGACATCCGGTCATCAGTCTGGGGCACCTACCACCTAGAAAGCCAGGCAGCTTGGAGGAGACATGGAGGGCACTGGTCCTAAACTGCCACCAGCTGCCTCTGCCTCCCACCAGATGGCTTTTCCAGGGCCGCTTGCTGGCAACATCAGTCTCCTGATGTGGTGAGTGTATCACTAATTTGGGAAATTCCAGCCTCATCATGAGTTTGGAAAGTTTTTTGACAATTCTTTTAGGAGAAAACACCTTGATAATACCAAAAAACTTCTTCAAGTCAACTTGGGGAAAATTTTTGTATATAAGACATTATTTGAATACAGCAGTTCTAAGATTTAGGTAATAAACTAAAAAAGAGATTTTGGTAATAGAAAAGCAAGCTTCTCGGCTAGACCAGGAACATCTTGGGTGGGATGAGAATAATTATTTATAGTTATTGGTGTTTTTAGTAGGATTTAAGGGTAGAAAACTTGGTCTTTGATGTAAAGTGATACGTGACCAAAGGTAGGAAACCATAAAGTAGTAAAACAGATCAGAATAATTTTCTCCTTCATTTACATAGAACTAAAAGAGGAGGGTTTTTTTCCTTCAAATTTTGTTGTGAGAGAATTGCAAAAATTTCAGTGTGATATCCCACTGGGTTCCACTGAAATAAATGAACTCCAGCCAACTTTTAAAAAATATATTCCATTCAAGTGAAATAATCCATTAAGTATGAATATGATTCTTCATTTAGATAAATGGATGCACTCATATGACATTTAACACAAGAGATGAGCTCTGGTAAATGAGCCAGTGGACAATTTTGTCATCAGGTGGACATCACAGGTGCACCTACACTAACCTAGATGCAAGCATCAAGCTCCTGACTTGGGCTCTTGCCTCAGTCCCAGATGCAGCCTACACAAGACGCAAGAGGCTGCTGCCAAGGTCTCAGGGCAGATTGTTTGCCCATAAACATTGTTTTACAAAGGGCAGGACTATACTATACATGATGATACACAGTGTAGTATAGCAAATACATAAAGCAGTCACAGTCATTGATTGTCCATGTCTTAAGTTGCCTTCTTTTTTTATTATTATTTATTTATTTTTACATTTTATTTAG
>NW_004524599.1:12953446-12964356 GCF_000260255.1 Octodon degus
CTGGCATGTGGTGCTGGGGGATTGAACCGCGGTCCCTGTGCTTTAGCTAAGCTTGTTCTAAGTAGGTGCTTTAGACCACTGAGCCATCTCTCCAGCCCCTTAAGTTGCCTTCTTTTCCATAGGAAACAATACCTGATACCCATAAATTAAAGAAAGAGAGGTTTACTTTGCTTTGTGTTTCAGAAGTTCTAGTCTGTGTTCAGCAGGCTCAGACAGACCCACTGCATGGTGGAAGGGCCTGGCAGGGAGAAAGCTGCCCATGTCAAGGTGCCAGGAAAAGAATGGCAAGAGAAGGGAAGCACCAGGGAGAGAGAGAAACCCTTCCAGGTCACACTCCTAGTCACCCACCTCTTCCCACCAGACCCACCTCCTACAGGTAAGTCAACTATACCCTCCCCCTATGGCCTAATTCTCTTCCATAAGCCCCACATATGAATGTGTGAGGTCTTCAGGTATACTAGATGTAAGCCATAACAGTCATTATTAAGAATTAAGTTCTGTATGTAATTGTATTTTCTGTATGTGTTTTTCATGATTGGCAGCACAGTAGCTTTATTAACACCAATGTCACCACAAACACATGGATAAAACACTACATTGCAGTCTTATGGTGACTATGATGTCACTATGAAATAGGGTTTTTCAGCTCCATTGTGGGACCATCAACATACTTGTGGTCCATCACCAACTGAACTGCCACTACGTGCATGTGACCTTATGACAATGTGTCTACTAAGGCTAAGCAGGTTCTATAGCAGCATATTATTTTGATGACTTTTAAAGAGTCACCCTTTTTGCTGGTCAGGACAGAGGCTTACAGATCTTTGTGCTTCCCTATTTGATGAACAAGATGAGTGCACTGTCATGGGCACAACCAGCGACTATCACATCAGTGTGTGGTGGTGGTGGTGGCTGTTTGGAACTTCAGGTATGGGAAGCTGTGAGAACCCAGCATGCTCTGGACTTTTCTACACTGGATTCTGTGTTTCTGGTGAGATGGTTGCAAAAGTTTGATTCAGTTATGGTTTGCCAGTGAAAAGCAGAATAAGAGAACCCTGCCAGGGAGCTAATTTGCTGCTGCTTTTTGGAGGAGATCCCCCTAAGGGTCGTGTACTACAGACCTTGGCGGCACCTTCTCTTGTCTTTGAGACACCCTTCTGAGGATTTCCTTCTTTGGTCTCCAAGGCGGCTGGAGTCTGGGTGCAGTTTCCCTCTAATTCCTGCTCTTCCAGATCTCCTGAGTGCAGATTTCCTGTCCTTGACCTCCACTGGCTACTCAGTGCGTGTGCCCTCCCTTGAGTTAAGTCTGACTGGACTGCTTAGCACCTCTCTTTTCCCTCCCATGAGCCCTGGCCCTCCATCATCTTCACCCACTTTATTCCAGGTGTCTCTGATTCCAAGGTGCTGTCTGTCTTGGTGTGGGGAGTGGGGCGGGGTGAGGAGACTGTACTTACTGTTCTAGCTCTAGAAACTTACTCTGGACAGCACAAAAATGTGGTGCCAAAGAGAATGCGTCCAAGTGGAGTTGGTAGAAGGGAGCAGGGTCTCTGTACAACCAGAAGTTCACTCAACAGTGACTGGAAGATAGCACTATCTTTTCCAGGGCTTTTGGGTGGGAAGGATGGCTGTCAGGTCAGTTCTTAAAGACATTTCTCTGGCCATTAGAAGGCATGTATAATAAAAAAACACACCAAAGAATGAACACATACATTGCTGTTATGGAGAGAATAACATCAGAAGCAGATATAACTTACACTAAGTGAATTAGGACCATGTCTTTCCTAAAACTAAAAGTACCACAGGATTTCTTTTTTCAATCTTCTGGAGACAGGGTCTTGCTATGCCATTCAGGCTAGCCTTGAGCTCACTTTGTAGCCCAGGTTGGTCTTGAACTCACAATGATCTTTCTGCTTCAGCCTCCCAAGTGCTGGGATTGCAGGTGTGCACCACCACACCGGCTCTCCACAAGGATTTGAGGTGCATTGAAAGTGTGTTCATTCTTTGTGGAAGTGCTCCACAGCCAAGTTGGGCCACGGCCTCATGGTTGTAAGATTCATGCTTCACGGCCTCTTGATTTTGGACTTGAGCATGTGGCTTTTTTCAGCAAAGTAATGTCAGCATATTGATACCAGGAGATTTTTAAAATATTCTTACCTGGCTGTATTCATTCTCTGTGCATCTACCATCACATGGCAAGAATACAACCACATAAACAACGTTCCTCTAGCCAGGACCCTAGAACGAGCACACAGAACAGAGGCAATTGGCCCACAGATCCACAGCTACAAGTCATACATAGGTCCTTACTGTTTCCCACTGAGATTTTTGGGGTTGTTTGTTATGGAGTGAGGTGATGGAAATAGCTGCCAAATACAGTTTGCATATTTCTTATCACAGATGTTGTTTTTTATGACCTAAAAGTAAATAACTTTCGAGGACTGTTTTGATCATGTTGTTACAATCAATACATTGACTTTAGTCTCAAGTTCATTATGAGATTCTACCCTACTTTCAGTGACACCTTTGTTTCAGTCCTGTTTCATAAATAAAAGGGATGTCATTTTGTCCAGCTGTTGTGATAGATGGTTTCTATATCATTTAAGTAAAAAGTCATAGGACAAGAATGTAAGTAGATGCTGTTGGTAGTGGTGTAGACTGGTGCAACTATTAAGGAAATAAGTATAGAGTGTCCTCAAAAACCTAAGACTAGAGGTCCTAATTGACCCAGGTATTCCTTTCTGGGTATCTTCTCAGAAGAATTAAAACATCATACCACAGTGATATATGTGCTCTCATGTTTATAGCAAAGCAATTCATAATAGCTTATGAATTGTCTTAGAAATAACTCAAGTGCCCATCAACTGGGGACTTGATGAAGATATGATGTTTATATGCAATGGAATATTACTCAGGCATAAACAAAGATAAACAAGATTTTGTTATAGGTAAATGGATGCAATTTGAGGCCATATGCATAAGTAAAATAAATCAGACTCACATGTGTAAGTGTTGGATTGTCTCCCTGGTATGAGGAACTGAAAGAGAAAATAAGGTCCAGAATGCACAAGAGATATTGTGAGAGGGGAAAAAATTATTTAAAAGGAAGAATTATTATGGGGTAAAGGGAAAAAGGTAAAAGGAATAAAAATACAAGATAGTTACACTACTAGTTTCTTTTTCTTCACTGAAAACAAAGGTTTGTGGTAATACCATTGGGAAAATTTTATGAGCCCATGTCTTATACACTGATTGATTACATGAACCATAACAATTCTCAGTGTATTAACTGCTATTGTCCTGCTATTTTATTATGGAATTTTGTTTTATTTTTTCCACAAAAGATAAAAGAATTTACATGGACACAAACAATCTGTAGCTAACATTCCATAGAAATTCTTCGTATAACCTTCTGAAACCAGAAATTTGAGATAATTGATAATGGTTTTCATATTCCCTTTCGCATCTCTGAAATTTATACAGCAGAGACGTGTCCTTAAGTAAGAACACACTGGGAGAAAAGGCAAGAACAAACTGAGAAATACAGATGATCATTCATTTGGCACCATCGTCTAAGATTTCACACTTCAGAAATAAGCAAAATTAGTATAATTCGCTTCTTACATTGCTTACTAACATTGTAAGTGAAGCAGCAGGAGAGAGAGGGAGTGGAAGCTGCCAGGGGCTGCGACACGTCAGCTCTCCTGAGGGCTTAAGGAGTGGAGTGGGGCTGACAGCTGTCAAGCCTACGACCTCAGCACTGGCTCCTCAGCAGGAGGCCTGACCTGTCTGACCCTCTGCAATCCACGCCACCTACACACACTGACAAACTGGGTGGTTGTGGGGCAGTCACATTTCAATCACATTGCTCCACTGGCGGCTTTTTGCTGCCCGAGTTGAATGTCAGTGGTCAGTTATCTTAGAAGAAGGCTTCAAGATAAAATGCTCTTCTTTCTTCTACAGGAGTGGGGATCAGGGTAGATCACGGTTGCCATGGTTACCAGCTCCTTCCTTGAGTTCAGACAGTGCCTTCCTGTACCACAAACCCTAAGTCTGGGGAAGTGGATTGGAAGTTTCCCCAGCCAGCTTCTCACTGTCTGAGTTGGGAAGGAACACGGGGTCCCTCCAACATGGCTCCTGCAGGTGCCTTTGTGTTGTCAGGCCCTGTTTGTCCCTACTTGTCCTTGCAACCCATTTTCCCTTCAGGTCCTCTGTGGATGTAGGATAGTGTGGTAAAAAGAACAGGGCAGCCTTACTTCCAGTCCCTCTTCCTTGTTTCATTATTTATCAACTGAATATCTTGGTCTGTTACTTTCTTTTTTTTTTTTTTCAAATAATACACTGCATACATTCTTCTCAGTGGTTAATTGCTGTATGTTATTTTCTTGTTGTGATTGTTGTTGCTGTAATAAAATACCTGAGACAGGACACCTTGTTAAAACAACTTTACAAAGAGGTTTATTTATCTCTCAATTCTGAGAGACAAGAAAATTGCACCAGGATCAGCTTCTAGTGAAGGCTCAGGACAGAGAGGTCACCTAGAAGAGGGAAGCAAAGAACGAGGCCAAAGAGCAGAACTCCAGTGTAACCACCCACACCCTGGCAGCCAGTCCAGTCCTACAAGAGCAGGAATGCCTCCCTGGAGGAAAGCACTAATCCTTCTTAAATTAGGCCCCCTTCCCAGCATGCACTACATAGGTGACCAAACTTCCTGCATATGAACCTTTGGGGGACTCACCACATGGGAAGCGCAGGTTCGCGTGAACACGGGAAGATGGCCCAACTCATTTGCACTCCGTCTTCCTTTACCACAGCAGATGTTAACAGCACCTGCCCGATGAGAATTACATTGAGGAGTCCTCGGAGAGCCCAGCAGATTCTCCGCTCACATTAGCCACCATAATAGAAATGACAACTGCTGCTGTGAAGAGGTGATCTCATAGAGTCGTGCCCTTCCTGTGCGCGCACAGGGGGACATGGTGACAATGAAACAGAGAGTTCTTCTCCCCTTTTATGGTTCATGCCTAGATGTACCTCTAAAGCCTCATGGGCTCATGGCAGGGGCATTGGGAAGCAACAGGTCACAAGGTGTGATGCTCACCCGTGGGGTGGACCATGGTGAGTTTAAGGCTGAATGTGATGTTGGGGGTGGAGCTTGGGCAGAGGAGGTGCCCTGTGGGGCTGCGGCCTGGAAGGTCTTGCTCTACTTTCTGTTCCTCCCTTCAACCTCTCTGCTTCCTGTCTCCCTTGCCATGGAAACCTATCCTTCTTCATGTCCCCGTGCCATACCATCACTCTTTGGAGTTTCCTAACTGTTGACTGAAACCTGAGCTGAAGTAAACCTCTCGCACTTTAAGTTGCAGGTGCCAGGTGTTTATCCCAGCAAAGAGGACAGTGACTGAGACATCCACCACCTCCTGTTCCTATTGACCTTCAGAAGTTCCAGATGAGACGGCCTGGCGTGGGAGACACAGTGTCCTGACTTCTTCCCATCCTCCGCAGTGGCAGGTCACACCACTGTGGCAGACCCATGGAGCCTCCAAAGCAGGTCACCACGCCTGTGGGAAATGGAATCTAGAGGAACAGGATGGTGAGGCAGGCTGCAGGCCCAGCTCTCGGGGCCGAGTCTGACATCTTATTTCAGAGTTGCTGAAGCTGCCCCAAGCTCCCTAGGCTGCTGTCTTCTGTGATTTGACACACACGTCTGTCATCAAGTACATGCCATTTGGGGCTGTTGGGACAGGCAGGGCCATGTCACCCGTAAGCCATGCAGTGACACTGCCTCTGGGAGGGAAGACATGGAGAATCCCATGCGTGACATGCCTCTCATTTCTGTGATGTGCCTGGCACCTGCTCCTGCTTTTTAGCACCTGACATTGGGAAACACAGCTAATCACCCCTCTGCTCCCAAGCTCACTGTCCTGAGGCCTCCCCGATCCTCTGATGAAGCCTGCGAGGACTCCAGGCCCAGGAGCATGTACTTGGGGACTCTCCCCATGTGAGCCTCTTCACTTGGGGAGCTGACTCCTGGCTTGCTCAGCCTTCTCAAACTGGCCTTCAAGTTCTACTCGCTGATCCCTGCCCTCACAGTGACATGACTCGGTACAGTGTCCCTCACTATGTGCAGGGGATCAGTCTCAGGCCCTCCCACCGGCCAACCACCAAGACCTAAGGATTCTCAGGCCCGTTCTCTAGAATGGTGCATTATTTGCATAGCATCTACCCACATCCTCCAGTATATTTAAAATCTTCTTTGGATGACTAACCCCCAATAAAATGTAACTGCCATGTCCACAGTTGTGGTAGTGTTAGGGTATAATGACAAGGGGGAAGTCTGTGTATATTCAGATTTTCCCCTGATATTTTCTACCCTTGGTTGGTCGAACTCACTGATGGGGAGCTCAAGGGCAGCAAGGGCTGATGGTATGATCAGTGCTAGGACACACGGCCCAGTGTGCTGCGCCAACAGGTCCACCAAAGGGGCCACCAGGCAGCCTCACTGTGATTGCTGAATGGGCCTGCCATGGTGCAGCGATGGGCTGGCAAGGGAAGGCCCACAGGATATGCCTGTTCCTAATACCATGGTGGGCAAGGAAGCATTATCTCAGATATTGACACGTGAGAAGGTTCCAGAAAGAATTTTCCAGGTGGAGAGAAAAAACAGAGCAGGAGGAGGACAGTAGAAGGATATTTCAACTTGAGATCAGAGCAAAGAAAGGCAGGGTAATGAGAAGATAGGAATGACACCCATCCTGGTAGATGCTCCAGTGTGGCCAGAAGGGACATGTGAAGAAAAAAACAATTTCAAAGGCTGGGAGGGCTGAAACAGTGAAGAACTTGAGATTCTCAGAACAATGTGTTTAGAGAAGCTTTCAGGATTATTCCCCTTTGCAGAATCCTCAGCACACTTGGAAAACTAGTCAGCTGCTCCAATTTCATTGGCAATTTCAGAAGGACAAAGGAAGAATGGGTAAAAATGGAGGTATACCTTCCTTCAAGATGAGTCTTTTTGCTGCCTTAGAAGAAGCCCAAAAGTAAATCAACCTAGCAATCATCTTTTTTATTAAAAATTCAACCGTTCATTTTCATGAAAGGAATAAGTCAAGCAGGAGAGTAACGTGTCTTGAGTTTGTGGGGAAACTCAGGTACAAACCCAAATTACTTAATTTATGATCTGATCCAAAATGGTCATTTGTAGAGTGTGTAGTGGGTTCTGTGAACCCTGGTGAGGGGTTGGCATTCTCAATTCAGGGTGGCATTGACAACTCTGGAGCTGCCTATTTCAAGACTTTTAACCCTTTCTTTAACTTCCTGAGGGATCTCAGGTTCCCCCATTGTAAAACAAGACTCTCTACAGTGGTTTATCTTCTATTTATAACAAAGTTTTACTTCCATCATTAGCAAAAACAACTCTCTTGCTTATTAGAAGGGGTTAGTAGCCATGTCGCTCTACAACCACCTGGGTGGCCTTGTGCCGAGAGGACACGTTCGAAAGACTTCACTAGATGGAAGCCTGATCCGAAGGTTTACGGCTCCGTAGAGCCTTTCCCAGCCCTGCCCCCGGATCTCCCCACTCTCATGCTTACCCAGCACACATGCCAGCCTACTGCGGAAGAGCCCTGCTAGCAGACTCCCCGTAGGACCCCACTTTCAGGGTCCCGAGCTCCCCACCTGGGTTTAGGAGTAGTTTGGAGGAATGTGCTTGGTTTTCCCAGCCAGGGACTGACAGACAGGTTGTCACCTACCTTAGGTGACTCAGTTTCTTTTCCCACCTTCAGTGAATTTGTTCCTTTGAGCCATATTGTCCCTATGTGTGTTGGCTCTCTGCTTTTGTCTCTTAAGTGGGGGAGGGAGACATCTGCTTTCAGTGCATCTCAGCGTCACCCAGGACCACAGGGCCTGCATACGGGTGCTATGGAGCCATTTATCTCCACAAGCAAGTCTTCAGAGCATGGTGGCTCACCAGGAAGCAATAGACGGAGCTCTCAAAGAGCAAAAGGACAAGAGAAGAAAGGATGGGGAGGGTGAAGGCAGGGAAGGCTGACAGGCCTGTGTGTGTGGAGGAGAGATCAAAAGAGTCTACCACTTTGCGGGAACAGTTAATCAATGCCTATGCTCTAGAGCTCATGGATTCAGCAAATAGACACTGGCAGCCTGCCGCCTCGGCACCACGCACTCACAGGCCTAGGTGACCTACGATTGCTGTCCACAGTGGGGCCCACAAATGCAGGATCCTGGCCGAAGAAGGATTTCAAAACGCAGTCTCCCAACAGCTGCTGCTCTTGCTAGCCAACTCCACTCGGTGGTCCCCTCTTCCTTCCCTTCTCTGTACGTCCCAGGGCACCTTGCCCTGTCTGGATAATCTTCTCCCCAGCCCTTCCAATGGGGAGGCAGCTTCCAGAATGGGGCATTTCCCCCTGTTTAAAAATGTTAATTTGCTTTTAATTTTTTTTTTTTGTTATATGTCCCAGGCTGGCCTAGAACTGCTGGGCTCAAGCCTTCCTGCCTCAGCCTCCTGAGCATCTGCAACTCTAGGCAGAGGCCACTGTTTTGTTTTTAAATAAGGGTTTTAAGTTTTTAGACTTCATCCAAGTTGCAGAGACAGCACAGGGAGTTTCCCTGCGCCTCTCACCCTCTCTCAAGTCATGTCAGCATCTCACACTGTCTTTGTACCATGGCACATTACTGCTAACTGAACTGAGAGTTATTTGAATTTCTCTAATCTTCCCCCTAAACAGGCTTTGTTTTTCTTCCTGTTCCTGGACCTTATCCAGGATCTTCAATGCATTTGGCAGAGTTTAGTTTTGGGACCATGCAGACACAGAGAAAATCACTGAAAGTAAATAGGGCTGTTTCTAAGTGTTTAGAAATCAGACTAATAATTCCAAACAACAAGCTGACAACTGCCCTTTGTTCTGTACCTGTGCACACACTTAATAATTGACTTAGCAAACAATCACTCCTAAAAGAAGGATTTTAAGTTTGTTTTGTTTGTTTGTTTTGCTTTAACTTGCAAATTATAGTTTCTACTGATGGACGCCTGTCCCCAGAAATAGCAGCAGCTAACTTCTTTGCATTTTCTATAAATTTTTATTGATACACGTTTGCCACACAGGATGACTTGGTGCATGCCCCTAACACATCTTAATTCTTTTCCTGTCCCTTCCCTTCCCTGGTCTCAGGGCCACAATTCCTGCTCTTGGGAGTCCATCCTGAATCCCAGGGCACATGAGAGCAGAACCCAGTTTCGCTGAGGGCACAGTGGAAGACTCTGTCCTCTAACAAATACAAGAAATGCAGTCCCCTAAAAACTAATACTGAAGTTGGGAGACTGCAAATGAACCAGATTCCTAGCTAAGAACTCAAATCTATGCTTCTATAAAGTCGTGCTTGGCATTTGTGTGACACCTTGTCCTTCCTCCTTTTTGTTCCTATAACAACATACACAAAGCTGAGAAAGTTATGAAGAAAAGATGTTTTAGTTGAGTTTCATGGGCAGGGAACTTCAAGATGGGTCAGCTGCACCTAGCATGGTCCTCATGCTGCCCCTTACCATGGCAGATGGTGTCACGTGATAGGAGTAAATGTATGAGTTTTGAGCAAACAGGTATGCAAGAGGCCGAAACACCAGGGCCAGCTTTCCTTTATCACAACTGGCTTTCATGGTAATTCATCTTTGAAGATGGTAACAAATACCAAGAGACCCAATCTGCTCTCTAAAGAAAAGTATTAGCCCATCCATGAGGATGAAGCCCCTGTGACTAATACCCTCTTAAGGTCCCACCACCTCCCAGCACCAAAACAATGGAATCAGACTGAAGCACACACTTCAGTGAAGACAACCCAGATCCAAAAGGTGCTGCATCTATTCAAGAAAATCTGCTAGGAAGTTGGCAGCCAGGAAGGAAGCGTCACAGTCAGGTTCAGGGATATACTAAGCAAGGGTCCCAAGCTAAGGTGACAAAGGGCCCGGGTCACCTGCCAGGCTCTGCTCTTGGAGTGGGCAATGGTGCATTTTTGCTCGGAGCTCTGCTTTCCCATCATGCACTGCCATATTGGCTTATGAATGCATTTAGTAGAGGAGTGGCCTTATAGGGCAGTGGCAGTGACAGTTGTCATTTATACTACAGTATTGTGCAAGTATCAAGTGGCTTAACACACAGCACAAGCTCAGTAATCCTCGGCATTTCATTGAGAAGTAGCCAGGATGCATGAAAACTTTGACGTACACCAAACCTAAAATACCTACTTTGGAAAGCGTTTTGTTGGCTGTGAATATAAAATGGAAGAGGCACACAGCGGACAGCAGAGTGGAGAAAGGCGAGAGCCACACACGAGTCTGCACAAGTCCCTTCCTTGGGAGGCACCTTTCCCCATGCATTTTAACTTCTGATCTACAGATTCATTTTAGAGAAAAAGATCTCAAAAAATATCTTTTATGAAGTTGAACATCATTTAGGCATTTCTCATAGGATAATGTAGTAGGTGATTGTAAGCTGAAGATATTTTGTAAGTAAAGCATACATCACAAGTTCAGCTACCATCTTTAGGATATCCTTTCTTCCTGTGACAAGTAACTTTCCATGCTTCCTTCTTTATCTGAGTTATACAATTATTTGTTTAAAAATAGACTGTAAGACAATCTGCATGTGTTTATTTCTGGACTGAGTATATTTACATAGATTGGAATTTATGCATTATAACCTTGCAGTAGACAAAATGGATTTATTTATATAATTTTACTGTTTTGTTTCAAATGATCTGAAAGATAAGAAAGAAAGGGAACTATAGGTTGCTGTTTATAAGTTCTTTTTTACAAATAATTCATTGCCTAGTAAATAGTAGACATCTATATAAATAAAGATTGTTAGGGCTGGCCAAATAGCTCAGTGGATTAAAGCGCTTGCAAGCAG
>NW_004524599.1:12964656-12980957 GCF_000260255.1 Octodon degus
AAGATTGTTTGTACAAATTTTTTTTACTAATGTGCCATATGGAAATAACTGGATGGATTTTCACCAACAGTAGAGGGTATTTTTCAGACAATGTGATTTTTTTTTTTCTTTTTCTTTCTTTTCTTTTCTTTTTTTTTTTTTCTTATTTGCAGAACTGGGGATTGAACTCAGGCCCTTGTGTTTGCCAGGTAAGCACTTATTCTACTGAGCCATCTCCCCAGCCCCAGACAATGTGATTTAAAATACTGGCTGTGTGGCACCGACAAAACTCCGTTTGGAAACTTAGGGAGCACTGACACAGCTAGGTAGACGTCAGCCTAAGCTGCCAGACTCAGTCAAGTTGTACAACCCTTGGACCAACAATCAGAAGTGCCATGCTGCATGTAGTAGGATGAACAGCACCGGAAAAATTATAAATCAGTGATTTCAGAGATAAGCCCCAAATTAAAAATCGATAGCACAGATCCACCCAGTTGCCAAGGCTAATTTGCAATGGGCTTCTTCTCCCCTAGGGAACTTAGTGCCTCCCTGGCTGGGCAGTAGCAGGGATTGATTGATTTCATGGATAATAAGCTTGTGCTCCACAGATGTGGAAGCCCAGCCAGACCCCAATAAGTGAAAAGCCAAGCTGGATAAGAACATCACTACCTGTTTCTTGTTTCCATGTGTGGAGAAGAATCTTGTTCAGATGAACACAACGTCATAGCTGGTACAGATTCTCTCAAGGGACATAGGCAGAATGTGTATCCGTTTTAGGTTCTTCTTTGGTGTCTTGCATTTCCCTGTTACTTTCTTGTGCTTCCCTGCCAACTAATGCCTTCTGAGTGAAAGAAACACTGAAGAATACTGCATGAAGGTGGTGAGCAATGTGCGATTGTATTGTCTCAAAACTCTCCAGACAACCAGACAGTTTAGCCAAGCCGCGAAGCAGTGGTGGATTCACAGGCAAACATGTTCACTTGCGATGGACCCAAGTCTTGGCCTGTTTTCAATAACAAGTTACTTATTTGCTTGCTTACTTTAGTAAGAAACGCAATTCATATACATTTCATACACTGTATTAAAACACTGAAAGGTTACAATAATGTTAAGCAAACTTTTCTCCTCACCATATAGTCTGATTCTCTTTCCCACAGTCTACTGTTAAAATTGCTTGGTCTCCTGCGAGAAGTATGCTATGAAAAAAAATATTTATTTACTTAATGCATTCTTGAAGATTAATCCAGATCAGTATGAAAAGAGATGTTTTATTCTCCTTAATGTCTGCGATTCAGTTGGATGGAATTTATTTAAATTCTTCCCTGTGGATAACCAGATAGGTTTTCCAAGCTCTTGCTGTTTCAAACAATGCTCTAATAGTAAATAATCTCATGCACAGATCCTTTCTCATTTTCAAAAATAATTCCTGGTATTGATAATAAAAATCATATAATCATCTCAACAGATACGGAAGAGGCACTTGGCAAAATCCAATATTCTTTCATGATAAAAATATTCAATAAATTAGAAATAGAAGGATGTTTTTTAAAAGTCGACAAATGTAAAATCTACATCAAATTCAGAGTCAGTAGTAAAGAGCAAGACAAGGGTAGCCACGCTCAGCACTTCTGTTTGCCATAAGGTGGTGAAGGAGGCGCATGAAAATCAAATGGTCCACATTTTAAAATGAAAGATGAACAAGCTGTGGGGAAATAATATAAATTATAGGTGAGGATGGATTGCTTTTAACTTGATTGTGATAATTATTACCTAATGTATACACATTTCAAATCACCATACTAAACTCAAAAAATATTTCAAATATTTCATGCATTTGACTTTTGATAGACATTGCTAAATGGCCCTCACTGAGTGTATACGTCTATGATCCAACTCACAAGGCACAGTTCAGTTTTAAAGTTGAGGTGATAAACATAAGTAATTTCATTTATTTCAGTCTCTAGAAGAGAGAGGAAGCAGATGCCAGGACAGACTTGGATGGAATAGAACCTATAAAGGTAGCACCGTTGAGCACCTGGCAGAGGTCAGACCAAGAACCCCCAACTTTGCCTCTTCCAGGGCTGGGCAGGTTGCTTCATCTTGCCTTGCTTCAGTTTTATTTGGCAATTGGCCCATCAGAGGATTCCTGTCCCCCTGGCTTCAGTAGTGTTCATCAGTAGGGATTTGTGTGACACTCAGTCCTCAACTGGTAGCCAAGAGCCAGAACATAGGTCAGGGCCTGGCGTGGAAAGTAGTTTAGTCCAAGGGGCAGGGGTAATTGTAACGATAGCTACTGCCTGTGATGTGCCCCATGAACACACAAGTGATTTTCTTGTACTGTTTCTTTTAACTCTTGTAACAGTCCTAAGAGGAGGATGCTGTTATTTTGCTCCTTTAACTGATGAGGAAGCTGAGGCTCAATAAGGTTTAAGTGGTGAATGGTGGAGCTAAGATTTGACTCCTAGGGTTTGCTACTGTGACAGAACCAATGGAACAAAGAATGAAGATGGCATTGTCATGTGTCTGGACACTGGGTATTTCCTGATCAGGTAAGGATCCATCTCAGCCTGTGGGCAACTATAAGCAGGAGTCCCTAGCAGGAATAAGAAAGGAAGGGTTCTGCAGATCAAGGGATCTAAATACCCTCTTCTGTACAGGTTGGCATGAACTTGATCTCCCAATGTCAGAGAGGGGTCTGGCATTTTTGCCTGGCAGTCTATGCTGGTATAATTCCAATTATTCCTGGAACAAAGCATCAGAAAATTTCTGGACCTGTGTCCTCTGCCAGCACCTGGTAGAAAAGACCCAAGCATTGTTCTCCCTGCCAGGGACCTTGCCACTCTGGTAGATGTCCATGTAGGGTTGTTCAATTGCCCTGTCCTACTTACAGGTCCTTGGAGGAAAAAAGTGATGGCCAGAATTAGGATTCCTCTACTCCAGGCCTTTTCAAGGAGTTTGATGACACACAACCCAAATTTATCATCCTTGTTAATTTAAATCAGGAAAACTTTTTGAAAATGGGCAGGAAAGAATAGAGTACCTAAATTATTCTACAATTTAGTAACTCAGCTGATCAAATATATGACTAATGACTGGATGGTTTAATAGCCCAAATTAGACAGGAAACAAAATTTTTCAGGAAGCTTTTCTTTTTTTAGCAGAATTTGTTGTTTTGTTTTAACATATCACCTAGTTTTATTTTTATTCATAAATTCAGTAGAGTTGCTTCAGTACAGTACTTGGCTAAAATGATCATTGTCCCCACTCAAGAGGGAGGGCTGTGGCTGAGAAGACCCTGGCTCACCCCCTGGTATACAGCAATGGTTTGAATCTTAACTGCTGTGTACAGGCCCCTGCACTAAATCCTCGATTCCTACCTCCATGGTACCACTGGGAGGTGGTGGAACCTTGTCGATCAGGAGCCCACTACACTGAAGTTATATCACTAAAGTCATGACTTCAAGGAGTATGGGGACCCCAAACCTTCTTTCTCTTTGTTTCCTGGTTGCCCTAAGGCAAGGAGCTTCCCCCACCACAAGTCCCCTGCCATTGTGTGCTGCCCCACCATAGGCCCCCAAAGACACTGCCAACCATGGGCTGAAAACTCTAAATCTATGAGCCCCCCAAACCCCACCTTCTTTCCATGTTTGATTATCTCAGGTCTTCTTCTACAATGGTAGAGAAAGAGCTAAATGCCACAGATATTCTCAGGGAGGGGAGGGAGTGGAAACCAAGGGGTTAGAAGAGAAGTAACTGGACGTGGATCCTTCCAATACAATGTCTGGAAGTCATTTCACCTAGAGGAGCCTTCCAACAAGCCACAGCATGCACCACCAAAGAGAATTAGCATCTGATGCCTGTCCTACTGCAAGCATAGGCTGAAGTCCCACTTAGGTAGGAGATATTTGTCCTTTGTCTTGCTTCCACCATCCCCCAGCATAACGCTCTGGAACATCCAGAAACCCAGAAAGAACAGTGGGTCATCTAGCACCAGACAATGCTTTCTTGTCATTTCAAGGTGAGGCAGTGGCTTTCACATCCCAAGACTTTGACGCCAAGGTGTTTCTGTGGCTGAGGGAAAAGGAATGAGAGTCAGAAATGAGATTACCGTTTTAACCTGGATGAAGCTCCTGAAAACAGAATTTTATTAAGTTGTGAGGAACTCTGCTTGCTTTAACAGTGAAGAGTAGTGAAGGAAGGTTCAGCATAGCTTCATGAGAAGAGATGGAAACAATAATTCATCTGTGTTTTTTCTTTCCTGAGTTCACATTACTTCTTCAACCAACATGAGTGTGAAAACTGCAAAGACAGGAAGAAAAAAGGGGGTCACCAGGAAACAGTAGGCTGGCTGGAGAGATTATGGCAACAGGGGGACAGAAAGATGCTCTATAGGGTGAAGCATAAAGAGTGGGATATAAGGGGTTGGGGGAGAGATTTCTACAAGTTAGGCAGGGACCAGGTCATAAACAACCTTGTACATATACCTTGTATGTACAAGGTGACCTTGCACACCATGGCAGACATATTGGATACTGCCCTTAACAAGTGGGAAGCTGCGGGTTATTGGAGAGCTGGGTGGTGAGAAAGCAGGATGAGGCACGAATGAAGGAGGCAGGATGAAGGTTAGTGATGATGAGATGATGATGGTGAAGTGGGCCAGCCTGATTGTCAGTGAGAATAAGCAGCTTTGGGAAAACTCGCGATACATAAGGTACGGGATGAACAGGCTGCAGTAAGTGGCTATATGGATGGCAGGTCGGACGGACTAGAAGACCAAGGAAAGCATGATGCCCAGCTTTTCCTTTATCTGAGTTTTAATTGATGCTGCTGCTGGACCTTTGGTAGCCTAATAGCAAACCAATTTCTTAGCTTAGACAGTTGATTATTTAGTTTTCCCAAGTAGTCTACTACCTATAGGCCTGAGCAGAATGGTCAAACACTAACTAGGCAAGCCAATCTTAGGGTCCAATTCAAGGCCAAAAAGCCTAATTTATTGAGAGAGGGTTGTTATGGTATAGAACTAAAATGTGCCCCGAAATTCCTACTGTGCCTGGGAGATGACTGCATCAGGTGCTGCTGTGCTCACCAGCGATTCCTCTACTGATAAATTGAGTAGTTGAGTGTGCAATTAGGAGGTGGAGCCTGGGTGGAGGTGGGTCATTGGGGGTGTGGCCCGGAAGAGCACACAGCTCTACTGCCCATGGTACTTCCGGGCTGCCCTGGGTGAGAGAGTACCTCTCTCCTGCTGTGAACTTGTGCGTCCTGCCTCTGCCTTAGAGCCAGCTGGTCAGGGACTGGAGCTCTAAGTCAAAATAAACCTCCCCTCCTTTCAGCTGGAGGTGTTGGATATTCTCCCAGCAACAGACAGGGGTCATAGAAATGAGATGGTGCTAGGAAAAATGTCCAATCAAAACACCTTTTCTAAGGGCCAGCCAGAGAGCTCAGAGGACTAAAGTACCTGCTTAGGCAGAGTGCAGGGGCTGGGGTTTGATCCCAGGTGTGGCATGCCAACCTGGTCCCCGAGGTGTGCTGAGATAGCAACTGAGACAGAGCAGTTGAGCATGCCTGCAATCCCTGCACTTGGAAGGCTGAAAACAGGAGAATCACTCTGAGTCAGATCTACATTGTGAGATCCTGTAGACCCTGTACTAAATACATAAAAATAATTTTTAAAAAGCTTTTCTGTTAGTCAGCTTTCCATTGCTATAATGAAATACCCAAGGCAGTTAACTTATAAAAAGAAAAGTCTATTCTGCTCACGGTTTTGCAGGTGCAAAGCCACAGATCAGATGGCCCCACTGGCTTGGACTCTGCTAAAGAAAGGGGACAGTGATATGTGATGGAGGGAGTGCATGCAGGCACAATACAGTCACATCTCAAACTGGCGTCCCACAGTTCCCTGCAAATGCCTAAGTACTTAAGGATTCCAGTGACCTACCCACTTCTCACTGCTTGAAAGTCCACAAAACTTCCAAATCCTGCCACCCTGGGGACCAAACCTTTACATAGGGACCTTTGGATGACACTAACGCCCAATCCATAGCCTCCCAGGACACAGTTTCTCATTCTCTTGGGTACAAGTTGCTGGGACAGCCACATCCTGTGGGATTTACTGGGCGTATTGCTCCACATCACTGACTCTGGCCGGGGTTTGTGGTCCAGATGTGTCCCTGCAGGGATGAAGAGACTGTAACCCCGTAGAGGAGGCACACTGCATGGAGAAAGCAAAACCAGAACAAGCCCAGCCACAGTGTCTTTTAAGCCTTTGATCACACCATCCCATTACCACCCCATTGGCTGAAGCAACTCTCATGGCCACACCTAAAGCCAAAGGGCAGGGAAATGTGCCTGCGCAGGAGAAGGGGTCGTGGAAATGAATATGCATGGACAATTATCTACCACAATGACACAGTGGAAATATACTTCTCCCCTATATAACTCTCCAAGCTACCTTGTATTAGACTCTAAAGCCATGTCAGGAAGGGATAAACTTACTACCTAGAACAAGATTACTGTGAGATGAAACAGTATTCAGACTCAACTGAGTGTGGAAAGAAATCTCAATTCCACTGAAAATTCCCATCATGTAAGTTAGAGACAGCAAGGCTTTTGCCCTAAAAGCGTTCATTATTTCTTTCTAGTTGCTATATTCATAGTGTTCATAAGCTGCTACCAGGTGAGCATTAGTACCTGATTTATGATGGCATGGATCAAGTGGTTAAGCATGCAAATCACATAAAGATTAGACATAAAACACATAATTCAGTCATTCATGAACTTCTTACCAGAGTGAAACTTCTTGTACATATAGCAGCATAAATATTTAACTTCTTGCTTATTTAACTTCTTGCTTAAGTGATTTGCTACTCAGCTTCAACTGTTATTAATCAGTATTTAATAGAGCTCTGGTTTTAGTTTCCAGATCGGAGGTTAGACACCTTCTAAGAGGTGTTCATGTCTCTCGGTGTTAGCCCCTAATGCTAAGCTCAGAGATGTTGGCCCATAAAAGCCAGAGATTGACACTTCCCTGTTCTCCATCACCTCCATCCAAGTTCCCATGTGACTACAAAGCGTTTATCTCAGAGACACGTTCAGAATAGCAGTTTTAAAATATTGTAGATACTTGTTGACTTTTGGAAGTAGGTGAGATTTCAAATCAAAATCTAGTGTTAATCTTGAAATATAAGAAGATCTGATTACTGTGGACCTGTGTTTGTAGATCTGGTGCCTGCTCGGGGGCATCACACTGCTCTCCTCGGGCTGGGCACACCCATGCCCCCAGTTAGCCCAGGATTCCCCGCTCCCAGAGCTGGCCCACCCTCAGAAGGACTTCAGAAGAACTTCGGGTGCTTCCATGTGTGTCATCTTTGCCTGAACAATGGGCTGTCTCTGATGGTGCAGCTTTTCTCTGGGCATCACTTCCTCTCCTTCTCCCTCAAGAGAGGCGAATTGATCCCTCTCTTCCCTCCATCTCTGTGGAGACTCATCGCAGTCCCATCTATCCTCATAGGTGAGATGACTGTTCTGTTCCCTGTATCAGCACAAAACCCAGTAACTGCTTTGCAACCAGAAAAGCATTGCGCTGGCTGTTACCCAGCCATTTCACGTCCGCTTTCTGCAGTCTCTAAATCTCCGTGTGTTTCTAATTAGACACTCACAGCTCTGCAGATCAGTCTCTATCCTCTTACCTCCAGTTTATATTAAATAGTTTCTTAAAGTGGGATTTTTCTTTAGGAGTTTCAAAAAAATCAAAATTTTTAAGCAAAATTATACAATGACTTTTTTTCATAGCTACTTCACAAGTTGTTTTCTCTTCTCAACATGTCTAAAGAGTTCCCTCCTGACCAGGGCAGGGCCTGCATCCTCCTCTCATGACCCATCACGCTTTTTTCAAGGTGTGACAACCTTTTGGTCTTCTTTTAATTAATTTCCCCAAATGTTCCAACCCAGTACAAGGACTTCGAGGTGGATTCAAGAGCAGTGATAAATAGAGGAGCTGAGCATCTCAGCTGCGAACCAAATTCTCCCTTAATCACAAAATGAAAGGCCAAATCAATATAATTTTAAGAAAAGCTAAGGGAGATAGCAAAAGGTTAGCATTCTGCCTTACTTGAAAAACGGAGACAATTATTTCTGTTCTGTGAAAGGCGTACGTGTGTCTGCAGCCTCCACTTGCCCGTGGCTTCCCAGGCAAAAATGCCCTGAGCAAACCAGAGACGGGTTCCAGCACCCCAGTCACCTGCCGCGGAGACCCCCGGACTCCTCGCGGCTGAGGCACAGCTTCAGCAGAGCGGACTTAATGTAGCTGTTTAGACACATCCCGTGCTCCTGACAAATCTATTTCTGGCTCTCGGCTTCATTATAAATGTCAGGACATGATACAGTTATGGTTAAGACGGCACTTTCATTATAAGTTCCTCTTGCTAGACATCGCAGTTTTCTGAATAGATTACCCTTTGGGGATGAAATTTCTCTTCCGCATAAAGGTAAATTGGTGTGGAAAGCCTGACAAAATCCAGGTTGTCTTTCCTTTGGGCAGCTGCGGCACTCAGCGGAGGGAGTCCTCAGGGCCAGGCCTGTTTCCAGAGCAGCTCGGTGTTCACAGCCTCAGCTCAGCTTTCTGAGCCGCCCCCCCCCACACCTCCCAGGGAAGGGCCGCAAGAAGAGGGGAGCAGATGCTGCCCTTGTACGCGGATGATGCCTGACCTCTGCTGCTGGGGGCCTGGAGGCCAAGCGACTGGGGTTCTGGCCCGTGTCCTGTGAGGTCAGGCAGTACCCAGAGCCCTCTACTTTCATAAGGGTGCTTGGGGCTGTCCGCCAAGTGAAAGTCTTCAGGAAGAAGAGTTGGGATCGAATTTGGACACGATGAGGACCGAGAAGGGACCAAGATCAGGAATCTGCAGTCAAGAGCAGAGATTTTTGGAAATAAAACTAAAAAATCCCAAAGGGTAAAGAGCTGCTCCATGAGAGGGGCTGCCCTGGACCACGCCTCAGCTCCTCAGTAGGTGCAGCCCTCGTGCACTCTTTCCGAAAGGACCACGAGCTCAGAGGAGAATACGAAAAACTACAGCAATTCTTTCAAACACTAATTTCTTTACTTTTTTAAAAAAAAATTTTAATCTTTTTTATTATTTATTTATTTGATACAGAGTCTTTGCTACTGTCCATGGGAATCCTCCTGTCTCAGCCTCCCCCGCGCTGGAATTTCAGGTGTGCACCACCACTCATGCCCAGGGTTCTGGGGCCGGAATGGCATGCAGTACCAGACATTGAAACCAGGTCTTTGCATTTCTCAGGCAAGCCCTTAGACTGCCAAGCTTTCTCCCCAGCCCCAAAGACCAGTTTCCATGACCAGGAAGGTGAATGCCTGGACAGCCTGTCTTTGGTGGAACCTAAATATCTTGTTTGTCCTGAGAGTCCAGACTCTCTGGACATTTAGAGATAAGTGACCTTCTTGTGTCATTGTCTAATTATTCAAGTGCCTTGTCTGTGTGGCCTTGAATGGCAAGTTTTGAATTCTCCACAAGACGAGATTCAATGGTGACAATAACTGGCCCAGACAAACCATGCAGCATATTTTGAATCAAGGGAGACTTTTGGCGAAAGCTTGGTTGTCTGGGAACGCTGGGCTGCATCTTCTCCTCCTCCACAGAGTGGGCATGGAGAGAGAGCTTGTAGCAGCTCTCTTTCCACATCACCCCCAGCTGCTGTGTGTGAAGGGCTTCCTTATGCCGAGAGAGAAAAATTCCTTCTTTCACCCCCAAGACTCCTATTTCTTCTACATTCTGTCTTCTGCCTTCCCTGCATGTGTGGGTGAATGGTAAATGCCTTTGAAACGTTTGAATAGACCTGCGTTAGGAATGAATCTCTGAGGCTTAAAAAAAAAAAGCACAGGGAACAAGTAAAAGTTGTCTTTCTCACTCTGATAGAGATTTTCCAACTTTTTAATCAGGGCATCAAGGTAGAAAATGGGGTGTACTTTGGGCCACTGCAGCAGTAATGAACACCCAAGGAATTTTTCCTGGCACATTTATAGCCCAAATAAACCCTTTGGCTTGCCCATGTTCTGTAAAAGTTGACTTATTGGGTCGTTGTAATCGTTGCAGGAAGCAGAGGAGGCAGCCCCAGTGCGGTTCCACCTCTCTTTCCAGGGCCCAAGCCACAGTGGTCAGAAGTTTCCGCCGCCGCGCTGAACTCAAATAATAACTTAGCTCTGCACCAAAGAAGCGATGAAAACGATGAGGTGGGCAAGTGCACCCATAATTACACTAAAAGTCCTCTCTAAGCCAGGGATTATTTAAACCATACTATTGTGAGAAACATGGAGTGAGATTGATGGAAGCTTTCAGGTTCTACTTACATTGAAATCCTCTAGAAAAATCCAGGAGTAGAAAATAATGTTTCTTTCCTTTTTCAAAGACCAGCATAAATTACTTTCAGCATCAGCACCAAGTGGCCAAGGACTTCTATGTTGATGAAAGCGGGTTCAACAAGCATGATGGCATTGCCAGGACATGCTAATACGTGTATAAACCCCCCTAGCTTTTTGCACCTGTCCTCCAGGGTTCAAGCTGCACAGCAAAAGCCATTCAGCGCCTCAGGTCCTCTTGATACTCCGTGGAAAACTCTGATCCAAGCACCAACGCTGCCACACCAGAAGGACATGATTTTGCTAGTGACCCCAACACAGAGCAGCTTCTCCTTTCACCCTGGTTTCTCCACATACTCAGGCCATTCAACTTGGTTTCTCCTCCTGGAATGCTTACGCTTTCTGCCTGCACTGAGTCCGATTCACCCCTGAGGACTGAGATCCATTCTGTCTTGTCTTCAGTGGTGTCTTCTTCTTGCTGTGGTTTGGGTACAGCTTCTCCTCCTAAGAGCCCTGTGTTGGAAACTGGTTCCCAGTATAATGGCACAGAGAAGTAGTGAGGCCTTTAAAACATGAGGCCTAGCAGGAGAGAGTTAGGTCTCGTGGGCAGGATTAGTTACCAGGAGAGTGCGCTGTGATAAGCAAGCTTGGCGCCTTCCCATCTGCCTCACTCACCTGCTCCCTACATATGCATTGCTGCCCCTGCCACCCCTCTGCTGCGATGAAGCACGGTACCCCACAGTACCATGACCTGGAGCTTTCCAACCTCTGAAGCCATGAGCCAAAACAAACCTCTCTTCTGTACTCAGGCTCAGGTACTTCGATACAGCAACAGAAAGCAAGCCAAGATGCCACTTAAAATTTTAACTGTAGCTTTTTCTTTCCCTGTTTGTCTGTGGTAGGATGAAAGTTGCCAAGTACAAGCCATTATGAGTAGGCTTATCCTGCCAAACTTCACTCACACCATCCAGGGAAGGAGCGCAAACAGGTCCTGTGTCCACTCTGGCAACTTGGGCGGGAAATGGGGGTTAAGGGAGTGGCCCGACCACAGCTCTTACCACGTGGCATCTCCCTGATTCCTGAGTACGTTCTAACTACCTTTCTGGAATGGCCACAACATTCTGGGTGGTTCTAAAAGACTTCCGGAAAGAGATACTGCTTAAACCATACCCCAGAGAAAAGTTCCTGTGTCTATATCCAGTCTGTCTTAGTCTCCACCTCAGAGAATATAAGCACCACATGGGCTATGGGCCCTTTGTTGTAGAAGTGGGAGAAACCCACTCTTATGGGAGTGCTACTAGGAGGAGGTATCATTTTGATTGGATATTGGAAGATGAAGGAACTACACCAGGTAGAGGTAGAAGTAAAGGAGAGCACATAAGTAACACAGGACCCTCAATGGACAAGGTATGTGGTCAAACACATGGAATCCTCATGTTGGGCTCATAAAAGAAGAGCAGTGAGAAACAATGCTATGAAGAGAGGTTGGAGACAGAAGGGCAGGACAGGGCCATTTGGACGCGAACCAGCCTACCTGTCCTTACACAAAGGTTCTTGGCCTAGGAGCTTGCAGCTCCCTGCGTTATTTGGGGCTTAAGTCCTGACCTTGGCACTGTCCCAAGCTCATGCTTATCTTCTTAACCTATTCTTAGTCTCCCTCCTGCCTCATTTCTTGCCTTGAACAAGAATGATATCCACATGCTCCTTCTCTAACTGCCAAGCAACACTTTCAGACAGTGCTGTGGTTCGTTGCTGGAGGTCCTAGAGCCTCCTGCAGTTGTAGATGGGGATTTTCACAGGTGGCTGGCTCTAGGGTGCATGATGCCAGGATTAAGGGTAAGTGACTACTAAAGTAGGCCACCGATTGGTTTGGCATAGTTCTGCATGTGAATAGCAGGAAGGCATGCCTGGGCCTGGGTGCCCCCTGCCTTAAAGGCACATGACCTGTATAGAAGAGAAGGCGCAGAACAAGGCTGCTGCTGTCTCACGCTCCCTTGCGACTTGCTGATGTGCTGCTTTCTGCCCTCTACCCACCATGAACTGTCTTTTCTCTGCCACTCCTCTCTGCCTTGGAGCCAATCAGCTGTGAGCTGAAACCTCTGCAGACTGCGAACCCAAATAACCTTCTTCCTTTACCTTTGGGTGTCTGATATTTTGCCTCAGCGATGAGGAAGGTAACTAAGACAGCTATATTTTAAAGCAATTAAAAGTATTGAGAAAAATGTCTTAACCTTGGATTTTCCCATTCATAGCACTTAGTAGTTATTCATATAACCCACAGTTGCTGTCTTATTACCCTTGCCTCAAGAACATTCTTTACATATCTTCACATAAATAGATCTCCTGGCAATGAATTATATCAGTTTTGGAGGGTTTTGCTCCTTCTGCATGTTTGGAAGATATTTTCACTGGGTATGGGATGCTGGTGTTATCCCATTGTCTCCAGCTATCATAGTTTCTAGGTAGTCTACCATGGATTCTATGGAAGCCTACCACAATACTTATCTTTGTTGTGCTCTAGGTGATGTTTTTTTTATTATCTGTCTTTTCCTAAAGTTTTCCTTTATTTGTGAGGCATTTTTCTGAGCATCATGAATCTGTGGCTTATTTCCTTTCATCAGTATTGGCAAATCTTCACAGTGATTCCCAATACTTTCATGTAGGACATCCAGGATGGCCTTGGCTTTTTTCCTTATTTATTCTGTGGAAGTATCTCTTGCTCTAGCTGCTCTAAGTAATTTGACGTGTGGCCTTTCTTCAGTAGTTGACAGTGAAGCCAGTTTTCAGCTTGCGTTCACTTGAACACTCTGAGAGGAAGCAGATATACTTTCTTTTGCTGGCAGTATAGGAAGCACATAAGTTTCTGGGTAGAGGAAAAAAATCATAATTATATTGTGAGAGGATATAGTTAAGAATGTAGATAAAAGAATGGGCCAAAATTGGTGGACACAAAAAGCCAAGAGAATGACAAAGACATGGATCTTAGCACAATTCTCCTGGTGAGAGTGAGATCGTAGGGGCAGAGTCTTAACAAAATTTTCCAATTTAGTAATAAACTACTATGATGCAGAACATCAACAGGAATGCTAAAAATCTGTGATATGGTTGAGAAAGCATGGAGAATTTTGCCTTTGGTGAAGTTAACTTCCCAGGATCTTTAATACGCTAATATACTCTGAACACCTCTATGAGGAAGATATAATATGCAGTTCCAAAATTATTGACCAAAGAATACTGTTCCTAAAATGCCTCCAGAAAATCTTCTGTTCCGTGAGGTGTCGGTGGGGGGAAACACAGATCAGCAAAGCTGCAAACACCTGAATACAATTTTAGGGCACTGGAAGAGAGGGCGGTGAGAGAGAGAAGAAAGCGCTGGCCATCCTCTGAGGTTTTCATCCTGGGTAATTAGCTGGATGGTGATGTCAGGACTAAGACGAGAACATGAGAAGAGTAGCGAGCTCGGAGAGGAAGATGAGAAATTCACTTCAGGGCATGAACATACAGATGCTGAAGTGAAGAATGGTTCTTTGATATTTCCTACAAGAGTGATTCATCTCTGCATAGGAAATTTCCAACTTACTTAATAAAAAATAAACCTTGCATCCTCTAAAAGTATTAACTAGAGCAAAAATCCACCCACAAAATGGAAGCTGCATTCCAAAGACTTGGTCTTAATTCCCAAAACTGCTCTTGAACTCTCCGTGGTGTTGACAACATGGCCATCTGGGCCTTGGGAGAAACCGCTCAACTTGGGCTTCCAGCTCTGACTCAAACAGGAAACATGACCTTCCCACTAGCACCCAGTGGCATGGCTCGGAGAGAGGCGGGCTTTTATACAGACTTTGCCTTAGGCATGTGAAAGTATTCAAAAGAAGCATAATTTTCCCTACGATGACTTCCTTGCCCTCCACTTGAGGCCTAACTGTTGCTCCTGCTCTATGAAGATCAGCACTTGTGTCACTCAGGAGCAACCGGAAAACCAAGTCTACCCCCAAATCTAAATTCCAGAGTGCCATGGCCAACAAGTAACACGGTGAGTGGCTGACGCACAGAGCACACTCAAGTTTGAAACTGTTCCATTAAAGCAAATCTTGCCTAGAGAGACGGAGAGCTCCTTTGCTTGTTACCAGATGCATGCCCACTTCGCTGTGGCTTCCTCAGCAGGGACCAGCCTTCTCCTCCTGTGTCTGACCGCAGGCGTGGCCACCCCCATTCCAGGTAACATAAAGCACAAATCATTTCCCTCAATTCTGTTTGAGGCAACACCTCTGTTCCAAGGCACTTGGCCGACTGTACTAGGCTCTCGTCTGAACCCGGTGAATTACAGGGAGTAGCAAGCAATTAACTGCATGATAATGATGTCAAACCTGAGACAGAAGTATGAGAATAGTCACAGGCATGGGGCAAATGACCTCACCTGCAGAGTGAAGGTGACCTGAAAGGAAAATGGAGCGGGTGGTTTGTGGCCACTTTGCAGCTGGAGCTCAGCAGCTTACGGGGTCTGGAGATCTCCTGTGGGCATGGGGAGGTGAGTTGGGAGGCTGCAGAGAAGAGAATTAGGAGGCAGAGGAGGGGGCAAGAAGGAGGGGGAATGACAGAACCAGGCAGAGGAGTGGCCCTAGAGGTGACATTTGCAGCAGTATTTCTCTACATTGACATTGTAAATGAATGAAGAAAACATGGTACACAATGGAATGCTACTGAGGCATGACAAGGAGTGAAATCCTGTCCCTGTGGCAATGTGGGTGAACCTGGAGAGCATAGCACTAAGTGAAATAAACCAGACAGAGAAAGACAAATACGGCATGGGCTTGCTCCCATGTGTTCTCACTCCTTCTACCTCTTCCAGACAATATGATTTCTGCGAAATGAGTGTCCAGTGTTCAGGTCTTGTTTGTGTGTGTGTTGGAAGCACATTCCCTCCAGCTCCCTACACTGAGGCAAAGGCTTTATGGAAGTGGGAATTTTGTAGGCAACTAAAGACGGACTTGAGATCCTTTGGCCATGCAGTATGAGGGAGTGGGACCAGGACCCCCCTGAAGGCAGGCACAAAACCTGCAGTTGCCCAGGTTCCTTATGTAGAATTTCACGGTGTTTACATGTGACTCATACCCAACCTCCCATGTATTTTAAATCATCTCTGGACTACTCATAATTTTTCAAGTAATGCAAATGCTATGTAAACGGTTATTGCATTGTGTTGTTCAGAGAATAATGGCAAGAAATATGACTGTATGTGTTCGCTGCAGACACAGATATCTTAACATAGTAACACAGCAAATGAACAGATATGTGAAAATGCTCAAATAACGTTGAGTGCTGGAACAAGACTGAGGTCGGCGACATAGCAGACACTAGTGTGTATGCAGTGCAGTACTCAGCATGTGTTCAGTGCAAGTTGTGCTTTTGGAACTTTCTGAAACTTAAAGAGAATTGTTGGCCATAGTTTGCATGCGCAGATACAGAGCTCGCAAATACAAAAGATGAATGACGAAGCTGCTGCTCTCACAAGTCAAGAGTGAACTCGCAAATGAGACCCACTGGGAGGAGGCAGAGAGGAGAGCAAAGAGGGAGCCCCCCATCCTCCTGTCCCCAGAGTCTGGCAGGGCACAAGTCACCCTCTACAGGTGGGGTGGGACTAGAGCCTGTTTTGTTCGAATCTCAGAGGCCAGGAGCCACAACTGAGCATGTTACTTTGTTCCTCCCTCTGCTCCCATTCTGAGGCACACTTAGGAGAACTCCTCCCCTCCACTAGATGCAAAATGGTAAGAGGCTCACTGCTTGCCTTTCTTGGGGGCATTCTTAAGGGAAGCTCCAGGCAGCCAGAACTGGGTTTTCATTGCAGATCTTCCTTCTCAGGGGGCTCGGAGCTAACAGTCCAGCAGAGGCACCCCATTCTAGCCCAGCAGCCTTCAAAGAGCTCCCTGAGAGCCTAGCTGTATCTAAGAATCAC
>NW_004524599.1:12981487-12999455 GCF_000260255.1 Octodon degus
CACATGATGCCGTCCTGACCAGACGGGTTCATTCACTCACATAGCAGTGCTGGAGACAGGACAGGGGCTTTGTGTGTGCTGCTCCGTGGAGCTGCACCCCTGCACGGACAGAACCTCCCAAGCACCCTCTCCATCTAGCTTCTGGGGAAAAGCAGTGAAGAGAAGAGACATCGTCCCTTTTCATACCAGCCTCACAGCCTCACAGACATTAATGGCTAATTAGACAATTTACTATTTAGTACTGTTATTCCTAGGGATGTAAGGAGCACTGGGATATAAGGAAGCCTCTAAGATGAGGGCCAGCCCTAATTTAGGGTGTCATTGAATGAAGCTCTTAAGAACTACCCTGTTTCATTAAGCTGAAGATGTCACCAATTATAACACCTGTTATTACTGAATGCACTATCAAGAAAGAAAAAATGCTTCCAATTAAATATGACAGGAGGCTTGCTTTGCACTTACTCCATTCACATTTAATTTGGCATAGATTTTGGTTAAATATTATTTTGTATATAGCTAAGAGAAAATATGAAGGCAATGGATATGTTTCTAAAGAATTCCTAGAATTTCTTTATACTAAGCCAATCTAATTGCTTTCAAGGCAGGGTTGTGGGTGCCCTGGCTTTTCCACATAGTCTCATTCTCTGCACCATTAACAGCATCGATGATATGATATTTCTTAAAAGAATCCATAAAAGAAGCAAAAGCAATTGGCACTGGGCTCGTAAGCCAAATGTGCAGCTCGGTGGAGATGACCTCCTCTTGACCCCCACCTGGGCAGCCTTGCTGTGCGGATCCGACCCGCTGCCCCCTCCACACCTGCACTGCAGCCATTTGCTTCCTGCGGGTCACAAGGGCCCCCATGCTTTCTCCAGCACCTGCTGCTGAACCACTCCCTGCATCTTGCTTGCTTCAACACCGGCCCCGTGTTCTCAGACTCAGGCAGAAGCTGTGTCCTCGCGGCTGCAAGCCAACAGCCCGTGCCACTGGGAGCACCCCAGTTTGAGGGAACTCAACTGCAGAGATGTTGCAATGTGGAAAACATGTTTGAAATCAATAAAACATGGTAGTTTCTGAGATTTTTCCGGATGAGTAAGAAGTATCACAGCATAAAGAGGCTTTTGAAGAGAGGAATGGTCTTGGTCACTTTTTTTTGGTTACTGGGACAGAATACCTGACACTCACAAGTTGAAGGGAGAGAGGTTTATTTTCACTCCCAGGTGGGAAGGCAGGGCAGCGGGGCCTGGGCTCTGGAAAGCCCCCAGGACTAGTCTTCCTGACCAGCTCTGATTCCTAAGGGCAAGCCGACTGTGCCACCCCATAAGTCAGTCACCTTCTCCATGCCTACGAATGAGGCTCTTGGGGGATATCTAGCTATAAACCCCAACAGGGACAATCCTTGCAAAGCCTCAGAGGCCAGGCGAAGCATGATGCCTCTCAGGAAATTAAAAACCTGAACTATAAAAGGTGATTCTGTGTGCTCTCCACACAAAATATGATGAGAGCCTGGGTGGCGGCTACGGTACACACCTCGAGTTGGCTACTATGCAGTGTATGCATGTGTTACAACATCATGTTGTACCTAGAAACAAGAACAATTATGTGGCAACTCAAGACAACAGCAATCGGCCAGGCGTGGAGGCCAGTGATCTCAGCTGCTTGGAAGGTTGAGGCAGGATGATCTCAAGTTTGAGGCAAGCCTGGGCAACTTAGTAAGAACTTGTCCCCAAAAGAAAAAAAAAAAAGAGTCTAGATTGGTAATTCAGTGGTAAAGAGCTTCTGAATTTGATTCTTAGAGCTGCAAATAAATAAATATGTGAATGAATCGCCCATAGCAACAAGTCGGCAGTCTGCCGCCCAGAAGAGAGGAGAGACAATCAGGGCTGAAGCTAGCTGAGAAGGGGAGTTCCAGGTCATGTACTGCTGCAGGTCCAGTTCTGGAATGGAATTTTATCCCCAAAGAGAGGTTTCCAGCAGGAAGTGACTGGAGAGACTGAAAGGAGCCAACGGTGAGAGTGGGGGGAACTCACACGTGTGGCGGAAGGTCAAGGTCACGCAGCTTTGCAACTGAAATTTGTAGCTGGATTCATGATCTTTGATGGAGGGGGTGGGCAGTGGATGACAATTCTGAGGCAGTGCCTTGGATACAGCAGAAGCTGCAGTAGGACAGGCTTGGCACTGGGGCAGCAGCAGTTTATTTCCTCCCAGGTGCATCTGAGAGATGTCCTGTACCTGGGAGGACCCTCCAGTGCTCAATCTAGGCTGGAGAGGTAAGTCTAAGCACACGTGGTAATGGAAGTGGTGTGCCTTCGAGCAAGACACAAAGAGGGCCAAGACGTCAAGCTGGATGGAGGATGCTAAGCTACCAAAGGAGCGGAAGGAAGCAGCAGCAGGGGAAAGCCAGGAGAGCATGTGCTAGAGCCAGGGTGTGCACCGGCTAAGACGTCCCCAAGGTCCTTAGAACTCAGGACCCCAGAAGCCTCCCTCAGGATGTGGCTTCTTTCATAGTTCCAGTGTACCTCTTACCTCACCACTAAGGCAAAATCAATCAAGTTTGCCTGCTTTCGCATACACCACACACCCTCTCCATTTGGGCTGCTTTAACCCAGCTGTTAGCAAGCTGGGGCATTAGGGTTCTGTTTATAAAACTACTCAGTGCTCCTGAGAGGAGAGAAAGGCGCAAGAAAGAGAAGGAGAAAAGCAAAGCACGAAGAGATGCGGGTGTTTATCGAGCGCTTCTTCTTCTGCACTTGTCTGCTCCATGCAATACTATGACAATGAGAACTACGGTCCCCTTCTACAGAAGGATAGTTGGAGTCACAGAGGTCAGGTGACTAGGGCAATGTCACACAGCTAGGATGCTGTGGATCTACAGGAACAGCTGCCGACATCTGGGGTGGCGTGTAGGATGCTCGCTTGTGCCTGGGAGATGCAAGCACATCCGCTGGAGGCAAAAGAGCTGTCACGGAGGAAGACCTCGTGATGACAGGCAGTGATGGTTGACACTGGAAGTCTGGACAAGCCTGATGGACAGGTGACCTCCATGAATTAGTGTGTTCCCTTTTCCTTCTTTAATTACATTATTGGGTTAGGTTTGAGCAGAAATATCTGTGATGTGATAGATATGCTGGCGGCAATTACAAGTGAGAAGGCTCCTTCGATAGGCCTGTTTTAATGAGAACGCTGTTCGGTGGAGCTGGCGGGGACAGGCCTATTTATTTCTCTGCCTCACTTGTTATCTCCTCATGCTCAGTGGGAAACTGCTGTCTAATGTGGCCCAGATTCCCTCCAGAACAACCAGGGGCCTCACATTTCTCATTACTGTGCCTTGGGTAGCCTGTAGGGACGGAGGAGGGGCTGACAGCCCGAGGAGCTGGGACGATCCAGCTCTGCCTCCTGCGAGACAGGCTGCTGGCTGCTGAAGAGTGTGGAAACTAACAACAAACGTTCCTAAGAGTAGCCTGTGGGTGCTGGTTCTAGCCTCGCTGGCCCACCACACAGGGTGTCAAAGCGTGGGCAGAGAAATTGGCTGTGATCGCTGAGCTGTCCCGAGGCAAGACAGACAACAGCTTTGACCCCGTGTACCAGGCAGGGGGAGTGCAGGCGGTGGCTGCTCTGCCAGGCTACCTTGGCATGCAGGTGACTATTGCCAGGAGAGTCACCTTCATGTTCAAAGATGCTGGCACTGACAGGCAAGCTTTGCTCTGTAGGCACACAGTGAGCACCATGCTTCCAGTCCCCAAAACAGGCTTTAAGATGGGGCACAGGGGCACAACACAGTGAAGGGGACTGACACAACAAACTGACACACTGAACCCTTCTCTCATTCATGTTCAGTGATGCCCTCTTAGGATGAAACTTTCTAGAAGTGAGTGAAGATGGAGGGCTTGGGTGTACGCTACTCTGAAGTGGTGTCACCTGGAATGTATTTAATGATGGCCTGGGAGATTCCAAGGAGCCTTCTGTTCTCTTTTCAAGAAATCTATGTGTAAACACCAGATGTATAAGTAAACTGAAGAAACTACAGATCTAATAGATGGATTTGCAGCCAAATGATTAGGACTCCGCTTTCTTTTTGTCAAAACTTTAGAAATCTGGAGAGAGTACTAAAGGACAGGTTGGCTCCATGATTCCTAAGCTGGTTTCACTCCCTAAGAGCACAGTTATCCAATATTGCCAGCACTCTTGGAGTTAGATGGGACCAACTGGTGTGTTTCTAGCAACAGGCAGGGAGCAGAGGTCCTGTGTCCCTGCCAGACTAAGCCAGTTCAGAACAGAGGCGTCCTCCCTGCTGCTCAGCCTTGTCCCTTGTCTGCTGGCCAACATCAAGATTACTGCAAGGCCAATATTAAAGGTGGCTGTGCTTCATCATAGAAAAGGTTGGACCCCTGAGAGGCTCTGTGGAACAGGCCCGCTGACCACATCCCCTTGGGACAAAAGTGGGTAATAAAGCGCATTGTGCCAAATCTCCTTCCTTCCACAGTCAGCGCTACTCCCTAGATAGCGCAGAGGCACGGCCAGCAGCGCTGTATCTGCGCAAGGCTTTCTCTCACTCACCTGCTGAGGTCTCTAGGTTTACAAAGACCAAACTTGGTTTCTGTGGTTGTTCATTAACTAGCTAGCTAACTACTTAGTTAGTTAATTAGTTCTTAAAGAATTTGTCAGGGGCCAAGTATTTGTCAAAATAATTAGGAAAAGTCAATAAATTTTTTAAAAGCCTAAACCAATTGAATGACCTGATAATTATTAGGAAAACAAAACAAAACAAAACAAACAAACAAAAAACCCAGAAGCTTGGGCCTGTCCTACCCAGCTGAAATGAAAGATTTATTTCAAAATGTCACCTGACATCTCTGAGCAGCAGCAGAAAGTGCTCCTTTGCTCCTTTGCATCCTCTGCCTGCACCCTGGAGCTGCCCAGCACCCTGTACCAGTTCCCTGGAGTGTGTCCCCATGGGTCCCCTTTTCTTCTCGTGAAAGGCCATGAGTTCCCCTCTGACGTTCAGCGCTTTCCAGACCCGGCACCCCAGCTCTGCCTTTCTTCCTAGCAGCACATCACAGTCTTTTTCTTGCAGCCAGATTTCTGATAAATCTCTCGCTGCTTCTATTTTGATTTTGAGTGTGTGGGCTTGAAAAATCACTTCGTGGGAACAGCAAGGGAATCAGAAATCAGAGAGACAGAAATACGGAGGCCATCGTCAATGTGTTTCTACCTCGGCCGCTTCAGTCAACTTTTCCTCCAATTCCTGAAATGTCTTCCTTGAGCCGCTCAACCTTTCCAAGTCCTCCTAATCTTGTAAAGCCTGCTTTGCTAATTCCCTCATAAGTGAAGCTTATCAAATCTCCCACACAGACCCTCAGTAAACTGAAATTTCCAAGAACACAATGCAGTAAGTTGAAATTTCCAGGAACACAGAGAACACCGTTGGTTTGTCCTCAGGGCTTTTTCCACCATCTAGTACAGTGCCTGACATTGGTCAAACATATAAAATTATCTACTGCACAAATTGATCACTTTGACAACAATAAATGCGTATTGGGTCCTTAGCACCCCAAGCAAATGGGAATCACCAGAAAAAGTGGAAAAGGAAAGAAATTCACTCATTTTCCACACTGTCTATACCCATGTAGTGATTAGGTATTTTGGATGTTCATATTGAGAGTGCACAGAATGAATGGAACTCTGTTCCTGGGTCTCAGTGACCACATTTCTGACTCAGCCAATCTATGGAGGAGGACCAGCATGACCAAAGACAGCCTCCTCTGGGTCACAGAAGCAGATAATCAGGTCTTTATGTTAATGAGCTTTGATATGTGGCAGGGCTCTTGTTTTCCTTCTCTTGTATTCTTCTTAAAATTGCAATATCCACTGATCCCCATGGCATTTGGTCTGCATGGTACTCTGAGGATGTAAATACTAAGTAGGAGAGGTGAGATACCACTCCATCCCCGAGGGCACCTGTGTCCTAGTCCCTAGGACCTGTGAACAGTTGTTCCATGAGACACAGAGTTAAGGTTATGGATAGGATGAACACTGCTAAACAGATAACCATAAACAAGGAGAATGTTCTGGAATGTCTGAGTGTGACTGATCATCATGATGGGACTTCGGTGTGGAAGAGGAGGTGGGAGTGGCTGCATCTCAGTGATGTCACATGACAGATTCTACCACTACTCCTGGCTTTGTAGGTGGAAGAAGAGCCATGAGCCAAGGGACATGGACAGCTCTGGAGACTGGAAAGGGCAAGAGAACAGCATGTCGCCTGGAGCACCCAGTGGGAATGCAGCTCTGCTGTTGTGAATGAGATCTAAAGTGCTCCCCTAAATGTTCCAGGGTCGGATTCTCCTGTGCTGAATCACAGGGTGCTATACTCATCAATGAATTCACTGATGCATTTATAGCTGAGTGAACTATTAGACAGTGGGGCCTGGTCCAGGGAGGGACCTGCCAGGGGGCATTCTTGCCCAGCTTTCCTCTTCTTTCTGCTTCCTGGCCCCACGGGCTGGGCACTTTTTCCTCTACCAGGCCCTGTTGCCCTTCTGCTTCCACCTTTGAGCAGCCAATCATGGACTGAAGCCACAAACCCAAGTAATCCTCTCCTCCTTTGTATGCAGGGTGTTGGGTATTTTGCTTCATTGATGGCAAAGTGGCTAAGACACACTGGTTCAAGTCCAATGAGACACCCTTTTGGAGTTTGGACTTCTGAAATGTTAAGATTATATTTGTACTCTTTTCAGGCACCACATTTAGGGCAACTTACCGTGGTATCCATCGGAAGCTCAAAAGATAGAATGAAAACATTTTTGTAATGATCATGTCCAGTTGTGTTTATTTTTCCTGCCCAGCAATTCCCCTCTGGCAAGAGACTTGGATTTATGTTTCTACAGTATTCAATGCAGGATACCATACAGGAACAGGTGGCTGGTGAACAACAATAGGTTAAAAATATATACTGGATGACAACAAATGTGCTGTATTGCTCAGTCTAACTACACGAAATCGGTGTTTTGCCAGGACTTCCTGGTGATCAATTAAAGGGGAAGCTAGAAGTGGAAGTAAAATAATCACATAAAGAGTGTTCCCCTCTTGTCTGGAAGCTTGGGGTCCCTGGATACCAAAGATAACACCTAGGCCTCGATGGCACAGGGCAGGGCTGGGAGAGCACATGCCCCCGACGAGCCCCCCACTCATGTCTTGTCCTCACCTACTTGGTCTGTAGCACAGTGAGTAACAGGCCGCCATGTCTGACAGATCTGAGCTTCTGGGAAACTCCTCTTCTGTTTGCAAGGGAACATGTCTGGGGACAGAGGGACACCAGAGGTTGGGCAGGAGAGAGAGGGAGAAGAGAGACACTGAGACTGGGCTATTTTAAATCTTTGGTAATTGGTCTCAGAATAGTCAAGAACAGGTATGTATTTTATCTAATACACATTTAAAAGGAGCTTTCCAAGAGCTGGGGAGATGGTTCAGTGGAATAAGCGCTTCCCTGGCAAGCGCAGGGACCTGAGTTCAATCCCCGGTTCTGCAAAAAAATAAATAAATAAATAAAAGGATCTTTCCAAAAAGAAGAATTATTAGCAAGTGCAGGATGTCAAGGATAACTTGTGAAACAATCACTTTCCCAAGCACAAGTTTATAAGCCCAGATCCTTTGACTTAGGGACAAGCCATATACAACTCTAACACACTTGTGGTTCCTTCACTGTCCATAATTTTAAGCGTAGCCAGCAAATAGAATCAACATGCAGATGAACTGAATTAGTGTTTGTAAAGTGCTTAGATTGGTGCCGGGCCTATAGCAAGAAGCATAGAAATGACACCGATCATTACAGCAAAAGCCAAGTAAGTCATCTTGCTCAGAACCCAGATTAGGAAAATAGACTTGGTTCTTTCCATCAGTGCTGAATCAATCTACTTGTGCAGGTAGCGCTACTGCCTCTAACTTACACCGGTTCATGGCCCACATCAAGGTCTCTCCAGGGAGCCCCTCCTTGCCCACTTCCTGAAGCCTTTTACCGCTTATGGTTGGGCTTGATCTTTTGTCATTTTTTCTTGTTTTTCTTTCGTTTTTTTGTTTTTAATAAATTTATCAGGGGCGAAGCAGTTTGTCAAAATAACTATTAAAATTTGATCAATAAAAAGCTCAAGCCAATACAACTTGGTAATTAATCATTTAAAATAAAAAATCAGACATTCCGGATCCAATATGTCATCAGCTACGATTACAGAGATTTGTTTCAAAACATAACTCACAGGGGCAAGCAACAGCAGAAAGTGCTCTTTGCTCTCAGCTTAAGTCTTACTGCTCTTACCTTGGACTGCCCAACTTTCTGCATCAATGTTGTGCTTCCAAATACGTATGATCAGGTGCCCCCATTTTTTTTCAAAAAATGTAACAAACTACACTATGACATTTAGCATTTCCTGAGCTCCACTCTAGGGCTCATCTTTTGTTTGTGGTAAGAAAATCACTGTCTTTTTCCTAAAGCCAGATTTCTGTTTCCTTTTCCCAGAACGCAGAAAATATATTTCCATTATCACTTTCATCTTGATTTTTCATGACACACTGGTAAGAGCTTAAGGAAAGATTTGGCGAGGCTGTGTTAGGGCTATGCAGCTTCCTTAGGAGAGGATAAACGGAATGAAGGGAGACAAGTCCCTTGTGGACCTGAGACAGAACCTGGGACAAGCAGTGAGTGACCCTCTGCCCCAAAGGCCTCACTGAGCAGCCTGGCCCAGCCTCTGATGATGTCATGTCAGGAAGTCTGCTAGGTGACTCTGCAGGCATCTGCCAGAAGATTTTACACAACTAACAAAGAGGCCAACTATAGTCCTGAGAAACACCTGTTGATGGCATGAATGAATTGGCAGCACAAACCAACCAGAACACACACATGCATGCATATGTGCATGTATCCATGCATGTACACGCATGCACTCACCTACACACATGCACACACACACATTCATGCACACAAAGCAAAAATTCATTTTCCATTCTGTAAAATCAAAGCCATGAACTTTGATCATGACTGGAGATCATCTCTGTGATTTGTGCTGAATTTTAAAGGGTTCTCTGAAAAGGTATTAAAAAGTAATGGTGAAATTTGTGTTTCTTTTTTTTTATGTATTTGGTACAGGGTCTAAAGGCTCTCACTACATAGATTGGACTCATAGTGATCCTCCTGTTTTCAGCCTCCCAAGCGCTGGGATTGCAGGTGTGTGCCACTGCGCCCAGTCTCAATTGCCATCTCAGGGTGCCCCAGGGGCAGGGCCAGCACAGCACAATGGGAATCGAACCCTAGTCCTTGCGCCTGCTTAAGTAGGCGCATTAGTCTGCTGAGCTATCTGGCCGGCCCCCTGTGTTTCTAAAACAAGGTCGCCAGTACGCACTTCTCTCAGTTGCCTTTTCCTTCCGGCTTTCAGGCTGTAGGGAGCTCCACCTGATACTATGTGGTGTGTGTATGGAAACAGGTGTAGGTGTTTTAGGAGAGTTCAACCAATCTGAGGGAGAGGTTTGCAAGCATTAATTATACTGTGGGCTCAAGATCAAGCTAGAGGAGAATAAAGAAAGAGTAGGGCTGAGGAAGGGGCTGAACTCCTTCTAGTCACCAAAAGCCACAGCCCATTCCATGGACAATTCTGGCCAGGTCCCTGCTTAAAGCACACATGCCTTCCATCCCTGCCTGTTGCCTCCAGCTGCCCCTGCAGAGGTACAAACTTGGTGGGAGTAGCCAGCTGTGGTGGAGGACTCTTCCAAAGGGGGACCAAGCCATCTACATGGAGGAGCTGGGAATTGAAAGGCACGCTTCTCGTGGGAATTATCTATCACTCTGTAACCAATCCCCCGCTTAGAAGCTTCATAGAATATGCATTGATTATCTCACACTGCCCGCGGGGTAGCAGCCGGGGCCTGGCTCAGCCGGGCTCTCTGCTCAGGCTCCTGTAGGGCTGTGAGCAAGGGGTCAGCAAGCAGCAGCTTCGTCCGGAGCTCAGCTGGTGAGCAATCCACTTCCATATCACTGGGGTTGGAGCCAGAACTCACCTTGCTGTGGCGACATGACTGATGTCTTGGCTGTTGGGCTACCATTCACCTAGAGGCCACCCTCAGGTCCTCAGGTCCCACCATCCCTAGAGGTGTCCCAGAGTTCCTGGTCCTGTGGGCTACTCAATGTGGCCCCTTAGGTCACTGGCCAGCGAGGGGAGCTTCCCACTCTCAGGAAGTCAGCCTCATTTTGCAGAATGTTCAGTTGACTAACTCAGCCCTACTTTTTTGATTGACTCAAGATCAACAGATCTAGAACCTAAATTACAAGTACAAGACATATTTACCTTTTCTATATTCTATATGGCTTTCTGACATTTGCAAAGCCAGCCACAGTAGTTCAAGGCCTCTGTAGCAGTAGAGGAGAATACTCCCAAAGTCTGTAGCTAGCAGTAGAGACTGCAACTGTGTGGGAATTAGCACAGACCTTCACTTCTAGCTGGACTTCATGAATGTTGCGTCAAATGTGTTGAAATGAAGAGCTGAGCTTCACGCTGCTTGGGAACGGTTGGTGTCTCCAGTCCAAATCTTCAACTGAATTTTTCACCACTTCTCAGACACCAGACTGTCAGAGAAAATAACGGCCAAGTTTGACGGTCTATAAAAGTTACCAGAAAGCAAAGTTCCTTCATTGAAGAAAAGTAGCCAGAGAGCTCAGAAAGAGAGAATCTTCCCTGAACTAAATAAATTCACTTTTATTAAAAAAATTTAGTATGGAAGTTGCATTTACAAGCCTTTATTTTTAATAGAAACAGAGGAGAGGAAATATAAAAATATATCAAAAGGTGCAAAACAGAGCCCTCAGGAAACCCCAAACTCTCAGTGAAAGTCGTCAGCCCTGACAATCTGATGTGGGAGCCATTCCCACTTGGTTCATGGACAGAAGAAGCTAGCCAGGAAGGCAACCCCAATCCTGTGTACTTATTTATCTTGCTGTCAGTTCACCCATGAGATATATACAGCTCTCACCTACTTATCATCCTTCTACAGAGAAGGGTCCCTGTGAAGCAAAGAGGAAGAAAGGGTGGCATGCAGCACAAAAGATGCCACCAAAGAGAAGCCCAAGCCTGACTTCACAGGTCTCCCTGAAGCTAAGCTAAACTTCAGCAGTTTGAGGACCTGAGAGCTGAAAATTGTTTGCATCTTATGTGGAAGAGGATAGTTTTGGGCTAGCTCAACTTAAATACAGATAAGTGGCTAGACAGACAGATAGGTTTAGCTTATGCAGCTAGTAGGAAGCCCTCTTAGGAACACTAGCTGCCTTCCTTCCCTTCACTGAAGGTGGTTGATTCTAAACATGGCTTGTAACAACTTGGATTTCTTCTTGGTTGAGTTTTAGAAGGTGGTCTTATTGGACCAAAAATGTGTGCCGGTTCAACCAAACTCCCTCGTCCTGAGAGGATCCACTGGTGTGCATGGAGTCATGTTTGACAAATGATCCAGTTGTAGAGTTAGGTCCTTATCACCAAGGCAGGATTGGCAGCAATGAAACTGGGAGCTCTCCATTGTTTAAGAGCTGACCCGCAGCTCAGCAGCCAGACACTCTCTCCTGCTCATTGCATTTGCGTTGGACGGGCACAAGGAGCCAGACTCACATGAACCAAACTTACAAAAGACGAACCTATAAGCCCAAATGATTGTTTACTCATAGGAGCTTGTCCACCCCTCCAGTGACAGGAAACCTCTGTACTGTCCTGTCTTGTGTGAAGCCACTGTCCTATTTTGAGACAACTTCTACACACTATTGCTTCTCCATCCTGGAAGAGACAAAGTCAAGTCAGTATCAAAACAATAGTCCTTCAAATTCTGCACCCAATTCTTGTGTGTCGCCTAAGTTACCTCGTCTCCAGGCTGAGTAGCACAGTTCCTTCAACCTGGCCTCATCGGATAGAAGTTTTAGCTGCTTCCGACTCTAGTAAAACTTTTCGAGATTTGCTGCATTTTTAAATGTCTGTCTATAGGGGCTGGTGAGATGGCTCAGTGGTCTAAAGCACCTACTTAGTACAAGCTAAGCTAAGCAAAAACACAGGGACCGCGGTTCAATCCCCCAGCACCACATGCCAGCCAGCCCGCCCCCTGGTGGGCTGAGCTGGCCACACACACACACCCACACACACCCACACACGCAATAAATAAATAAATAAATAAATGAATAAATAATGTCTGTCTATAAATGTGATTCTCAGACTAGACGTGATACTCAGATGTTGTATATCCAGCGCAGTACGGAAGATAATCACACCTTCTCTTGGCTAACCCAACTAAGGTAGGCCAAGTCTGCATGACTACCTAACAGCTCCTTCTACTAGTGTGTGTGTGTGTATCAGTTCAGCTCTCTAGATCAATCAATTATGGATTCACATGCAATTGCAATAATATGAGACGATCCCATGTATTCTTCACCCGATTTCTTTTCCCACCAGAACTTGCTCTTCTGGTGCAGTAGGCAGAATGCAGCAGATATTTTTACCCATTTTCCCCCAGGAGTATCAGCTTGCAAATCTATAGGGCAGTATTACAACCAGGAATGTTAGCACTGACTCAGTCAACAAACAAGACTTTTCTATTGATACAAGGATACTTCATGTTGCCCTTTTCTGATTTTGCCTATTTTCTTCCCACCCAGTACTACTTCTCCATCTCTAATAACTAATCATCTGTTCTCTGTCTCATAATTTCACCATTTCAAGGTTATGTAAATGAAATTAGATAGTAGATAACCTTTCTGATAGACTTTTTCACTCATCATAATTCTCTAGAGCTTCATCCAAGTTGTATCAATAATTTTGTTTCTTTTTTTCACTGAACAATAGTCCATGACATGGATGTGCCAATTTATTCAACCAGCTACCCGTTGAAAAATGTCTGGGTTGCTTCTCATTTTAGTTACTAATAATAAAATGCCATATTTATGTGGAAGTTTCTGTGTGGACATGTACATTTTTCTAAGATAAAATCCAAGGTGTGCAATTGCTGGGTAATGTGTTAGTTGCATGTTTAATTTTTTTTTTAAATTCAAGTTCATTTCCCAGTACCAAAAAATTTTTTTCAAACTGTTTTCCAGAATTATTTCTATATACCTTTCACCAAAATCCTATATTCAAAGTTGGCATACCCACTCTGAAGCCAAAAAATATTTTGTGTGTTTATGTTTGTGCATTTTTGAGATGTGGACCCAAGAGGCAAAATTAAATATTTGTTTCTCAAGTACTATGCTATGAATTTCATTTCAATATTTCAGATCTTAATATCTTTAATAGCTAATTTTTCTCATCTAGCTTATCTCATGCTTTAAGACTTCATTTTTACCTGGACAACCTGGACAGTTGGCAACCATAGTCATTCAAAGCTTGAGAAAACACTTATATAGGACAAAGCTCCACAGCACAGCACTAGGGACAAGCTTGCAGTTGTACTAGCTGACATATATTTCCCTTCCTGGAACAGAAGGAAAAGGATAATGTCAGCAACATTTCCAAGAGATTTGTGAAATTCAGGTCCTCATTTACGTAGAATTTCCATCCCCATTAATCCTAACAATTCATATAGAAAAACAGAAAGAGTCAAGTTCTTAGGTTGCTCTATTTCACCACAAGCCCACTTGAGTTCTTAATGATAAACATCTTTTCTCAAGTAATAGGGACTGAACACATACATAAAATGACTTTAATATGATGCCTTATGACACTTTTAGGGATCAAGATTCTGGAAATGTGGTGATGGTTGTGATGGTGGAGGTGCTGCTGAAAGTGACAACCGTGAGGGTGGTGTCCATGGTAACGGCAGTGATGATGACGGTGAGGATGGCCATGCTGGCGGTCACAATGACGATGAGTGTGGTGCTAATGGTGGTGGTAGCATTGACAATGGTGATGATGGTGGTGGGAGTGGATGACAGTGACAGTGGTGGTGGTGACTGTAACAAGCAGAGAGACTGTGCTTTCTGTATGCCAAACACTGCTGCAAAATAGGATGTTATGCTTCCTTTTAATAACTGTACCTGCGGTTCCAAGTCATACATTTGCTATGGACTGAAGCTATCAGGGCTGTTTCTAGACTCACTGTATAGCTGCAAGATGCTTTAACTTCACTCTCTGTGTCTGAACTTAGTAGAGAGAAAAATCAGGGATAACTGAACAAAAAAGAAAACTTGCATTCTGCCTACTGCAGTGGAATAGGAAGCTTCTTCCACTCATCTTGGAGGCAGCTATTTTATAGCCATTTTCCAGGTAACTGACTCTCAGAAATGCTAAGTGAAACTCACCTGAGGTCACAAGACCAGTCTCTTTTCGTTTAATTATCACATTGTTTCAGGCATAGCAAAGCTTCACATGCATAATTACCTTAATTTCAGTCGGTAAGCGCTATATCCTCACATTATTTTCTGTCTATGCCCCTTTGAATTTTAGCCGACACAATATCACAATTTCAAATCACTGAAGCTAAGATCCAAAGTTGATCAATGAATAATATGTTTTATTTCATGGAGAGTTGTCTTAGTTTTCTTTTCATTCTCAAGAAAAATATTGTGTTTGTGCTATGTGCTACAAAAAAAGAAGAAATTTTTAAAAAATGATTGTAGAATATCAGGGAAAATAGGACAGAAGCTGACTTAGGTGAGGCAGACAGGAGAAGCAGAAGCCACATCACACTTCAAAGGATTCATAGCAATAATTGCTCTAATTTCATTGCTTTTTAGTGAAAACCAAACAGGAGAGTAATAAGAATGTAAATTTTTAAAAATCAACCTGACATAACAGTCTTTTGTTATCAACTTACACAGGCATGGAAGATGGAAACCTAGGCTATTTTAAAAGAGAGATGTAGTACGAGACAAAATATTCTGCTCACGTGGAAGCTACTTACAACCTTAGTTATAGCAAGAGCTCATTCTGCTGCACACTATAACGACATTCCAGAAGCAGATAGAAGCGTCAGTCCCAAAATGGGATTTCTTAAAAAGCAAATCAGATCTTGAAGGAAATCTTGGTTGAAACATTCATTCACTTCACTAAACCCAAAGAATATTGGGTTGAAGCTGTATAGAGTAAACCAATTGTTACTCAGGAAAGCATTCTGCTATTCTTTGATATGTAACTTCAAAGCACTTGAAACCAATAAGTAGGTTTGAGCACAAAACAGTGGGCTAGTGAGTGCTAAGGGGGTAGTAGCGGTGGAGAGCTTAAATGCTGGTAAGATACTATGGCTCTTCTATTTGATTTATTATCACACTGAAGAGCAGTTTCTGGTCATGTGAACTTAGCTGGGTTTTGCTTAGCATTTCTGAGACTCAGTTACTTGGAAAAATGGCTATCAAATAGCTGCCTCAGAAGATGCATGGAAGAAAGCTTGCTATTCTGATACAGTAGGCAGGATGCAAGCTGCACCTCTTTTTGTCATGAGCTGTTTTATAATGACTACTATTTACTAAGCGCTTATGATGCAGCGAAGGTAGTTGTCTCAGTTTTCTATCAGTGAGAGCCAGCTTTTCATTATGGTGACAAACTACCTGAGAAAATTAACTTAAAAAGAGGAACGTTGTATTTGAGCTCATGGTTGCAGAAGTGCCAGTTAATGATCAGGTGTGTTCACCTCCTGGTGATAGGAAACAAAGACAGGAAGGGGGGCAGAGAGTGCCACTGTCCCATCTAGGCATGCTTCTAATGACCTGACTGCCCTCCACTGTTCCCCACCCCCTAAGGTTCTTCCATCTCCCAATAGAACCACTCTGGGGACCACCCCTTTGCACATCAGACTTTGGGGACATTCACTGCATGACTTTCTCAAAGACACCAATTCCTGGAGCCCAGGAATCTCCCTTGAAGGTACGATTATTGATCCTGATTTTCCAACTTCACTGGACTAATAAATGCCCACTAGACTGGTGAAGCATGGTACTGGGGCTATCCAGATGGATGATGGAAATGCGAGGCTTCCCTCTCCTCGCTGGTTCTACCTCCTGGCCGCTGTGAACTAATCAGCTTTGTTCTGCAGCCCTTCTACTATGAGCACGCTGCCTAAGAGCCATGACCAGGTACTGAATCCTCTGAAACCCTTAGCCACACCATTCCTCCTGTACATTGTGGGTGCCACATATTGTGTCTCTGTGACCGGAAAGCTAGCAGAGATTCAGATGCACCCCATAGACCACAAGTGCAAACAAGGAGAAAGGAATAGAATGGAATTTCTTTTTAATTCAGTTTTTCAGGTGGAGATAGTACCTTGTGGGTGGACATAAATGAGCTTGATGTAGAAAAAGCCATGACTAGAAGCATCAATTTATGTCCCCTCATCAGCCTCGACTGAGTGAATTCTTCAGGTAGTTGGCTCAATTAAAGCACATTAGTATAGGAAAGCTAAGTAGTCTGAGAAAAGTTATCATGATATCTTTTATCTAAGAAGAATTTATTAGCAAATGCTGGAAGAAATCTTCACTCTCTCAAGCCGCTCAAAGCAGATTCTGGGGCTGGGGCCAATAGCAAATGCACGTGTCAGTTCAGGTGAGGGCAAGCACAGGAGTGATCAAAGGAGTGAACAATCCCCTTGGGTGATCAGGACCGAGCAGCCAGGACAGTTGGCTCTTGTGCCCACCACACATCGGTTCCAGGACGCCTGTCAGTTACCAAGATCTGCACAGACTCAAGTCTCCCATATAAAATGGTATAATCCTGGGCATAACCTACACACATCCTCCTGTACACCATACATGATCTCTAAATAATGCGTGATTCAGAGAAAACACTGTATAAAGCACTGTTGTACTGTACATCTTAAGGAAAGATGATGAGAAAAAAGCCTGTAAATGTTCAGTGCAGATGCAACTTATTTTCAAATCTTCTCAATCGTTAACTGGTTGAGTCCCCAGATACACAACCTATGGACAGGGAAAGTCACTGTGCCTCTTGCCAGCCTGAGCTCGGGCTCTGGAGTCTGATTTCAGTTCTGGGCTCATGGTCAGCTGGATCAATTCCCTTCAACAAACGATTGACCCTCCTAGCCCATGGCCTCACTTTCAGGATGAAGACAGTAATGGAATAGCTTTTCTGCAAAGCATTTCTTCCTGATATGTAGGAAGCGCTCACAAATGATCAGTTTGGTTATCAGAGTTATCTTCCTTCCTTCTCATCTTTATCTTACTGACATACTCAGCCTTGTAATAAAGAGTCATGGCAGGGTTTCTTTTTTCCACTGAAATTTCCCAAAATCCATTCAATACCCCTGCAGTAAACTTTGCTTTCCATTCTTGGGAAATGACCTTCATAGCTGGATGTTGACACAACTGCTACCTGCAAGTGGCTCTCCCATCACACCTCACACTGTGGCCCTCAGGGCCCATAGCCTGCTGGTGCCTGTGTGAGAGACCTCCCTTAGCACTGCTTGTTATGCTGACTGTGCATAGCATAATAAGTGCTCAAGAAAAATTAATGAATTAATAGACCACACCTTAAATCTAGGAAAGTAAGCACATGGGCTTCAGTGGGGCCTTACTGCCCTCACTCTGTAGCTATGATAGTAATATCTAGTATGGAGCAGGAACCAGTTTTGATAATGCCTAAACAAAAGTGGGTCTTGGGTAAAATTTTCAATAAATGGTGAAAACATATCTTGTGATATTGGGGCAATCACTCATTCCAGTATCAGTAGGGGGAAATCAAGAGGATAGTTGCGCTGGCCTCCACTCACCAGCCTTGGCTATTGCCCTGGTGCTGTACTTTGCTCGAACTAGAGGCCTTGGACAATGAATTATTAGCTGCCAAATGTCTTCTAAAAGTAAAAAATGATGCTATGAAGAAGCCCAAGGGTTAGGTGGATGTTCAAGAAGAAGGGGTTGGTGAATGAAAGTAAGAGACAGGAAAAGGAATATTGTGGGACTGTCCTGCTTCAAGGTTGTATATGGTGAGATTTTTGGACTTATGTGCAAACA
>NW_004524599.1:13002640-13015437 GCF_000260255.1 Octodon degus
TGTTCTAATAGTGTTTGTAAATAGGATATCATGTCCACATCTTGTACAGCAATTAACCACTAGGAAGAATGTATGCAATGTGTTAATTATTGAAAGTGTTCTACCAGTTTGGTTTGAAACTGTCTCATTGCTATTTGTTTCTCAATAAAATTATGGGAAAAAAATTCTATTCTCAAAAAAAAATAAAGCCATATTAATATGCTAAGCTGTAAAAGGCTCAAGTCAACAACTTCTGACATTGCCAGTCCTACAGATAACTCATTACTATTATGGGCTACTGGACTATATTGGATTATTTTGCTGAATTCATGCACTTAAAATATTTGAATGACAATGGACTACCCATCTCTGGCAAAACTAAACAAAAAAAGGGGATACAAATGAATTATCATTTTGTATCTGTATATGAAAATAGTTAGGATAGATATACAGCTACTTTCTCTCAATTTAATGAGAAGAAAGATTTGTACTAATAGTATTTGGACAGGATATCATGTCTGCATCTTGTACTATGAATAACTAAAAGACAACAATATGCAATGTATTAATTTCATTATTGTGACTGCGTTACTAAACTGTTTTGAAACTGTCTTATTGCTGTTGTTTCTCAATAAAATTAATAAAAAAAAGAAAAAAAAAGAAAAGTTATTGCTGCTATTTCTGAGAGAAGAAAGACAATCCAGGTGCCTGTCTGTGTCCATGGGGAGAAAGCACCAGGACTCCTTGCAGATAATCAAAGGAAGGAATCCTCACCCCACATGTAAAGTAGCATAGTATCTGAATACATCCTCCTACACTTCAAATCATGTTTGAATTACTAGTAATTCTTTATATAATGCAAAGACTATGTTAATAGCTGTTATATGGTTTGGGAAATGATAAGAAAAGAAGGATTTCTATATGGTCTCTACAGATGAAATTAAAAAAAAATTTTTAATCTGCTAATGGTTAAATCCATAGGTACAAAGCCAGGAGATACAGAGGACTGAAGGAAGAGTTTTCAGCATCTGTCCAGGAACCAGTGTCTGTAATTTCCCAGTTAAATAACACATGACTTGAGCTGAGATGCAACAATCAAGAAAGTGCCACTGTTCCCAGCACATGCGGGGACCGGACAGGGCTGAGATGAACCACCGTAGTACCCAGGGCTGAGATGAATCACCGTAGCACCATGAAGGCAGGCCAGACAAGCTACAGCAGATTCCTCCCAATTTATTACCAAATGTTGCCAAGAAAATGGTTCATCCCATGCACAGGCATGTACATCTGAGCGTGCTTGCGTGTGTGCGTGCATGCGTGGTAGGCAACCCCAAGGTGGCTGAGAATGCCCACGCCTCCTGGTGTCCACACCTTTACGGACCCTCTTCCAGCCTGGCACCAGGGATGCCCTGCATGCATAACAAGACACAGCATACGAATGGGTTTAGAAGACAGACCCTGTGGCTTCATCCTTAGTATATACTTTTCTTCTCTTTCTCCCTTGGGCCTTTTGTTTTGCAGAACCCAGCTGCCCCATCTTGAGGACTTTCAGGTGGCCCTGTGGTGAAGCCCACAGTGTGAGCAGCTGAGGCTTCCTGCCAACAACTCAAGAGTGATGGAGGCGGCCCCTGCAGCTGGCAGCTGGCTGCAGCCCTGAGGGAGGCCCTGAGCCAGAGCCCTGAGCTGAACTGACCTGAAAACTAAGAGAGAAAATAAATGTTTGCTGCATGAAGCCGCTGAGTTTTGGAGGACTCTGCTAAGCAGCAATAGATAGATAGTGCAGCCTCTGACTAGGGGAACCTGATCCACACCCCAGGCCCATGCAGCAGGGAGAATGGGGCACAGCGCTCAGTGTTCCACCTGTGGGGCGCAGGGAAACCTGTGAGTGCACACTGACCAGTCCCATCTGCTGAGCAGAGCACATCATTTTATACCCAGGGGGCTGAGGAGTGGGTCTCTCAGAGGCAGGGATTGGAAAGCCTGTTTCAGAGAATTCCAGTTTGCCAGACTCTTGCTCACTCTTTTTAAATAAATTTTTAAAAATCTATTTATTTGGCACAAGATCTCCCTATGCAGCTCGAACTCATAGTGATCCTCCTGTCTCAGCCTCCCAATCACTGAGATTACAGGCATGCACCACCATGCCCAGTTTTGGTGGCTGACTTGGCGTGAGGCCGGCACAGCATGCCATAGCAGGGATCGAACTTGGGTCCTCACATTTCTCGGGGAAGGCACTTAGACCGCCGAGCTACCGTGCCCAATGTGTATTGTGATTCTTGACGTGTACCAATAGAAACGCCTGAGCTTTGCCCAGAACTCTTTCTGTATTACATACAGCTTTTATTGGGAATGCCTCAGAAGATGCAGAACCTATTCTTCTGGGATTCACAAAGAAATACACATAGGGGCCGGAGAGATGGCTCAGTGGAATAAGCACTTCTCTGGCAAGAGCAAGGGCCTGAGTTCAATCCCCAGTTCTGAAAAAAAAAGAAAAAACCCAAACATTGGGGGGAACATAAAGGAACCCAGACTGTTAGTCTATGAAGGACAGTTTGAACCGCCCTCTGCTGGCACCGGCTGGCTCCAGCCTCAGGTGGGTCCATCCTTCAGATGGAGGAGGTCCTTGCTGCCGTATTCGAAGTGGAGGTTGTTTTCTTCGGTGGTTCTCAAGCATGTGTGAAGGAGAAACCTCAGTCCTTTTTAAACGCTAAAGCACGGTCTTTGAAAGATCTCACACTAAGAAAAAATAAGGGAGGATGGCGCTGCGTGCAGCAATGGAGACATTTGTCTTGTTTTCTAGATGCTGTGGGGCCACTCAACAGGAGAGCTGTGATTGGGCCCAGCGGCATGTTGAGAGGCAAAGAGGGGCTCTATGGAGAGGAAGTAGGACGAGCAGCTCTCAGAAGCCACCAGGAAACCGTGGCTAAGTACAGCTGTCCCTTAGCACCCAGGGGCAACGGGATCCAAGACCTCCATGGAAACCAGGTTGGTGGCTGCCCAGAGCCTTCTCTAAGTCCTATGTCCATCCTCCCACATGCATCCAATCCTCTCTAGGTGACGTATAGTGCCTAATGCAACGCAAAGGCTGTGCGAAGAGCTGCTTTACTGTGCCATTTATGGGGAAATGCTAACAAAAACGTTTGCGCATGTTCAGTACAGACACTTTTTCCCCCAGTATTTTCCACCCACTGTTGGTTGACCTTGTGGATATAGAACTCACAGATAGAGGGCAGACTGCAGTACCTTTGTGTGAGGTATTATGAGAGGTTTAAACAGCGGGCAAGAGACTATGAAAATATTCTAGTGCAGATGCTGCTCAGTGGTAAGAGTCCTAAGCAACAAATGGCTTATTAAGTGGACTTATTACATGCATAGAACAGACCCCATTGTCTTCTAAAACTGGTGGAATATAGAAACATTAGAATTGTTAGCTTCCTAACCTTAATGTATTTAAGGAACATAAAATTGCTGTACAGTACAGTAGTAGTGAATCTTAATCTTCAATCAGACACTCGTACTTAGCCTGATATATTTGATCCTCTACTCAATTTGAAGTCAAAATAGAGCACTGGAGAAAGTTATTAAATGATGGTGCATAAAGCAAATGTGGGTGGAGAATTTATAGGCTTTTGGTTTCTGCGGGGAGAAAAACATGATTTACAACGGGAAGCCTTGTTAGGTTCTCAAAGACCACCAGGACTGTGTTGTATATAACTGTCACAGATTAGCACACATAGACAACTCCTCAGGGATGGTTTATTCACTGCCTGGCATAAATCACACTCCTCTGGCCCTTTTCAGAGGTGAGAGTATCATTCAGATTAAAATACTTATAAGTTAACCCCCACACCACATGCTGCACCGGCTCCACCCCTGACCACACTGAGCCGGCCACCAAGACCGGTGTGATGGCACATGCCTATAATCTCAGCACTGGGGAGCCTGAAAACAGGAGGATCACTATGAGTCTGAGCTGCATAGTGAGACCCTGTACCAAATACATAAGAAGTATATAATAATGATAATTATTATAAGTTAAAAGGGAATTGCAATAGACCTAGGAGCCTCACCCCTTATTTGAAATAGACTTTAATAATAATATATGTTTATCAATGTAGCTGTAAACATGGTCATTTGATTAGTACATTTTCTGTAGCTATAACAAAACACCAGAGACTAGTTTCATGCCTATCTCACAATGTAAAATGCATTTAAGTTCATCTTCAACAGGCCCCAAAGTCTTAACAGATCCATCATTGCTTGAGTCTAAGTCTAAAGTCTCTTCTAAAATTCAAGGCAAAAATTTTGGCTGTAAGTCTCTGTAAAAAAAAGTCAAAAGAGCAAGTTATAAACTCCACAGTACCATGGCACAAGACATACACCATTTTCTTTTGGCTCAGTAAGAAACTAAATTAGTATATGTGTCTGAGATCTACAGCTATCTGGGAGGGAACTAAAGAGAACACATATTTGGAGACTCAACCTTACAGCTCCCGGAAGGCCTTGGCTGGTCTACATCATAACCCAACTCCTTCTGTCCACTGTTCTGTTTCCTTCCTCTTTCCTCCTCATGCCTGCTCCCAGAGCTCTGCCTCATAAACATCTGGTATGACAGCTCCTATCTCAGGGTCTCCTTTCCCGGAAACCCAATATGAGGCAGCTGGTACCAGACGCAGATCAGTAAAGCAGGCGACCAGGTGGGAGTGTGAGCTGGTCACCTGCCACCAGACTGTTGGTGGGAGCTTGTCTCTGCTGGGAAGAGGAGTCTGCAGCCCCTGGAAGAAAGATGAGCAATTTCTAGAGCTTTTACTGGTGGCAGGAGAGGATGATACATCATTAGTAGGGAAGGCGTTAGCTGGGCAATTTCTCAGACACCTGAGAAATGCAAGGGAAATCATTACTATAAGAAGAACAGAATTGGGTAACAAGGCTAAAGTTGATGGACTTCTGATAACAAAGATAACAAAATGCCGATAGTGATCAACCAGCAATTAAAAGATAGGTAAGAAAGACAGGGATCCATCCTCCTTAGAGGCTGTTGAGGGGCTTTGCATCTCCTGCGATGGGAGGGCAGAGAACGTATAGAGCCAGGCGAAGAACCTAATCCAAAACCAGACAAGCTTCCAAAGTAGTGACACTTAACTGAGCAGGCCTGTCACAGCAGGACCAAAGCCCTCCTCTGGAAAATACAGGACTCTGACATATGCAGTGGTGAGGACTGGATGGGCACTCGGGCAACCTCCACTGCCTGGACGCTGCTGGGATCTCCAAGCCTGGGAAATAGAAAGTCCCTGAGCCCCCATGCTTGAAGATGGTCCAGATGTCTGCCCCAGACATAGCACCCAACCAAGGATCTGACATGTCTTCCTCCTCCCCTTGTATCCCACGTTGTGTGCTTTATCTGGCCAGGTTGGGTGGGGAGCCCTATGAAGCGCAGAGAGCTGGAAGTACTTCCAGTAGCTGAACCAAAGAAGAGAGTGCACCACACTAGACTGCTTCTTGCTCCATAGCTCCTGGTGTACTTGTGTGCATCATCTTGGCTCACCTGATGGCCGCCATTAGACAGAAAGGGGGGCATTTGTAGAGCTAATTTTAGATGCCCACAAGGTCCATGAAGGCCTCCAGGAGATGCAAGTGAAAAATCACTTCCTTGGGTCCTTTGGGTCAGATGGACCTAGGGCAGTAGAAGTCTTGAACATATCTGAAGTTTAATCAGATTTTCTTTTCAAAACTAAGGAATTTATTCAAAGAATGGTCAACATAGAGCAAAGGTACGTAGCTCGAGCATCTAGCTCCTCCCTGAACTGCACATAAAGTTCTGTGCACATGTGTTTTTTTTTGCATGAAGGCCCACACATTGCTTACTTTACTTGTTCAAAGACTTGGTAAGAACTAGCGTGGGGTGCTGTGTCTGACTGCCGACTAAGCCCCAGGGCCTGAAGGATGAAGGATTAATGCTGCCTGGCTTTCCTGGCGTGGACACACCATCAACAAAGGGCCTCTGGGCAGCCACCAGCTCCACAGGGGTTTCAGGCATCCAAGAGATTCAGGGGAAAAGCCGCCCCAATCGATAGACTGAATGGTTCAATAACTCATTTTGCTGCTGAGGCACTGAAATAAATAAGCACCTGGCTGGAAGTTGAAACTGTTCATGTTCAGTGTTTCTCAGAGGCCAGGTTGATGGGCTTTAATAGCTTTGGTCGGCACAGAACACGGGCTGCCTGTCCCAGCAGTGTGCCCTCTGTTTCCTAGGCAACCAAACTTAAAATCAGATGATGGCTCAAACTGGGTACCAAATCAATTGTTTGGAAGTACTAATGCAGGGAAGGCAAATTTGACATAAATGCGCAGACTGCAGTGTCTTCATGCGCCTTCCTTTCCACTCGTGTATACCTACTGTGCATTTATCAGCCCAGGGCCACCAGTCCTTTTCTCTTGACCCCAGAGCCCAAAAGAGATTTTCAAGTCCCAGTTGTGCTGTGTCCCAAGCTGCTGTTGGGGAGGATCCGATGGAAAGAGCCAGAGGAAGATGCATCGAGGCACAGCTCTGTTGTGTGTTAGAAGACTACGCGACACTCTGCCTAAGTCAAGGAGCTAGGACCTGCCATGCATACCTGGGGTCAGAAAGCATGGTGCAGGGTTTCTCCCTCGGGAAGAAATTTCTCAGCACTCCAGCAGGTCAGTCAGTAATTCTTGGCCTGTCCCTGGCTTTCATCTCAGAGAATAACACCAGCCAACACTTGGGCCCATGAAGGGCAGGGCAGGTGTCAGAAAGGACTTCCCTGGCCCCAGCACTGACTGAACATTTCCCTGCACCATCTACTCAGCAGTGATGTGGTTAAATGACAGTAGCCCAGAGTGCTCTTGATGAATGGATTTTAACAGAGACAGTGATAAGAAATCCCTCTGCTCATGCACAGAGCCTCCTACTTCAGCCTCTCTCCCACTTCGGGTCCTTACTTCCCCACCTTACAAAGGACAGCAGCGCCTTCTGCATCCCTGAGAGCCCAGAGGGAAAAATGCTTCTTCCTCTGAGTCTGACACATAACTGGCACTCATGCATGTCAGGTAAACTGCGCTGATTATCACTAAAATAACCCGACACTATTTTAGAGTCAGCTTTGGCCTTCTACCTCCTATAGTGTCAGTTTAATAATGCAGAAAGTTTTCATTCAGTGTATCAGACAGGATAGGCAAACACCAGCAAATCTCTCCACAGGGCCAAATAGTACTATTTTCTGCTTTTCAGGCCTTCTGGCATCTGTCACAACTATTCATTGCTGTCATTGCTGTGTGAAAGCCACTGTAGACAACATGCGAGTGGCTGGGCATGGCTGTACCCAGGTAAACGTTTATTTATAAGGCACATGGAGGGCCAGATCTAGCACATGGAGCGTAGTTGGCCAACTCATGCGCTATGTGAGGACATAGAGCAACACTCGCAAATCTCCAAGTCTGTGCACACTGGAAGGTCACCATATTATGTCCCAACATGGAAGGAGTGAGGAGAGAGCCTCTGCCCTGCGTCTTAGGACAGTTCCATGTGAGGCTTCAGGGTCGCTGCTGTGCAACTGAGGAAAGCCAAGGAGTCAAGTTCTTACCCTAGAAAGGACACACATGGCTTTGGCTCTCATGTAGTTTGGATCTCCTCACCTCACCATGCCTCGTGTCAAGGCCACAGAAAATTGTAATCTGAAATCAGAAGGGAACTGAATGTTGGTGACCCATAATAATCTGCGCCACATTAACCATTAGTCACAGCTAAGGAGAAATGGCTGAAAGGAGATCTCTGCCCACCTAGTAGATGAATCAGACCCCCCTGTGAAGAGAGCTAGTGCAGGGCAACAGGGACTCAGATTTACATTCTACAGCCAATTCTAAGCATAATAATAAAGGCAAGAGCACAATGTAGTGCTAGGATAGTGGTGAAAAATTCAAATTCTCTCCATGCCCAATGGGCGCTGCAAAATCAGATGCCTTGTGATTTGGCCAGAGGGGCTTCCTGTAGCCATGAGGTCTACCCCTCAGCCTGCATCCCATCACAGCAGCATGGGAGGAAATGGGAGGGAGCAGAGACAAGAAAGCAACTTCGGCCCTCCAATGGGTGCAGGAAGCATAGGACAACTAATGGGAAAGTGTGCAAGGGCTGCCAAGTGCCATGTCCGGCTGAAGCAGCGTCCATGCTCAATCGGCACGAGGCGCCCATAGTCCTCACATGGGACACACCAGTGTAGCTTGGGGAGGAAAAGTCTGCACACATTCATTTACCAGCCTAGAAAAACCTAGAATTTGAAAAAATCTAATGAGAAGCAGGTACAGAATAGTAAAATGGCAAACAAAGATACCCTGCCTGTGCTCAAATTTGCCTTCAAATTTTGCCCCAGCATGAAGGCCACAGGCCAGCCTAGTGCACAGAGGGCTTTGGAAGCCGAAGTGGCACAGGTGCCTGCTTAATGACACAATCCATTGTGATCGTTCCCAAGAATACTGACCTTCTCCCCAGAGGCTTCCAGGAATTAATTAATACTAAATGCTTGTCAGGCCCTTTGCCAATGTTAAGGATTTGTTTAATCTGAAAGGCCGGAGTAAGCACAAATAGAGGACTTTGGATTCATTTATAAACGCTCTGTCTGATAACAAGTGAAAGGACCTTGCCACGTGGTGTGGAAGCGACCTGTTCCAATAAAAGGAAGGCGGGCTCAAGCTTGTGTGTGCGCATCCGGGTCCTGGGTGTATCTATAATCTGCATTCCAATTAGGTATAACTGACTGGGGAGATGAACTCTGCTACTTCCTCCAAGAATCAACTTCTGCCACAAGCCATGACAACATGTAGCTATTTCTTGGGACTGGACCAACTGAAATAAGAGCCACTTGTCTGGTGTTTAAAATCTTTTTTTTTTTTTTTAATGTATTTAGTACAGGGTCTCACTACACAGATCAGACTCATAGTGATCCTCCTGTTTTCAGTCTCCCAAGTGCTGGGATTACTGGTGGGGGCCACCATACCCAGTCTCAGTCAGCATCTCAGTGCACCCCAGGGGCATGGTACTGCACACTGGGGATCAAACCCCTCTCCTTGTGTCTGCCTAAACAGGCACTTTAATCCGCTGAGCTATCTGGCCGGCCCTTGTCTGGTGTTTAGAGGAGATACCCAGAGCCAGTCAGATTGGAAGGTCTCTGAAGGGTCCCAAGGTTGCCCTTGTTTCTAATGCTACCTACAACTCCAGGGGTTTCAAAAGCCACCTCCAGCTTTGACCACAAGCTGAAAAGACTTAGAGAACTCACTGCCCATTGATATACTCACAACTGTGGCTTATTACAAGGAAAGAGTGAGAGCCAGGTGGGGAAGATACACATTGACCTGAGTCGAGCAGGATTCCATACATGAAGCTTCTGATGTCTATAGGAGACATCCCCTCCCAATCAGCATGAACTCATGACAACATACAGCCAGACAGGTGCAGCAGTGCATGCTTGTAGTCCCAGCACTCTGGAAGCTGAAGCAGGAAGACCACAAGTTCAAACACAGTCTGGGTTCCCTAATAACTTAAGAAGGAACTCTGTGAAATTTTAAAAAAAGCAAAACTTTTTTTTTTAAAAAAATGGGAGCTAATCAAAGTCCCTGATCTCAATTCTCAGTAGACCCTCTGCCCCAGAACAGAAATAATATTGCCAACCAGGAAAGCTGCTTCTCTGTCCAGCTTTTTCTTGAGGCCTCATTTACATAAGTACTGGGTGTCTGGCTTTGTGGATGGATTATTCCTCCAGTATTTCTCCTCATCTGGCCTGCAAGCCCCCCAGGAGTGACCCCACTAGCCTAGAATACCAGGTATGCTCACCAAGAATGACGAAGTCCCCATCACTCCATTCTCAGGAAACTCTAAAGTGCAGAAGTTACCTCCAGGAGGGAGGGCAGAGGCCACACCTCTGTAGCAAAAGCCAACAGCCTTGCTCGGGACCCTTACTGAAAGACAAGAGCTTCTAAGCAGTGGTGTCCAGGAGGTGTGCCGATGTCCCCAGGGAGTGAGTCAGTGGGTCAGCACCTGGGCACTGCTCCTTGTCCCTGAGTTCATCTTGGACTTGTCATTTCCCAGAACTGGATATGAGGCCTTACTTGTGCCCCTCTTCTCTCCTACTCATGTGGCTCACTTACCTGCTCAAGCCTCCTTTCATGCTGCAAATTCCTTGTGAAGCGTGACAGTTTTAAAACATAATTGAAAGCTCCTTCGGTAGCTGTAGGGAATGCAAAATGTTAGACCACTTTGGAAAGCGGAATTAAAGTGGTTTTTCTTTCAATCTAAACATCCTATTATACAGGCTGGCAATCATGCTCAGAAGTATTAGCCCAAACAAAAGTTGGAATTTTAGGTCAATGCAAAAATCTGGATGGGTATTTACAGCAGCTCCGTGTATGACTGTCAAAAATTGGAAGCCACCAAGATGCCCTTCAGTATTCGAATGGATGAATTGGTCCAGCCAGGTAGTGTAACATTACTCAGTACTGGAGAGAAAACAGTTTTTAGTCTATGAAAAGGTATGAAAGAATCTTAAGAGCACACTTATAGGTGAAGGAGCTGGTTTGAAAGGGGTGCCTACTATGTGATCCCAGTGACATGGTATTTGGGTAAAGACAAAATCATGGAGGTGGTGAAAGGATCAGAGTAGGGGAAGAAGGGATGAATGGCAGACAGCACAGGGCTCTGAGGGAAGGGAAACTCCTCTGTAGGAAGCCTTGATGGTTTCATACAAGTCACCATGCGCTGACCCAAACCCGTAAAACGTGCAACACCAAAAGTGGGCCCAAATGTAAACCACAGACTCGGGACAACAGTGACGAATTCAGGGGAGCCATCAGGCATAGCGAATGGATGGCTGTGCTGCAGGTGCTGATGGCGAGGAGGCTGGGCCCGTGGGCAACCAGGGGACGGAGTGCAAGGTGCTGCGCCTGCTTTTCAATCTCACTGTGAAGCAGGAACTGCTCTTTAAAAATCAACTTTGTTACAAAAAACTAGCCGCAGATTCTTTGACACTCCTCTCGTAGGTCGTTCTGTGGCCCCTCTACTGAATCGGGGTGGGCTTGAGGCTGCATGGTCTCCACGCTGTTTCCACACTGTTTCCACATTGTCTGCTGAGACTCTCTTGCCATTAGAACACTAAGCCACCATAGAGGAAGCCCCACTTCCCTGCGGCCACCATGCTGCCACCTGGAGATGCCCAGAGCCTCCAAGATCCCAGAAGCAACTGTTATCATTGCTCGACACAGGAGCAGAGACCTCAGGATGAAGCAGTGAAACCAGCCAGGGCGGAACAGACGCCAGCGGTCCTGCTCTGTTGGGTCCAACATCTCATGACTCAGAATCCAAGAGAAGGAGAAAATGGATATTTTATGTCACTAGGGTCAGGGTCATTTGTTAAACAATAAAGGTATCTTAAGCATAAAGGTTACATAAAACAGTGATTAATGGGGTGCTCCGAAGCCCGTCCACCTCATTCCCCTGCTTAGCACCTCTATGGACCTGGGTGAGCTAGTTCATCTCCTTGTGGCTTGTTTTTCTTATTTTTAAATTGTGGGTACTATTTGGTACCTACTGCACTAAAGTTACTGTGAGCAATAAGCAGCTTAGAAAGCGCTTAGAGCACCACACAGTACCCAGGAAGCCCTCTGCGCACACTCATTCTTCCTATTCTGAGCTCTTCTGGGACGACAGTAGTCCATGCCAGCTGTTCCTATTTGTTCCCTCTTCTGACACTGTTCATCTCTCCCCCTGGGCAGCTCCTACTTGTCTTGTGTCTCTGACTGGGTTGCTGGTATCCTGAAGGCAAGGACCAGTGTGCATGTGGCCCAAACAAGGATCAGCTCAGAGCTTTGCTTAGAATAGAATTTCAACAGGTGTATTGGAATTCAATAGGTGAATTCCAATATGTTGACTAAGAAAAAAATAACGTAAAGACACGATCATGGTTGTCTCAGTGCTCAGTGCTGCCGAGTTAGCACTGCAGAGAAACAATCCTGCCCCACCCCACAGATGGTGGGCATAAGATCCCCACCCTCCCTGGTGGCTCACCTTCCGTAGTATGCTGTTCATTTACTCTCTGCTGTTCCAATCTCCTTGCAAAGATGTAGTCCAGTGAGCTCCTTTCACTGTCAGTGTCAAGAGTACTTACACCTCTCATTGTATTTCTTGGTAAATGACTGTTTGGACAGGCAATCAGCACATGCAGAAATTTCTGGCATTATCCACCACTGACACGGGCAGGGGAAATTGTTGCTGCCTTACACTGCTGGTGTGAGAAATATCTTGATACAAGCATTTTGGAAAGTGAATTGGCAGTACATATTGAAAGCCTCAAAAATGCATGCCCTATTCTAAGAATTTGTTCTAAAGAAATAAGTTGTACAGAAGAAAAAGGTCTTAGTGGAGGGATGGGAGTTCACACCAATGTGATATCTAATAGCAAAGGAAAATTAGATACAGCCATAGAGGCTGGTTAAGTACACTATGCTCCATCCAGAGGGGCATCTACTTCTCCACTTAACAAATGCTTATCAAGAGCCTGCTCTGTACTGGGCTATTCCAGAAATGCATGCAATGCAGTGGACTCCACAGACGGAACTCGCGGGGCTCACTCACTGTGGGGAATAAGGGCAGCACACACGTCATAAAAGTACACGTGGTCCACTGGAAGGTGGCACTGGACTGCAAAGATAAGTTCAGCAGGATGGAAGATGGAGAATGTGGGGAGGAGGACCCCGGAATGGAGTGGGCACACACTAGCTAGGGCAGCTGGGAAAGGGCTCATTGAGAAGCATTAAAG
>NW_004524599.1:13015537-13016472 GCF_000260255.1 Octodon degus
GTGTATTATTTGTTGAAACTGTACTTTCGATTTGATTTGAAACTGTCTCATTGCTATATGTTTATCAATAAAACTTTGAAAAGAAAAATAAAAAAGAAGCCCAAGGCCTCCCCAGCCTTTTGAACAAGCATCAAAGTCCTTTTATTCTTTGTCATTCTTATAAGAAAGGTCACATAAGCTGTGACCTTCTGAGTGGTCCTGATCTGTCTTGGTGTGGGCCCTGAGCTTGGAAAGGGTGTGAGAGCAGGAGAGGTGGAGATACGGTGGGTGTTTGGGAGGCTCCAGGGCACAGCTGGGCTGGAGGAATGACCTCTACTGCTCTGCAGTTGACCATGGGTAAGTATATGTTTCAAAGTAGCCAATAGAGAAACTTTAAATGTTCCTAACATGGAAATTATAAATTCCCCAACCGGCTATGCCTTGATCTGATATTAAATATGCACTGAAATGTCATACTGTACCACCTTAAATACAGATGATTACTATGTATCAATTTTTAAGTGTATATAAAATCAAAGAAGCCCAAGGAAGCTCTTTTGCCTCTACTGTGGAGTGAGGACACAGCTAGTAGGAGCCACTCATGAACCAGGAACAGGCTCTCGGCAGCACCAAACTTGCCAGCACTGTCACCTTGAGCTTCTAGGCTTCAGAACTCTGAGAAAGCGATTTCTGTTGCTTGTAAGCTGATACAAACAGAAGTATGGGCTCTGAGATTAGCTCTACTTTTCATTACCTGTTAATATCCCAACTTCAGTTTTCTCATCTGTGAGATTTGGTGAATGAGCGTCATGTGTTACTCAATGTTTGCCATTATTACCTGGAGGGATGACACTTAATGGTCATGGTCCAGTTTCAGGACCACTTAGAAAAGTTATTGCTCATGTCAGAAATTGTTGACCTGAGTCCCCTACAGCTCATCATAACAGCATGGCTTT
>NW_004524599.1:13023242-13025138 GCF_000260255.1 Octodon degus
TGTGCTTGATGATAAAGCTTGGTCCAAAGAAGCATCCACACATAATGAACAGTACTTTAGCTTGGCATATAAACAATTTGTAACATAAGGGTAGAATTATGTAACTAAGATTATTAGCCAATCACAGTAGTCAGGCTTCAGCCAATTATGGCTGAATGATCAGACCATGTAAACATAATACAAATGCAGACTGCAGCCAATCAGCTTGTTCCCACACTTTGCACCCCTTTTTCTGGATATGAATAGCCTAGGGGGGCATGCTGGAAGAACTTGGAACCATTGCCAGTCTGCCCCACTTTGAGGATCTTTTTCTTCTTCAGTTGAACTTTATCAGATTTAACTGGTCTCAGTTTTACTTTTGCCAATGGTTGTTATAAAAATCTCTGAGGTGACTGTTCTAGTGAGAAGAAATGTCAAGGCTAGGACAGCCTGAAGGAACAGCAAGGAAACCACCCCAGGGGACACAGGAAGCAGGGGAAAGAGAAGCAGGGAAGGGGAAGCAGTTTGCTTAGAGCCTTGTGGATTGTAGAGCAAGGATTTTAGAATTGACTCTGAAGGCAGGGACGGAGTGCAGACAGAGGAGGCTGAGATGAACTCATCTACTTTGAGCACTCAAAGGATTCCTGCGGCTGTGCTCAGGACAGTTTCAAAGGAACAAGGTCAGGAAGATACCCGTTAGGAAGTTCTCCAGTATTCCAAGCTTGGGGTACCAGCACCTTAGACCAGGGTGGACATGGTGGTCTACTTCTTGCTGTATTGTGCAGTCAAGAGGATTTGCCACCTTACAGGGGATGATTAGAAGACAGAAGTCAAAAAGAGTCAGCCATTGTGATGGACAAGCAGGAGAAAACATGGCAATCTGAGATCTTCAGGATGTGCTTCTAAGAAAGACATACCCTTACCAAACAGTGTATTAAAATGATTCTGGTTTTGGAAAGGAAAATACATGTGTAAATAGACATGCAAAAAGGACATGAAGGATGTCCACAGAACTGCAAATACTGCCTACTCTGAAATAGGATTATTAATGGGTTTTATTTTTTGCCTGGATTGCCACCCCTCCCCCACGTAATGGTGTGCTGGTCAGTGCCAGGCCACGTGTGTGGCAGTGGTCCCATATGATCACCTCGCCCAGAGATGCCAGCGTCATCTGTGTAGGAATGCTCTGTGATTTTCCAGGTGATTCAGAACATGGCACTTTAGATGCACAACTCACAGTATTTAGCCTCTATTTTCCCCTACATGAATTTGCATTGCTTTTTAGGGTGGGGAGGAGGAGGTCTCACCATGTTGCCCAGGCTGTCCTTGAACTACTGTGCTCACGGGAGCCCCCCTGCCTACTCTCCCGAGGAGCTTGGCCATCAGGCACGTGCAGTCACGCCCACCTGCATTGCTCTTCAACTGAAAAATGGAACAAAACATTTAAAGTGATTCTATTCATCACTGCCCCAACCCTGTGTGGTAGCACAGGATCGACTTCTAAGTTTGCTTCTTCCAAGGTCTTCTCTGTTTCACAGATGGTGTTTTACTTGGTGATCTGAGAAAAATCTTACAACTTACATCAGCTACTTAACAATGTACGGCTTCAGAAGGAGGATCATAAACATTTAGAAATCCTCAATTCTATTTCCAGAGGGGGAGGGCGGTGCCTCAAGAACATGTGTTACCATATATGGAAAAAAATACGTGTATAACCCGACATAAGATTGGTACTGTTTCATAGAAATCTGCAATGACCTCTAAATAAGGGTTCATCTAATATATCTTTTATACAATCCTGCATAACTATCCTATTGAGAGCTCTTTATTGTTCATCCAGGAGCATACTGAAACTTCTCTTGCCTTTTGAATTATGCTCTTTGTTATTTCCTATATGCTACTTGTGGAGGTATTAAA
>NW_004524599.1:13025480-13034229 GCF_000260255.1 Octodon degus
AAATCTTAAAAAGAAATGCTTGAAACTATTGTTTGAAGCAAGGTACAATTCCCCTATGATGAAGGCTATCACTATGTATATATAAAATGTACCAATAAAAAATTCAAGGAAAAAAAAAAGTTCCTGGAGCCGGCGAGATAGCTCAGTAGAATAAGCACTTGCCTGGCAAACGCAGGGTCCTGAGTTCAATACCTGGTATCGGGGAAAAAAAAAGTTCTTGGAAGAGACAGCTTTCAGGGGACAACCTGCTGGGCACCCCCTTCTGTCCCTCTCAGACAGAAGCTTTCTTTCCTCCAATAAATATTCTGTTCTTAACTTAAAAAAAAAAAAGAACGGGTGTTACATAGATGCAGGGACTTGTGGTAGTGGTAGAATGTCCTAGGATTATATTTCAGCTTTTGATTCATATTAGATTATTAGATCAGGCTAATGCAGTGCCCAACCTGGTACCATAATGATGGTGGGCACCAGTGGAAACGGGACTCCTCCTTGCGTTGAGAAATGCTCTTTGTTCTGTTAGGGGAGGCAAGACACAGATGTGGGAAAATGAGAATGTGTCCCGAGGGGGTCTGTAGTGTTCACAGGCGGAGGGCTGTGGTGGGACAATTACCGAATCTGGAGGCTGTGACAGCCGACCTCAACCTATGATGGAAGGGAAGGGAAGGAAAGGAGGAAGGCTTCCACCAGGAAGGGAGGAGGCCATTCCAGATTGTAGACTATGACACCACTTTGGAGACACCTTGTTAAGAACATTCAACCTTCCCTTTGGGGTAAGTCTTCCGTATCTCTAGTGTAGGGAGACCACTTTCCCTGTTTGCCTGTGGAAATTTTCCCATCTATCTGAACTGAAAGTCATTAGAGCTAAGATTATTTAATCCTTCTCTTTTTCAAATGAGTGGTTAAATGAAAACTTTAAATTATGTGCATGGTGTTATTTGTATTTAAGAAACGAACTTCTTCAGCACAACAATTTTAAGGTTGCTGTCTTGCAGCTAATGATTAAATAAATGACTACTACTCAGGTAAATATTTCTCCCTCCATTATCATATATTCTCTTACGGGAGCCATAGACTGAATCATAAACTCAGCAGAGCGAATTGTTTTAAGTGTATTTTATGTAATATTTAGGAGAAACTTCCCATAACATCCATTAGGGGAGATAATGGGTTTCTTTCCCTTTCTGGAAAGTCTGTACTCCTGTAGCAGTCATGAAATGAGCATTTTATACACACTGGACCTGGATCTACCCAAGTTCCAAATTGTGCAGATTTAGAAATAGGCACGAGAACAATTTTCTGCTCTTCTGTAAAGAACCAGCCTTTATCACTGCCTGTAGAACAGAAGAAAAATGTCTACTGTGTAAGACAGAGTTAACCAGAACCCCTGCCAGCCTGCTTGGAAGTGTGAATTGCCAGTCAGTGGGGTAAGCTGACTCTGTGACCAGAGACCTGGCAGATGAGAAGCAGACTCAGAGGGGCTTTGGGGCCGGATATTTCTCTCCATGACGTCGGCATCACTGACAAACCCATTGAGAGCCAAATGATGTCTACCGCATAGCAGAGAGTGGCTGGTGTGTGGGTTCACCAAGGACACCAACTCCCTCAGTCACCAACAGCAAGACGCACGTGGTGAAAAGGAGGAGCCTCCTCTCTCCCCACCCCTTTCCATATCTGGATTTTTGCCAAGTCACCTATCACCATCAGTAGTAATCAAGTTTCTCCAGAAAAATATAATCAATAGGATTTCTAGAAACACAAGAGAGGAGAACTATGCGGGAACCGGCTCATGCAGTTCTGGAGACCACGAGGTCGCAGGACACGGCATCTGAAAACTAGGGGATGCAAAAACAGGCGGGAATTCAGGCTAAGTAGCAAGGCCTGAGGACCAGGGGAGCCAATACAGTTAGCGCCTGTCTGAGGCCAAAGGCTTGAGGGGGAAATTGAGTCCCAGAGTCCTCCAGCCCAGGAACGAGAAGCTCATATGTCCAAGGGTGGGAGAGATGGGTGTCCCAGCTCCAGAATGGAGAGAAAGTTTCCTCATTCTCTACCTTTCCTTCCACCCTGTGTTCATGAATTAGTGGTAGCCAGCCATATTGGTGAAAATAGATCTTTGCTCAGCTTACCAATTCAAATCTCTTCCAGAAACTTCCTCAGAGACATATCTAAAAACTGTGCTACCTTAGCTATCTGGGAATCAATTAGCCCAGTCAAGTTGACACATAAAACTAACCATCCCGCCACTGAATTCACTTAAAATTTACTTATTTTATCTGCCTTACTATCTATCTCTGTCCTTTAACATGCAAGGCCCGTGAAAACAGGGACTTTTGACTGTTTTTGTACAGTATGGTCCCCTTTCCCTTTTCACCACTGCACTGTCTGTCCCTCAATAAATCATGATGAAAATGAATTGTCCCCAGTATCTATGGCAGCACCTATGGTATGGTGGATGCTCAATAAATAACTTTAGAATGCATAAGAGTTTACATGTTTTACCCCATTTCATTCTATATGATAGGCAATATTACCCCAAATTTAGAAATGAGGAAGCTGAGTCTCAAGCAGGTGCAGTGGTTCACTTGGTGTCATATGAGGAGGTAATGGAGGATAGAGGAGGCCAAGCTACTTCCAGCCAGTACCAAAACTCTTATCATTAGGCAAAGATGAAAAGAACTGGTTAATGTATAATTTGAAAAGAGATCCATTAAAAATACATAGATTGATTGGTATCAACATGTACCTTTAATTACACCTTGCAAACACTAATAGCCTCTAGAGACAAAGTCTAAGAGCTGATCCAAGTTCTCTTTTGTAGTTACCTGCTTATCCTCCGATTGCTTCCACATTATTAAAATATATTTAGTAATTGAGTATGGGTTACAGTCACGCTCTGTACCTGTGTGAACAAGAACTGATCCTGTCTCCATGGAGCCCATAATGTTGCAGAGGAAAGAAATAATGGAGAAAGTATGTAAGAACTAGGTACATTCTTTTTTTAATAAAAAATTGCATCTACTTAAAAGCATTCAGAATGTCAACAAAATAGGTGCTACTTTTTTTGCTATTACAGAGTGGTATTCAGTTAACAGAACAATAATTATTTCATATAAGCTGCATCACAAACAACTGAAGATGAAAAGCTACCGTCCCCATATATAACTAATTTGTGTTGTGCACCAGGAACCTGCTTTAAATTTCCATGCCAGTTTACAACCCCCATAATTACTGTACCAGGCAAGGTGAGTAGCCATTGAAAATACCACCAGGACAGGGCTCTCTGAAGACACATTCAGTAGTGTGTTAACTATACAAAAAAAGACACCGTACAGTTTAAAAACTAATCTTACACAGCCTTACATTTCAATTTGTTTTCTTCAAAAGGAGTGAGTTGTGTACAGGGGGGTTAAATGCTTTATACATAAGAAAATAACTGTGCTAGAACCAACTTATTCATCATCATCCTCTTCTTCATCCTTCTCATCCTCTTCATCTTCTTCCTCCTCTTCATTCTCCTCCTCCTCTTCCTCTTCCTTTTTTTCTTGCTTTTTCAGCCTTGACCACTCCCTTTGTTGCTGCATCAGGTTTTCCTTTAGCCCGGTAGGCAGCGATGTCCTTTTCATACTTCTCCTTCAGCTCAGCAGCCTTCATCTCACATGGTTGCTTGTCATCTGCTGCAGTATTATTCCACATTTCTCCAAGTTTCTTTGCAATATCACCAATGGAGAGGCCAGGATGTTCTTCTTTGATTTTGGGGCAATACTCAGAACAGAACAAGAAGAAGGCTGAAGGAGGCCTCTTGGGCGTACTGGGATCCTTGGACTTCTTTTTTTTTCTCCTTTAGCAGGAATATAAGTTGTCGTTTCTCTTTCATGAGCCTTGTATACTTTTGTCATGTCTTCAAATATTCTTTTTTCGTTAGCAGACATGGCCTCCCACCCCTCTGAGCACTTCTTAGAAAACTCTGAGAAGTTAATGGAAGCATCTGGGTGCTTCTTGTGCTCCTCTCAGCAAGTTTGCACAAAGAATGCATATGACGACATCTTCCTCTAAGCTTCTTAGGAGCTCCTCTGCTTATGTTTACTTGTTTTCCTCAGCAAGGTACAGAGTTGCCCAGTGCCCATCCAGCTCTCACTTGCCCCAGTACTGTCTCTATGGAGCTCACTGTACTGCAGTGACTGTGAAAGCAGGAACCAGACGCAGCCTCCTCCAGAACAAAGTACATGCTATGTTATGTGACAGAGTGGTCAGTACTATGGGTCTCCCAGGGAGCTGAGCAAGGCAAGGGGAACCAAGAGCAACAGGCAGAATAAGTAGAGAGGGGAGTCCAGGCCAGGATCTAACGATACGCAGAATGAGCCACACAGAAAGACTTCCAGGTGAAAGGGATGCACACAGAAGCATGCCTGGTATGTCTAAGAAGGGCAGGAGGCAGAATGCCTGCAAAGGGACATAATCAGGTGGTGGGGTCAGTGCTGCGGCTTTGTTAAGGGCTCTTTGATCCCCATTGGCAGCCTCAGGCACTGTTAGGAGTCACTGGGACTCTTGAGAGGGGCTTAGTGGAAGGAGAGCAGGTCTCTGCGAGTGCATCCAAGCCTCTTCCTCTCTTCTCCTTCTTGGCGGCTGGAAGGTGAGGGGCCTCCTCTGTCTGTATTCCTTCTGTGACACTGAGCTGCCCTGTCACCTCGGGCTGGAACTTCTGGAACTGAGCCAAAAGAAATCCTTCTGTTATAGAAGTTTGTGATCCCAGGTATTTTGGCACAGTAACAGGAAGCTAACACAGAAGCTAAGGTAGTGGGAACAATCCTCCTAGACAGTGTCAAGCTTGTAAGGATGCCAACCTTTATCCTGTGACAGATGGGAAGCCAGGGGAAGGTTTCTTCAGAGCAATGCACACATACACATGAGCTGTAAGGAATCAGAGTGTCCACATAGGAAAATGTAACTGAATCACAAAATCATTCTGAATGCAATGATTAGTGCAAGATATTTTAGTTACAAGGCAAAAAATCAAGAGAAGGAATGAATAGCCTAATAAACATGTGGTAACTACAGAAACAAAGAACAAAATATGTGTATTTTCATGCTTGTGGGGGGAATTTGCATGTATTAACTATCTACTGCTGGCCACTCTTTCAGGAGCCACACACACAGTAGGCCCTGCCAAATGTGCAGTTTCACTGTCTGTAGCTTCAGTTATGCATGGTCATTGGTGGTCCAAAAATATTAATTGCAAAATTCCAGAAATAAACAACTCAAAACCTTTAAATTGCATGTCGTTCTAAGTGGCATGATGAAATCTTGTGCTAAGGATGGAAATTGGCACTTTGTTGGGTGTTTCCACAGTGTATATGCTACCTGACTGTCATCACTCAGTAGCCATCCTGGTGACGAGGTCAGCTGTCACAGTGGTCAGCGGCCTAAGGCTGTGCCCCATGATACAGCACTTACCTCACTTCATCACACGCCTTCTCACACCATCATAAGAAGGGTAAGTACAGTACAATAAGATATTTTAGGTGAGTGCACATTTAGCTTTTATAACAGTGCATTGTTTAAATTGTTCTATTTTATTGCCAGCTATTACAGGTAACCTTTTAGTGCACATGAGTGAGCTTCCTTGTAAGTATGTTTGTACTGGAAAGCACATGGCACACAGTGTGGAGTAGTGTCCTTGGATCTGGCCCCCAAAGGGCGACATGGACATGGAGCTCCTGTCCTCCATGGAGAAGAAGCTGCCATCGCTTGTGACTTCAAGGGCTCCTTGAACCATAGTTTGAATACCTGAGCTAACCCATCCTCCTGTCCTAGAAATGTGTCATTTGGTATCACTAGCAGGTAGAACCCTCCACTTCACTAAAACACCGCAGAGAAGGACATCAGAGCAAAAGATCCTCTTAGGATCCTCGACACTGCACAGCTGTGACACAGATGAGCGTTACCAGAAGCCAGCCAACCACAGGCTTGGTCCTCCTCGGTTGTCTTGCCCTAATCTTGGGGGAAATGGCATGATGATGCCAAATCTGCTTTTAAATTGCCAAATATAGTTAATAGTTTTTATATTGGAATAGGAATTAAAGAAAACTGAGGAGAAAAGAAATGAGTCTTATTAGCAGTGAGCCGTGAATTAAATTTGCTTGCTACCTAATTTTTCTTGGGCCTGAGCTGTGTATCTCCCACCCCCAGCCCCACACAATATTGTAAGTTGAAGTCTTAATCACCGTTACCTCATAATTTGACTCTATTTGGAGATATGCTTGTTGCAAATATATAATTAAATTAAGATGAGGTCCTACTAGAGTAGAGTGGGCCTTACTACAGTATGACTGATGTCCCTTAAGATGGCCACAGGAAGCCAAGAAACACACATAGAAAATCCCAAGTGACAACAAAGGCAGTAGTTAGAACTGTGCAGCTGCAAGGCAGGTAGGCAGAGGACGGCGGGACCCCACAGCGCAGAGTGCGTGTGACACTGCCCCCCCTTTGATCTTGAGCTTCCAGCCTGCAGAACAGTGTGACTGTCCATTCCTGCTGTCTAAGCCACCCGACCTGAGGTACGCTGGGTACAGTAGCATGAGAAGCTAATGCACTTCTACAGTGGTTTATTTTTGATCAAATACATATGATGCATTGATTAAGATAAAAGTGTGCTGCCTTTCTTGGCCCATTTCTTTGCTTTTGAGGGGGCTTCAGAAGTTTCTCAATTAAGAAGGTATTTTCAGGAATAGTAATGCAAATTTCCATTTTGCATGTATTTAATTATAATTTATAAAGGAGTAACCCGCCTTCCAAAGTGGTCTATCCTAAATCCGTCTGGGATTCTAAGAGGCACCGAACTGAAACAACTCACTACCTCTGCAGACCTTAATAGATACACGGTTCTAAGAATAGCAGTGCATTCTTCTAAAATTAAAATAATCACTAAAGCTGGATGACAGAATGCCTTTACGTGGGGCCTCCACAGGGATGGCTATGCCAGATTTAATTAAGGAGTTTTATCTGCACCAATAAATTATTATCCAAGGTAAAATAAAAGTTATTCGATTTGTTCACACTCAATTTCATTTAGGTGTACAATTAGTGGTTTAAGTCTATTGCAAAATAATTCAGCCAAGAAATCAATTTTAACACCTACAAAAAAGCCCAACCAAGCTATAATTATACTATTCCAAATGCTAATGGAATACAGTTTTGGATGGAAAATGGAGGTATGTATATATATGTAATGTCATTGTTTACCACCAAAAATTCTCCTTGTATAAAACATGGGGGGATTATTCACATTATTTATGACTTTTGGAGGATTCAGATGTTCCTTTTGGAGTCTCTTTTGTACTGGCCGGTATTAGTAATTAGCTGCCTTTCTTGGCTGTATTTATACCTTTTTTTGTTCCTAGGCAGTCTGAAGAAAGCAGGTTGAAGCAGAGAACCCCAAAGAAGGAGGCGGCAGGGACCAGGAATCAACTGAATTAGAACCCAGCACCTCAGAAGCGGCGCCTGAGTTTCAGTGGGTGGCACACAGGGCAAGGGCTCTGTTGCCTGTAGTGTCGGTGCTCACGGCTGGGCTGTCACATGGTGGAACCCTTGTGGAGAGGACTGTGTGGTTCTTGTGTATATTATGGCCTTATATTATGGACTCCAATGCGAACGCTGAAATTTGATTGCTACTGTGGAGGTGGAGGTTCGGGGCTGGACCTGTAAGGCTCCTTGGGGGTTAATGTCTTTGGTGAGGCACTGGGTTTATTGTTGCAGTAGTAAGTGAGTTTCACACAGGACTGGCTTGGTTACTACAACCATGGGTTCCTATCGAGCAAGACTGGCCCTCATACACCACCCTTCCACCTGAAGATACGTGTCTTTCTCACTGTCCACCATGTAATATGCAGCGTGAGGCCCTCGCCAGGTGCAACCGAGCGGCCAAACCTTGGGTTGTCAAGCTTCCGAGCTGCGCGTTACATCGACTTCCTCTACAAAGGACACAGTCTCGGGCATTCTGACACAGCAACAGAAAACAGACTACTGCAGGGGACTCACAACTCACAGAATAATTGGTGAAAACAGTGTCTCCTTCCAAACAGGAAGTTATCTATGTGCTCCAAGCAGCGATAACAGGCCCATATTTGATGAAAAATAGTGACATTTTTAAACACATTGCCTAGAGTCTTAATGACTCCTAGGCGTTTCTGGATCTAAAAATTCCAGGTAAAACTTTTGGAGCAATTTAAGCACAAAAGAGCAGCACATGCTTGATTTGAATTATGTTATTTTCACAGCATCCTCTCAGGCTCCGCAAGGTTCTCCCCACAGGAGGTGGATTTGTGAGCCATCATTCCTGTCCTGCTCATGTCAGAGTTGAAGAGGAACTGAGTGATGTGAAGAAGACATGGAGAGCTGGAGAACATTCATCCAAGGTGCACGTTCTGATATGCACATTGGACATTCGCATTCCAAGAGCAGCAAGGGAGGCTACAATGAAACGAACTCATTGTAGTATTCACTGTAAAAAGTTGTCTTGCAAGCAGCTCCCTTTTTTCCCTGGAGGACTGGGAGATCCTCCTAAATGTCTTAGCACACACAGACCTGCTTTCCCAGGTGTCGGGGCAGTTGTCCAGGCAAGCAGATGTGTGTTCTTCTGGGCCACCTCCCCTTGTCATGGCACCTGTGTGTCTGTCCAGATGCCCAGGATTAGAAAGAGGAAAGTGAGAATTGCTTCAGAAAATGAAGATGAGAAAGGCAGGAGGATGGGTGACAG
>NW_004524599.1:13035792-13042690 GCF_000260255.1 Octodon degus
AAACATGACAAAGAGCAAAGGACTTTTAGGTAAATATTTTTAACTTTTCTCAGTAATTTCTGGCAGTTGTGTGAGTTGTTATAAAAACTTTGGAAACACCATTGTCTAAGAAAGCGTGTTAAGTGTGTCATTACTTTTTTCTCATTACTGAGAAATAATACCTGACACCTGAATTTAAGGAAGGAAAGATCATTTAGTTCACAGTTTGTGGAGCTTTCAGTCCATAGTCAACTGGCTCCAAGCAGGGTGGCACACAGCAGCCGGCAGCAGTTCATGATGGCAGAAGGCAGAAAAAGTGACAGGAGGGAAAAGGGAGAAGCAGCAGAGAGCCGGGCTCCATCCCTCCCTCATATTCTATGCGGGATACGCACCCCAGGGTGGATGTAGCACCCAGCCCGTAATCCCAGCACTGGACCGTGAGTCAGCCATAAATTCCAGAAGCCCTTTCCTTGACTGCATGATGCTTTAGAGGGACATCTAGGCACAAGCCATAACAGAACGTTACACATATGTTCACTCTGTGGCCCAGCCCGGCCGTTCTCAGGAGTGTCATGTAGACGTCTTTCTCATTTGCACCAAACGTGCATATATAAATCCTCACGGTGGAATTATAATAGGGAAACATTAATGTTCATCAGCAGTAAATCACATCCGCATCAATTGTCAACTAAGCAAAAATGAATAAATATATCATGATATATAATAACAATAAACAGAAAGTGACAGGGAATTTTGAGAGGTAAAGGCCTCGATGGTGAGGATGCTTTCATGTGTAATTATCTCCAAACTCACCAGGTTGTGAACATTAAACACATATGACTTTCTACATGTCAGTCACACCTCAACCCGGGGGTGAAATAAATACATAGATCTATGAAATACTGCGCAGCTACAAAAATACACAAAGTAGAGTGTACACACTAGAATGGGTTAATCTCAAAGTCAAATGTGGGATGAAAGAAACAAAGGACTAAAAGCTGTACACAGAAAAGTGGTCCATTTCTTAGTTGAAGATACATGTGTCTATGATACAGCTATAATGAGAAGCATAAATTGATTATACCAAAACTCAAAACTGTGAGAAATTTTGTGAGGAGAGAACTGGGAGAAGCAGGCTGGAGCACTGGAATAGAAAACTAGACATGGCTGATGGAAGTTCCTGCAGGTCATGCCCAAAACTGGCTGCCTGAAGTTCCTCTGTTAGTGCCTCTGCCGCCACAGCTGTGTCCTCATCGTTTTAACTCCAAATTTTAGGTCTTTGGTGTAAAGAAACAGTGACCATGTTTAAGTCACTTATCTACTTTTTTTTTGCCAAGATTAAGGGTGAGAAAATATCCAGTCTGTTTAGCTTCTGGATTTCATAAATTTAGGAATAGGATTAAAATGATAAATAATCCAGATGAGTGGATGGATGGCTAGGGGGTGGATGGATGGGGAAAGGATGGTAAATGGAAGAAAGAGAGAAAAAATGGTAAGGGAGAGGAGGCTAAAAATTATCTTCAATGTTCATTAAGAATCCAGTTTATGATCATTTAAGCATACTCCAAAACTATAGTAATTAAAACTGCATGGTATTGGCATATATCAATGGAATGGATTTGAGATTCTAAAGGTAAACACATCCAGAGACAACTGATCTTTGGCAATGATGCTAAGCACAAGCATAGAGGAAATGACACTTTTCAATAATTAATAGTGGAAGAATTGGCTATCCATATACAAAACATGAAACTAGACCCCCTATCTCTCACCAGTCAAAAAACTTCAATCAGTTAAAAACTTAAATGTAAGGCCCCCAAACTATGAAACTACTAGAAGTAAACAAAAGACAATGATTTCAAACATTGGCATGGACAAGAAGTTTTGTATAAGTTCCCAAAAGCAGAGGAAACAAAAGCAACACTGGATAAACTGGATTGCATCTAAAGCTTCTACACAGCAAAAGAAATAAGCAACAGAGGGAAGAGGTGACTTATAGGATACAAGAAAATCTTCACAATCTAAACATTAGACAAAAGCTTTAATAACCAGAACATAGAATTAAAATAATCCAGTAGTGAAAAAATCTCATAAATAATCCATGTTTAAACGGGCAGTTGATCTAAATAGACATTTTCCAAGGAATATACACAATGCCAACAAAGATTCTTGTACTGGCTTACCCTTTTTTTTTTTTTTTTTTTTTTGAACCAGGGATTGAACTCAGGCCCTTGTGCTTGCCAGGGAAGAGCTTATTCTACTGAGCCATCACCCCGGCCCTTCAAAGATTCTTAAAATCATTAATCATCAGAAAAATGCAAATCAAAACTCCAATGAGCTATCACCTCACTCTAGTAAGAATGACTGTTCACAAAAGACAAGTGCTGGTCAGGATGTGTGCTAGTGAATTATTGCACACCGTTGGTGAGGATGTGAATTAGTGCACTCATCATAGAAAACAAGGTAGCAATTCACCAAAAAACTAGAACGGACTCTCATGAGCCAGCAGACCCACTCCTAGCTATATAGACGAAGGAAATGAAGTCATTAGGTGGAAGGGACACCCAGGTCCCATGTTCTTTTCAGTACCATTAACTGGTGGCAAGAAATTGAACCAACCCATGCATTCATCACCTTAATAATGGATAAAGAGAAGGCGGTACATAAACACAGTGAAGCACTATTCAGCCAGAAAAAGGGTAAAATCCTATTGTTTGCACCAACATGGATGGAACTGGAGACCATTGTGTTCAGTGGGGAAAAAAAAAAACAGGCACAGAAAGATAAGCACATACCATGGTCTCACTCATATGTGGATGCTTAAAATGTCAGTCTCGCTGCAGTTGGGAGTAGACTGGTGGTGACCAGAAGTTGGGGACATGGATGAGGTGCGGAAACGTTGAGTAACAGTCATAAGTTACAGTTAAGAGATTCTGGTGCACTGTGGTACTGTCCATAGATATAGATAATGATAGTATACTATATTTTTTAAAAGATAGAAAAATGATTTGAATGATTTTAACTAAAGAAATGATAACTCTAAATAAATACATTTTTTGTTTTAAACATTCTATAATTTATATGTGTAATAAAACTGCCCATGGGGTCTTATGAATATGCATAATTTTATGTATCAGTTAAATTTTTGTAAAGTTTTTTTAAAAAAACCCTCTAGTTTCTGAATCTCATTGCTGGGGAAAGAAGTAGAAAAATCTTCCATGTACTTAACTTTTACCCCAGATGATATTTTTTTTAAATTTAAGGGTTTCTTGCATGAATAATATGGGTACCCAAATCTATGACTTTTAGGGACTTTGCCTTTGTTACTTGAAGGTTTGCGGCATGCCCTAGAAGACTAAGTTTATTTCTTCAAAAAGACTTTTGGCCCATTTGTTTCTAGGCATATTTCTTTAAGTTGCATAACAGTTATTTCAAGTTTAAAATGAACAATTTTGGAATTTGAATATTTATAGCACCAAGAAAATGTTACCTAAATATTTAAAATAAGCAACAACAGTTGTCACTTACTGGGCAAGACCTAAAGCCAGGCACTACTATAGCAGGCCACAAGTCTCACTAATGTATCCCTTCCAACAAAGCCTATGAAGTGTCCACATTGCATGTGACAAAGCTAAGGCATCGAGGTGTTAAGCAACCCTCCCCAACTAACGAATGGAGTAACCAAGGATTAAATGTGGGTCGCCCTGTCCAGAATTTCAATCACTACTGAATACTCAGGAAATATTGATTTGACCAAATAAAACATAAATTTAAAAATTCGCTTGATTGACCATAAGTGAAATAATTGAGACAGAACAAAATAAACAAATATAGATTTATATCCTCCAAAGTGACATCTTCTGCAAATAAATCTTCTGTGACTGTCCCGGCTCTAGATGTCTAATGAGTATGCTAGCAAGTGTTTCCTGCTGAGTTCCTGTGGACTTTCCATGCTCACCTGGTCCAATCATTACTTTTTCAGTCTTTAGAAACCAGATTTACTGCAGAGTAACTGTTATTCAATAAACTGCACCTGTCTAGCATATGCAGGTTAATGGTACAACTTGAGCATACGGGCACACCCGTGAAACCAACACCACAATGCCAAGGCAGTGTACAGATCCATCACCTCTGAAGGTTCTCTCTCTCTCTCTCTCTCTCTCTCTCTCTCTCTCTCTCTCTCTCTCTCTCTCTCTCATATTTTATTTATTTTGTACAGGGTCACACAGAATCACAGCTCAGAATCACAGTGATCCTCTCATCTCAACCTCTCCAGGATTTACAGGTGTGTGCCACCACACCTGATCTTGGTGGCCAGTGTGGCATGCAGTACTGGGGATCAAACCTGGTCCTTGCACTTGCCAGGCAGGCATTTAGATGCTGTGCTGTCTCCCCATCCTTTCTGAAGGTTTTGTTGTGTTTCTATGTTCTACTTGGTTTTGTTTATTCAAAGAACACTTGAGATGAAATTTAGCCTCTTAAATTTTTCAGGGTGTAATACTGTGTTTGTACAGTGGCCTGTCTACTGTACAGAAGGTCTCGGCAACTAATTCCTCTTACATGACTGAAGCTTTGTACCAACTGAACGTCTCCACCTCCCCTCGCCCCCCACCCTAGTCCCGGCCATGGATTTCACCATTCGAGGTACCTCACATGCATGGCATCATGCGGTATTTGTTCTTTGAGCTGGCTCCACACAGCCTCAGGGCAGCCATCTCCTCCCAGTGGAAGGCATTTCCAACGGTGACATGCACAGGTACCAGCTCCCCTTGGCAAATGTACCCACTGTAGGTCACAAACACGTACAAATGCCATTCAGTCAATATAGAAATAATGATTTCTGGGACAACTGTGAAAAGAGTGTCACATTTCCTTCAGCCAGTTGCCTGTCTTGGAAAACAGTCCCAGCTCCTGAATGCCCTCCCCATCACACTGCTCCTTATTTCTCAGGGCAGCAGCCCGCTCACAGCACCAGGAAGCTGAACCCTCCTCTGTCTCCAAGGCACCACTTACTTTTGGAGGCAAGCCTTAGCTGCTCCTCCCTGCTCTATGTAAACATCTATAATCCAAGCATTCAAACTAGATTGAATATAGTCATTCAGTTCAAATGAGGATTTCCTTCAAATTTCTTTTTTTTTTCACATACGCTACACATCTGGTAATTATGAACAAGGATGTACGACAGGGTCAGAACAGGTGTGAACCAAAAAATAAACACTCAGATTGAGTGGTGTGTCCAAAAGAGCTCATCCAGAGCCCCATGAGTCCTTCGCACATGTTCAATGTGAAGGTCTACAGCAGAAAAGCCGTGGGATGTGGCCTACCTACAGTGGTATCTAACACAAGCAAGCACCACCAGCTATGGTGTCAGAAAAAAACAAACCAGATAATATATGCTCAAGGTCCAAGTTGAATATTCCCATAAACAGATGGAAAAAAAAACCTGTGGGCTGGATGACAGAGTATTGCATGATTCACACACAACTGGTTGAACAAACACACCCAGCAGGGACTATTAATGAGCAAATGTCAACCTATAGCGAGCTCTGTATTGGTTCTGTCTTCACTGTAGTTTTCTCCAGCACCTTGATAAATGGTTTGGATAAGAAGGACAAGATAACTGATGAACTCTGTGATATTACGACGTCAGGGATGAGAGCAAATCACCAAAGTGCAGAAGCAGAAGCCTGTAAGCCCGCAGTGTGTATCCCCGCTGCCAGTAGTGTTGTGTGTCCAGACAAAGGGTAGAGGTGCATTTGTCATGGCCAGCGTGGTGCATGCCACATCTGTGGTGGCCCACGGAGGGCAACACATTCCAAAGGAAACTTGGAGATAGAGTTCTCCTGGGAACAGTGACCAGGACAATGTGACCTGAACTAGATCAATATGAATCATAGCAGAGGAATTATAGCCTTGATCTTGTGGCGGTCATTTCCATACATTGAAAAGAATAGATATGAAATAGGACTTTAGTTTATTTTATGTCACTATACAAGACTGAAATAGACAAGACACAGGGTTTGACGTCATGGTTTAAGTCATTCAAAGGGAAAGAAACAGAATACTGAGTTAGTGCTCTGTGCCAGAAACTAGGCTTAGCAATCTCAAGGGATCCGTGGCCACCACCAATTCATCATACAGGTGACAAAGACAGGAAGACGGAGTGGCAGAGCCAAGACTCCTGCCTGGTCCCCTGGATCATCACTCCCCCCACTTCTCATCACCCCGTGTCTGTGACTGTGCGTGCGACTCCCGGTGTCTCCTCCAAGATGACCCGAGCCTCTGTGTTTTCAGTCCCAGCCTTGCTCCTGAGCTCCAGAGCTGTCTCCCTGCTGAGCCACACTATCACAGCATGACATCTTTAGGTAACTGACCGCCTGTCTCCTCTGGATTTCCTGGCAATCACCTTGATGTAGCAGAACAAGAATCTGGAACTCATCACAGTTCCCCTGTCCACTCCAAGCTAGACCATCTCCAGCACCTATGAGCCCGCCTGGCCACTGTGGCTCAGAGCCTTGTGCGACTTCTATCCTTCTTTCTTGCTCATTTCTGCTTCCCAGGCAGTGGCCAGCACTGCAAGCTCTCGGAATAATCACAGCTGCAAGGTGCTCTGGGATCAACCCCGCCACATCTCCACCTCCCTCGGCCACCACCCAGGCTGCCCCGCACTCCTCAAAAGTCTCTGCAAAAGCCATTTCTCAGGGAGACCTCACTGTCTGTCATGATAACACCACACCTATTTATTCACTTACTGATTTGTTGTCTGTATCTCCCAATAGAACAATACTATTCTGCAGAAATATAATTGGCTCTGTATATATAATTTTACAATGTAAGGCAGACATATTTTATTTTATTATTATTATTATTTTTTTTTTGGAGGAACCAGGGATTGAACTCAGGCCCACTTAAAATTGCT
>NW_004524599.1:13042790-13050908 GCF_000260255.1 Octodon degus
CTACTGAGCCATCTCCCCCGCCCCTAAGGCGGACATATTTTAAGCGGTAAAAAGAAACAGGTGAAATTAAATTCAAGAATTTGTTTTACTTAACCCCAAATATCAAAAATACTATGATTTTAATGTGTAATCAAGTTTAAAAATTGTTACTGAAATACTTTACATTTTTGGTCAAATTTTAAAATCAAGCACTGTGTTGCACCCGGCACTTCTCCCAGACCGGCTGAGCCGTGATGCAGGGTCCATCACTTGGACAATGTGGCTGTAGGTAGAAGCTCCGCTGAGCGTGAACTTCCCGTGTTCACCTCTCTAAGTGCCGCCCGAACAGAGCCCAGCCTCGCTGAAGGTTTTCTGGTTGCAGCCGCACATGATGCAGCAAGTTAAATGTGCACTTAACTTTGCCTCCAACACACACATATACACACACACACACACACCACACACACACACCCCTCAGAAATGGGACCAGGTTCCCAAACACAGCTCACCATTATTTCCCCTTTGTACTCAGAGTTATGTCCATCACTCTAGCCCTATTTATTATAAAAATGAAAATAAAGCAACATCACAACAAACAATTCAATTAGAAATGGACAAAGAACTTGATTATATTTCTCCAAGAAGATATACAAGTGGGCAACAGCAAAGAAATGATGGTCAACACCACTTATCATGAGGAAAATGAAAATCCAAACCAAGATGAGATACTACTTCCTGCCTATTAGGATAGCTATTTTAGATAGTTAGAAAGAAAGGAAGATGGATGATAGATGATAGATGATGGATAGATAGATGATAGACCTACAGATGAGAGGTAGATAGGTAGACATAAAAGACAAATATACGTCTCCCTGTTTCCTTCTTAAAATCCTTTGTTTTGTTCTCTATAATGTTCCTCACTCAAGTGAGAGTACTTAAACTTGTGTATTTCATGGACTTCACTCAACACCTATTTTCCAGGCATCTCCATTTTTCCACAGATGTCTCGCATTTTCCTTCTCCACACCGGGGCAGTGCCTAATTCCGCAGAGACACCACACCTTCTTTATCATTCACCTGCTGGCAGCACACAGGCTGCTTCTAAGATTTAGCCATTATGAGAGTGTGCATGGATTGCTGTAATACGATGTCTTCGGCTCTGCAGGGAAGATGCGTAGAAGGGAAATAGCTGGGGCAAGTGGAACTTCCGTTAAGTTCCTCGAGGCATCTCCACAGTGATTTCCGTGGCGGCTGTAGTAGTTCACACTCCTGCCAACAGCGCAGAAGGGCTCCTTTTGCACCGCAGTCACACCACCACTCGTTGTTACTTGATTTCTTGATGACTGCCATTCCCTCTGATGCAGATAGGAAAGGCCAATAGAAAGCTTTCAAATGCAGCATGCACATTACCAAGTACTCACAAAGCATGCAAACAGTACATGTCCTAACATGCACTAGAGAACAACAGCACCCAAAACAGAGAAAGAGAATCTAGAGACAGGAGGTGGGAGGCAGGGAGGGGCAAGGGAAGGGCCATGAGAAAGAGTCAAGATGTGTTCTGTGCATGGGCCTCCTCGCTAACACGAATGGAAACTTCATACACTGCAAACTATGTACTAATAAAATAATTTTTAAAAGCTATAAATATAGGTATATGCAGGAAATAATAAGTATAGAAGAGGATGTAGAGAAATTAGAACAGTTGTGCACTGCTAGAGGGAATATGTAACAGTCAGTGATGTAGCTACTGTGAAGTGGATATGGTGGGGCTTTACCACAGTCACTCCTAGAATCCCCACACGGCCCAGCAAGCCTGCCCCTGGGTATATACCCAGAGAACTGTAAGCAGGTCCTCAAATAATCCATGACACCATCAGTCACACTAGCAAATAGACAGAAGCCATCCATGGCCAGGTGACAGATAAACAAGGCGTGTATGTGCACTTTGGAATACTATTCAAGCTTTACAGGGAAGGAAAATGTGACGCACGCTGCACCTCGAGGAGACTGCACTATGCGGAATAAGCTCGTCGCAGAAGGACAAATACTGCGTAATTCTCCTGAGACACAGTACCTAGCAGAGTCATAGACACAGAGAGCAGCACGGCGCTCGCCAGAGGCTGGAGAGGCAGGAGTGTGCTGGCAGCGCTTTGCGGGCGCAGAGTTTCCACTGTGAAGGTGAGACTCCCGGAGAGAGAAGCAGCGACATTGGAACAGCAGTGGGAATGCACTTTATGTCCCTGAACTGCTCAGTTAAAAATAGTTAGGATGGTACATCTGATGGTACGTATATTTTAGCACAGCAAAATGATAGCATTTATCCAACATAAGGTGACATTGTTCGTGATATCCCGTCATCTCTCCTGTCACAACCCTGCCCCTTCTCCTGCCGGATTGCCGACTGCAGTACCTGGCTGCCGAGCAATGTACAGCCACACGGCGGGTCCCCGCGCCTCTCCTCTCCCTACCTGCACATGTGCAGAGCTGGCTGTCTTATCTGAATCTATCTTTTAAACTACAGTGGCTGGAATATTTTTAATGTGACAAAATGTGAAAAGGAATGGAGAAAGCACAGGGGTGCGGTACGGATACGTATGACTTGTGCATTTGTGAATTTGCATTTAAACCCCAATGATGTTGTTATTTTTAAAGTCTGCTAAAGCTGGTTCCGCCTGCTGGTTTCTTTTGGTGACCCAAATCTGTGTATGCATTCGCCATATGCTTCGGAGTCAGTGTACATGAGCTGTGTTGGTCCCCCGACTAACTTCACGCAGGGAAAGTGGCACAAACAGCACATAGGGCTGGGAGCCTGAAATCCCGCGCCATGCAGCACGCCGTGTGTGCAGGAGCCGAGGGAAGCAGTAAGACCTAATAACCTCACTCGCTCTCCTAATTGCTTTTTTCTCTTCACAAAAGAACCACACCAGCAGCTCTGGTGGCCCTCGGGGAAATCTTTGCTTGTTATGAGGCCGGTGGGCAATTCTTTCATCATTGTGAAATGCTGGCAGTTTGTGTCAACAAATCCAATTTCAATCAATCAATAAATAACCCTCCTCCCAGCCTGGTTCTCACAGCTGGGCAGAGCGGCATGGGTAGCCTCCCCTCCTCCACGCTGCCCGTGCACCACCAGGGATGCCATCAGGTGGCACAACCCCAGGCAGCCCACTCAGGCCCAAGATGGCAGAGGGCAGGTGGCAAAGTTGGCCCCTCCAGCGCAGAGTCACAGGTACCAGGACGAGGTCCCGGTGACTTAGAGGAGGCAGCTTTGTGCGGACCGAGGTGGATTCAGGCTGTGCCACTGCAGACTGCATACTCTCGGCACCTTTTGCAAGACTTTGAACTCTAGCTTCCTACTTCTAAAGTAGGGCAATAACCACGCCTGTCTAGGAGACTGTTGGGATAAGGAAGTGTAGTCGTGCATCGGAGCTCTCTGCCTGGTCCCTGGCACTGAGCAAGTAGCGAGAGAGAAAGAGGTGTTGGCAGCCTGCCAACTCCTACAAGCCAAATAGAGCGATAAGAATGGGAGCTGCAGCGCATTTCGCAATCAGCACTAGCGTCATCATCATCATTGCCACGGTTGGTGTTGAGGCTTGCGCAGAGAACAGCTCAGGACTCCACCCGTGGGGCAGGAATCAGCCCCGGCCGGTCCACCTGTTCAGGATGAGAACCTTCAGCCTCTGGCTCATGCAGGCTCACGACATAGAGATGTTCACGGGATGCCACCGACGTTTGCGAGACGGGAATACTCAACCCGCAGTGCGCTCCTCAGGCAGCTGATCAGCCGGCCGCTGGACGCAAGGCCATGCCCAGGTCGAGGCATTTGACTCCCTGAGATACATACACTTCCCTGGGAGGCCAGACAAAGGACAACGACTTGTCCAGAAAGAAGCCGTCTTGCTTATATGGGAGATCGCAGCCTCGCAGATGGAGAGCTGGTCGCCTTCTGGTGCTAGAAGCCCCTGCCAGGTCACAGGAAGTTAAGCACAGCTCCACGTCCCGCCTGCAGCTGTCACGCCCCATGGAGCCCAGGGAGATGCTGCTGCCTTAGCCTGTGGACTTCCCCAGATGAAGGCAGCAGCAGAGCCCTTCAGAACAAGACGCTGAGGGACAGAAACCAACTAAGCAGGGTGTGCACAGCTGTACCCAGGAGCCAGGAGCCTCTGACGCGAGAGGAACGCGATGTTTTTAACTAACAGAGATACAAACATTCCAACAGCAGAAAATGGTTAAAAGTACTTCAGAGCGGGTGTTGTGGTGGCTATTACTGCTGCTGCAGTTTTGTTTAATTGGGAAGGGACCAAGAGTCATTAGAGGCGAGATTTGCAGATACAAAATGCCTTAGTATTTATTGACTTTCCACTCTGAGCAAGCGCTGTGGAAGGCCCTTCTGCATCTACAATTGTACTTTATTTGTCATAATAACTTCATGGCAGGTCTAGGGGCCCTTTTGTCAAAGGAGGCTGCTGAGATTCAGGGAGAACCAGAAGGCTCAGGGACTGGGTATGAAGCAGGAGGCCAGGGATGAGACATTATAGAGACTTGCCTGGAGTTGTGAATCAAGACATGAGGTTCAAGTGTTGGCCCCAAAGACCCAGACCACCGCTGACCCCTCTGACCTCTCTGGGCAGGAGACTGGCAGCTCTGACCAGAAATAGGTTTGGTGTGTGGGAGGAAGTTCCATATGGTGGAGAGAGAGGGCTGCTTCCCAGGCAAATGTATCCTTAGAAGAGCAGGGGGGACTTCTCCGTGACAGAAGGTGAGTGCTCAACCTCTTCTCACAGATTTGAAGGCTCTGAATGAGAGGAAAAATAGAAAGGCCTCAAGCTAGTGGCGTATGAGTTGTACCTACTGTGAATTACAGTTGGGCTTCCTCTTAGGGCAGGTCCTCCTCCACAGTGCCCATGTCCTTCCTGAAATGTATCATCCTATTATGAGGACAGTGATTAAGGAAGAAAGGAAGGAGAAGGAACAAGGAGTAGCACGCAGCTTTGGCAGTTCCGGGATCCAGATACACAGTAGGATGGGAGGATGCCCAGCTCCTATAATTTATGTGCTGTTTGGACACAGACTCCTTCCCTCTTCCCAGCCCTTCAGCCCAACCTATTGTTGCCTTCACCACTCACTACCACCACTGCCCCTTGGCGTCCCTTTTTGTTCTTTTGCACGAGCCTTTACTGACCTCCCGAGTGCAGCCTCACTCCCCTTTACATATCACTGATCCCAGAGAGATCAGTCCCAACCCGGCCACGACCACGGCCCTCTTCTTCCTCCCACCCTTGACTGTGTACCTACAGCAGTGGCTCTAAGGTCCAGGCTCCGTGGCACAGTATGAAAATCTGTATACAGTGGCCAAAGGTGACACTGGCCCAGGATGTGCAGTCAGGTTAAATCAGCACTGCTGTGCGGGCCAAAGTTCTGTTTGACTGGATCGTGTCCACTTGCTTTCTAGGGGTGCCATGCAAGACTGGGCAGCTCACATTACAGAAATGCACTTCTTCACAGCTCTGGATGCTGGGAGTGAGAGGGCAAGGTGCCCGGAAGGGGGTGTCTCCAGGGGGTCCTCTCCCTGGCTCGCTACCTTCGGCCCTGAGGCCCATCTGTGCCCCTGCACCCTGGAGTCGGTGTCGTCCTGATCCCGTCTCCTTCTACACACCCTGGTCAGATTGGACTAAAGCATCTAACAGCTTCAGCTTAGCTTAGCTGCCTCTGCAAAGGCCCTGTCCTGCATCAGCACCTCTGAGATATTGGGCAGTAGGGCTTCCACAGATCGTGCACCTGGGAGAGCCCCCAGCGCAGTCCACAGCAGCCTCTGCACCCGGGACATCTGTCCCACGCCAGCCTAGATGTGCTACGGAGGTGTTTGTGGATCAGTATGCTTTGATGTGAAGGGGCCCTGTCCAGCCATCGAGGGCCTTAGGAGAAAATACTGTGGCCCTCCAGGAAGAGGGTCTTCTGCCTTCTGCCCCCACTGCCTCAGCCCTTTCCTGAGCCTGCAGGATTCAGACCAGCCAGCCCATCATCCGTAAGCCAGTGCCTTAACCCCATCTCTCCCACACATGCACACACTCCATTTGCTGTTTTTGTGAAAACAATCAGGTAACCCACAGAACACCGGGAGAGGATGTTTGTGGAGAGGCGGACAATTAGGGCTGGTACAAGGCCTTCAGAACCATCAGGGACCCAGGCCCCTTCCTTCTGCTTGCCGCACAATCCTTAGGGCGTTGCCTCATGGACCAGTGCGGCTGCTGGAGCTCGACAGCCATCACGTCGCCATTTGAGCCAGCAGGAGACAGAAAGAACACTAAGTTGAAGTAGCATGTGAGCATCTCCACGCCCCTCCTGTTTTAAAGCCACTTTATGGACGTTGAACATGGAGCTCCCCTGGAGAGGAAGCGCAAATGGGCTCCTCAGGCCGGAACCCACGTGCCCAGCTAAAAAATCGGGTTTTATGTAGCGGAAAAAAGGGTCCCTAGAGGTGGCCCAACTCCATGGACCAAATGACTGCCAGATAAGTGCGTGTGTGTGTGTGTGTGTGTGTGTGTGTGTGTGTGTCTTCCCCGAGGAAGCCCAGGCTAATCCTGTCAAGACAGCACACCCAGCACCTTCGCGGCAAGGTAGGTACCAATGCTCAGCGGCGCCCGACTGCTCTGCAACCCGCTGCGGCAGCTGCAGAGCCGCGGCGGGCGGGCTGCCAGCGAGCGGCCCAGCACCCTGAGCGACCGCGGCAAGGTGGCAGCGCGGGAGGGGCGTCCCATCTCCTCAGGGCCAAGCAGCCAATGGGCGGCTTCGCCGATGTCGTCATGCTCCAGCCCGCCCGCCCATTGGCCCGTGAGCGCTCTGGGTCCCAACTCTATTTAGTTTTTTTAGAAACAGCAAACAGACATAAACAAAATCTAGGGGAGCAGGAGGGAGACTGGCGTGCAGATGTGGGCTGGGAGCGCGTCCCTGCCCGGCGCAGGAGCGAGGGCCCTGCGCGGAGCCCTGCAGAGGCGACAGCCCTGAGGCCAGGCACACGCCCCTTCCACCTAGGCAGGTGCGGACCTCTGGGTTCAGCAGATGAACCCCACTCCAGCTGTGGATGCTTTTCGTTTTGTTTTGATTTCGTTTATTTATTTTTAATTTTTTAAAATATTTTTAGCCATGCAGTCCAGGCTGGCCTCAGACTCACTGCATAGCCCAGCCCACCCTCGAACTCACAGCAGTCTTCTGCCTTAGCCTCCGAAGTGCAGGGATTACCGTTGTGCACCAGCACGCCCGGCCCGGCTATGGATGATTTGATTTTACCCTTTTCCTGTTATGTTTCTCAGGCCAAGGTGGCTCAGTCTCCAGCCCACCATAAAGTGCGGGGATGTTTTTGAAGGTGGTGTTTCCAAGCTCGACTCATCTCCATATGATGGGTCCATCGACCACACTGCGAAGGACAGGTCACCCTGCAGGCCATAACTGGGGGACAAAGCTCTGAAGCCTCCTTCCCTTGTGCACAGCCACCTTGGTCTGCCCCCTGCCAGCTCTGGTTACCTGGGGGCAGGGGGGTGGAGGTGAAGGTTGAGCAGCCTGTGCTGGGGGAACCGTCTCTCTCTCATCCTCTCCTTCACACCTAGTTGGGACCCCAGGTGGGAAGATCTGACAGCCACCAAGTACTCAGACTTCCTGACACCAGCAGGGTAGGTCCTGGAGGCAGTTTCTGTCCTAGGTGCTGGGGGCAGAACAGCAGGGGTCCCACCTCCCCAGGGAGGGTGATGGTCTGTCTCACTTTGTGGGTGAAGGTTTGGTACAGGGGAGGAGGGGCAGGAAAGGGTGAAAACAAGTGGAATGAACTCACAGGGCCTCCATCCCAGTACACTTCTCTGGGGTCTGGAAATCAGGCTGTTGTGCACACAGGAGCCCCACGAAGGTCCAGTGTCCAGGGAGAGAGACTCAGGAGCCTGGGCCTGTGCACACCCTGGCCAGAGCCCTGTCCTCATCCCTACACTGAAGCTGCCCCAACTCTGCTTGCCCATAGTGGGCAGGGTGAAGCTCGGCAGAGTCACAGGTGTCTTTCGCCCTTGGCATGGGGCTTGCACAATAAGGAGAAGCTTGAGAAGAAGAAGAAGAAGCAGAGACAAGAGAGGGAGGGAAAGAGGGAGAGAGAGAGAGAGA
>NW_004524599.1:13051008-13076930 GCF_000260255.1 Octodon degus
CTGGTGCCTGCCCAGTGCCCTAGGATTCTTTGCTACTCTTGTCACTGCCAAGTGTGTGATCTTGGCCTGTGCTGTCTGCTCTGACCCAGTTCCCTTTTCTGTAAAAAGAGGGGGGAGTCCACTGTGATCTGTAAAGCCCCCTCCCACTCTAGGACTACAGTCTCCTCTTTCCTGCAGGGGCCCTTACCAACTGCAGTGATTGCCCCTTCAGAGGAAGGGCAGATGGGTGCAGATGGCCCGATCATGCTCAGGAGCAGCCGGGATGACTCCAAGTGACGCAGCACAAAAGCCCCCCCTCTTCCTTCCACCGCCTGCTGCAGAGCACCCCCAGGAGCAGGCACTGGTGTGAGGCTCCTCCGAAGCCCCGCAGTGTCCTGCAGCAGCTTCTTCAGGCTCCGCCTCTGCCGGCAGCAGGCAGCTGGCAATGGAGAGAGTCCAGGGGGAGCCAGCGGCTGTCAGGAGGGGAAGTTTGGCTCCAGAGGGAGCCCAGGACACAGCAGTGCCACGGCTTCCTCTGCAGCGGGACCTTGTGCAGGAAACGCTGCTGGTACCTTCACCCACAGGCCTGAGGGGAAGCACGGGGTCCTCTGCTCCTTTGCCAGGGTGTCCTTCTCTCCTGCAGCTATTTCCAAATGTGTTTAGCTAAGAATTCTTTCTTCAGGTGCAGTCTGAAGTGGGATCAAGAGCAACACATTATTTAATAAGTATTTCTTGAAATAAGCATCTGTCAAGTGCAGCACTGAGAACTGGGCACCCAGTGGTGGCCCAGACAGACCTAGCCTCTGCTGCACAGGGCTGGGATGGCAGGCAGGGCCAACTACAAACAAGTAAATATTTATGTATTTGGTACAGGGTCTCATACAAAGCTTGAGTTCGTAGTGATCCTCTCCAGTGCTGGGATCACAGCCGTGCGCCACCATGCTGAGTCTCGGTGGCCAGCTCACTGTGCCTGGGGCCAGAGCCAGCACAGCATGTGGTACTGGGGATGGAACCTGCAGGCGCTTAGTCTGCCGAGTTCTCTGGCTGGCCCAACAAATAAATAGTAATGAACTCTTGTGAGGAGTGCGGTGAGGAGTGGCCCATACTTTGCATGGTCCAGAAGGGTTTCTGGGTAAGGCAGGGATACTCCTCCCTCTCTGTAGGACCAGGCACTGTTACAGCTGGGACAAGGACAGGTCAGGGCCCTGGCCAGATGACGACACTCAGCAAGAATGGCAGTCTGCGCAGGCAGATGGGATAGTGAGGCCTCTTCCTAGCAGCAGGTGCTGACATTCCCTGCAATAAAAGCAGAGTCCACAGCTCCTGCCTGACCCAAAAGCTTTCCTGAAATCCAGCTGTGATTTCACAACAGATAGCAAATGCAGAGTTTTACACACAAGCTACATTCATCAGACATCTGGGGCGGCTCAGCCTGAGAAAGGGGCATCCACACACTCAGCAGAAAGATCTTACTACTGAGGACACTGAGCTAATAGTTTAACCTGAAAAAATATTGAAGATCTATATGTTTAATGTCTTGGAGAGAAAAAAAGGAAGGTATCTACATATCAAATGAGCAAAGATGGTTCTGAATCAAACACTAGTAATTATGAAAAGAACTTGTGAGAGATCTTAGTGGTGAAAAGTGTAATTATTCAAAGGGTGACTCTGGCTATCATGTGGAGAATGAACTGCAAAGAGGTGAGGAGCGTGTAGTCCAGGAATGAGGTAGCCGTGGCTTTGCTTAGGATGGAGGCAAAAGAAAGCGGGGTAGGGGAATTACAGATACATTGTGAATGCCCAGACTTAGGACTTGCTTAGGTCCTTGGTGTGAAGGCGAGGCAAAGGGAGCAAGCACTGGATGCTAGCAAGCACTGGGGTGGACGCCTGCGCCCTGCTCTGATGGCAAAGGTCCCTTTGTCCCTTGTGTACATTAAAATGGGGTGGCACCGGCTGTTGCACCATCCTCAGATGGCTCTTGCAGGTTTCCTCTTCTCCTTGACCCTGACCAGATATTTGCCAAAAGGGCTTGAAAACAAGATCCAAATCCAGCATGGAAGTGGCCACTCTGTCCAGCGTGCTGCCTTCAGGAAGAGTTGTAGCTGTCAAAGAAGGATGATGTATTGATGGCCCATTGATGACCTTGAGGGAAGACTCGGAAATGGGTTTTCTGGAGTGGAGAATAGAGATTAAAGAGCTAACACCTGTATAAGAGGGAAGAGTTTGGCACAAAAAGAAACTGGGCCCAAGCTCAGGATCCTCTTGCTTATCCCATTGGGGATGGAGCTTGGGAGCTCAGGGGTCTTCCGGGTGGTTCCGAGTTGGGTTGAGATCTTCCTGCCTGCGGGTCGATTAGTCACTAGATTTGAGCTGCCTCCAAAATGGATGCCTTTCGTAGGGCCCCTCTCTGCAGCCCATTCAATGCTGGGTAGTGGCAGTCCTGCCCACTGCTGGACAGCAAGTCCTTACTGGCAGAGACCTAGCTAGCACCTTGTGGAGTTTGTCACAGTGACTGAGGCCAATCTCACCCCCAAGATGCCTCGAGAGTCAGCCTGGTGCATACCTCCTTGTATCTCATAGTTACCTATTCTGAGGTCACCCTGTGCTTATCTCTCCAATCTTTCAGTAAAACCAGAAGTTTCCAGGCCAGGAGAAGTAACCAAAACTAATGATCCATTGGGGGTGGGGGAGGGAAAGGAGTGGCTTTGCACATGGTCCATGTACAGCTGAACTACCTTCCCCGTGACCGTGAGTAATCTCAGCAAGTAGCTTCAAACATCTGTATTCTGCAACCCAAATTCCGCAAGTTTACAACATAAATATCCTGCGGAGAGAAGCAAGTCTCACCCAGTTGAAAGTTGCGACCCTCTCTGCTGATTTAAATTCAGTTTCCAGTGACCTGGCTGGCTGCAGGCTGAGCCAGCCTCTCGGAACGCTTTGAAGCACTGGATGTGGGCTGATGAGCTCCTGGGGACACCTTTGAGGCCCTGTGCTGCTCAGGGACTCCACGCAGCACCAAAGTCTGCCTCTGTGATTTTTTGATGTGTGAATGTAATAACTAGGGTAAGAGACAAGTGATACTGGACCCAAAGAGCCCTCGCAGCTGCTTGGTTCACTGGGGACTGGGGTCTTTGAAATTCTGACTCTTCTATATAATTCCTGTCTTGGGGTCTTCCCTGAGGTGACTCTGAGATGAGGATTCATCGGGAAGTGAGTCACTGGGCAGTGTCCCTGAAGGGGAGCCAGGATGCAGGACAGAGAGGAGAAGGATGCCAAGGAACGAAGCCCATGCTGATAGAGTGACTGGCTCATCCCACAGTGGATCGTAGAGACCAAGAGCCCCTCTGCCCATTAGCTAAGCACTGCCACCGTTGATGTGGGTGTATGGTTTGAGTTTGTCCCGTGAAGGTTTGCTTCTCAGAGTGGCAATGCTGGGAGGCAGGACCTTTGGGAGGCAGGGCCCGGTGGGCGGTGCTTAGCTCAGTTGGAGGTGTGCCTTCAGAAAGGGTGATGGGACCCCAGGTCCTCTGGCTTCTCTCTGCCAGTGTGATCATTTCCTCTTGTGTGTATTTCTGCCATCTACCATGAAGTCCTCACCAGAACTCTGCCATTACTGGTACTTTGTTCTTGCAGCTCTGGAACTGTAAGCTGAATAAACATTCTTTCTTCATACATACCTGCACCAGCTATATTTTTATAATAATAAGCAGACTATAAAGGCACCTCAGTGGGATGTGCTCCTCCATGCACTTACCTCTGTCTTGATGCATAAGCAAAGCAGCTCCCAGAAGCGTGAAGGTCGCCCTGTACCAAAAAGGCATGAGTTCTGGATAATGGTAGTAAAAGTGAACTGTGAGCAAGGGCCGCAAAGATGGAAAAGGACCCAAAGAGCTCAAACGCAGCATCTGCTGTGAGTGACTCCCAGCTTCTGGGCCATTCCCTGCTGTGCCCAGCACCCAGGGAGAGAGTGTGGAAAAGCCAGAAGCCACCAGGCCCACCATGCTCATGAGCAGTGGACACTGTCTGTTCTTGAAACGCCTCAAACCATCACGTAAGGCCTGTGATCTCCCAGCAATGATTTCCTGGGGGCGGTGGCAGTAAGCCTCAGTGGACTGCTGAGGGACATAGCTCAGCTAGAAAACATGACTTCCTTTGCAACACATAATATTAATGATAATAGAAGCAAATTAATAATCATGTGGCAAAGATTAGCTTGATGCTCACCGCATCTCTACCTGGACACATGGCGACACTGTCTATGCCAACCACCCGGATCTATCCAGGTCAGTTGTGGTTCTTAATAAATAATTGCTTCCAAGTGATGTTAAGGCAGCTGTAACTTTCCTTTAGAAACCTTGAAGACCACCGGTTGGTGGCAACGGCCCCACAAAATGCAAGAGAAGCATGCTTGAGTCCTTTGGTCATGGAGAGAGCCACCTAATCAGGGTCATCTGCACTGGGCTCTGTAAATGAGAAATAAACTTTTATTAATCCACTGAGGTTTCCAAGTTAGCAGTTAGCTTATTCTAATGTGACAAAAATTAATAACCGCAGCAGCAAGAACTTTTGCATGGTCTTAGTCACTTTCCTTGTGGCACCCCAACCTAAAAGAGGAGAGGTTGATCTGGCTCAGTGTTTAGAGATCTCAGTCCATGGTAATCTGCCTCCAAGGCAGAAGTGTCATGAAAAAGGAGCTTGGTGGACAAAAAGCTGCATAGGGCAGGGTGATCAGGAAGCAGGAAACAAAGGGAGGAGCACAGGAGAGAGGTAAACCCTTCCAGGCCATCCCCCTGCCCCGCCCCCATGACCTGCCTCTAACTAGGCCCCCATGTTCTAGCAGCAAGTCTGTCATAAACTCAATAGACTAAAGCACTAATGAGTATAGAGCACATGACCTAATCACCTTCCAAACACAAGAGGATTTGGGGGAACACCCCAGGTGTAAGCCATAGCACTCTTCAATGAGACCCCAAAAGATTTTTCAAATTAATTAATTTATTTATTTATTTATTTATTTGGTACAAGGTCTCACTATGCAACTCAGACTCATAGTGATCCTCCTGTCTCTGCCCCCAGTGCTGGGATTACAGTCATGTGCCACCACAGCTGGTTTCAGTGGCCCACACTGCGTGCCTGGGCTTCCAGCGCCAGCATGGCACGTGGTACCAGGGATCAAACCTGGGTCCTTGCACGTGCCAGGCAGGTCCTAAGACCACCAAGCCATCTCTTTAGTCTTGCGGTTCCCAAAAGATTTGTGTGCATCTCTTTATGCAAACTGCATTTAGTCCATCTCCAAGAGTTGCCAAATTTTGAAAAGTTCCAGCATTCGTGAAAAGTCCAGGTCCAAAGTCTCTTTGGAGACTTGGGGGGAACTCTTAGCTGGAACCCCCGTAAAAGGAAGAAAGAAAGTTAAGCAACGCTGTCATACAATGGTACAGGATAACCATTTCTATTCTAAAAAGAAGGAAGTGGGGAATAGAAACAAATGAAACCAAAGCAAGACCAAAACCCAGCAGGGCAAACATGAATTCACATAGCCCTGTGTGGTGCAAGCTGTCGGAGCTCTGGCTTTACTCTCACAGCCTCATGCATTTCCTTGCCAGGAGCACACTGCCTGGCTTTTCTGGGTTTCTTCTGAAATCTTGGTGGAAATTTTATTAATGCCACAATTATTGCACTTTGCATGTGCATAAAACCAGCTCCACCAGGATGATGCCAAGGTCTGCCAACAGCCTAAGCAAAAGCTGGGCCCCTGCAGATCATGACAGCAGAAATCTCCAAGTGGCAGGAAGGCTGGGCACTATGAATAAAATCCCCCCGTGGATTCAATCAATTCCCTAGGCGGTCCTTCTTGATTAGAGTGTCTAGTGCTCTCTTTTCAAAGTAACATATTTTAAAGAAATTTACATTTACCCTTTCCCATAATTGAACCAGTGAAGCATGAGGTCTTGCTGGCCTTGAGATGTCCCCAAACATTCTTTTCTCTTGCCTTCTTTTCAATGACAATCATTTCAGAACTCATGCTCTCCTTGCTCAAAATTTGCAGGCCCTTACTTTCTGATGAACCTTCAAACCTTTTCAATGAGATTCTTGCAATGATTCTCACCATAAACCTGACTGGAAGCAGTGCAAAGTTCCCATATTGCAGCCTGAATGTTGGGCTGCCTTGAAATTTCCTCTACCAGATTAATTAGTCTACTGCCCCTAATCTCTACCTTCTGAAAATTCTCAGGATATAGGAAAATGTAGACAATTCTTCTGGCAAAGCTTAACACACACAGCCTCTAGCTCAATTCCAATAGAAACCTCCTGAGCTTGGCCTATACCGTATACATTTCTATAAGCAATCTGGTCTTCTGAGCTCCAACCATAATTTTATATCAAGTTTACCTTACATTGTTGGGCTTCTCTACCTGGCATCTCCAGACCTTTGCAAACTCCTGCAAACTAGTTCCAAAAACTTCCGAACACGAGTAAGTGTAGTCAGAGCAGAAACTCCATTTCTGGTATTAAAATCGGTCTTAGTCACATTTTTCATCACTGGGACACAATAGCTGACACAATTTAAAAGATGATAGGTTTATATTGGCTTTCAGTTTTTAACAGCTACAGTTCATGGCCAGGCAGCTCCAAGATAGAACTAGTGTGGCCGAGAGGTTTGGTGAACAAAAAGTTGCTCATCTCCTGTCATCCTGGAAGCAGGGAGCAAAGGGAGGAGACAGAGAAGGAGACTCATCTTTCCAAGTCATATAGTGACCTCTCTCTGATCAGGCACCAGGTCCAGAGTGGGAAGGCACTCTAACTCACCAGTGGACTAATCCACTAATGAGTGCAAAGTCCCCAGGATCTGATCACCTTCCAAACACCTGAGGCTTTGGGGGATGCCCACGATCGATATCATAACAGGTAGCAGTACTAGTCTCATTTGGTAGGTGAGGAAATTGAAGTATAAAATTGTTAAAAACACAGAAGAACTGGAATTAAAAGTTTACTTTTTAGTCTCTATTCTGCTATGATTAGTCACACAAATCTTGTGTGAATTTATTTGATGCTTCCATTCAGGTAAGGAAGAGAATATGGAGGTGCTTGGTCTCTTGGGTGGGATGCTGAGTAGGAAGGAAGGACCTAGAAAGAAATAACTCCACACATCACAAGCTATCTTTCAGGTGCTCCACAAATTTGCTAATGGATTCCCCCCATTCGGATGCTGTCTGCTCCCCAGTTATTGCTTCTTCATTAAATTTTGCTCATTTATCTGACATAATTGTATTGACTAGTCACTAGTAAAGATAATTGGGATGACCAAAGGGGCAACTCCAAATTCCCAAGGCTGTGCCCTTCAGGTTTAACCTGAGGAAACAGGCAGACTTGTTTAGCATGGACATTCTGGTTGCCTTCCCATCATGTCTGTCTATTCCTTTGTCCTTGTCCAAGCTACTGTGTCCTTCAGGGATGGATACAATGCTTCCCTCCTCAGGAGTGAGAGTTCATGCTCTAAGCAAAATGATATGGGATGATTATTCCTGTAAATGATTGGCTAGAGCAAGGGGCATGAGATGCAGTTCAATGGAACTAAGTAATATGCAAATGGGTCTTCTATAAGATTATTTTTCCTCAAAACAAATAATCAAAACAGGATAAGAATGTTTGCTTTTCTACATTTGGACTTAGGGTCTCTGTGCTGTTCTTGAAGCTGAATAATTCAGCTGGGTCCATTAAGAGAGCATCCTAGAAGGATAATCAAAACATCTAGGATGGCAGAATAGAAAAATGGAAATAATCTGGATCTCTGAAACATTAATAAGCTGGTGAATTAAGAAATCCTGGAACTTCCATTCCACTGGACATCTTACATGAGAGAACAAACCACTTAATTGCTCCGATCGTGATGAATTAGAACTTCTGTTACTTGAAACCAAATGCATTCCCAACTGATATTTCATTACATGCTCCTCAAGAAGAGCACAACGAGAGTTTCTGACTCCTAAAACTTACATAGTGACTCCCAGCATTTTAGGTAGACTCTTAGCTTCCACCACCCACTTTTTCCCACTTCTCTTATGACTCCACTGCTTTTAGCCTTCTTTCTTTTAGATGGATCTCCACCACATTCCTATACAACAAATCTTCAGGTTTATCCCTACTTTCCAGTGCAACATCTGCCCATTCCCATGAGTTCCAGCAGGAGCAAGATGTTAAGAACTGTGAGCCCTGACAGTGCTTTCTTTGTAAAGAGAGCAGCTGGTTTTCTTGGGGTTCTATAGGTGAGGAATGGGAAAGAAAAGGAGCTCAGTGCATTGACATTAGTTAATACACAAGGTCACATTTTACATCCTTAGTTAACTTGGAGAGTTCATGTTCAAGGTGGGGGAAAATGTTTGTCAATGTAAGTCACAGGGCTGTGACTTGGAGGTCTTATGTATAGGAGAGAAAATTGGAAGCCTTGTCCTTCTGCTCCAATGTGTGGTGGCATTTGGTAAATTCTAACCTTATTCAAACATAGTCCCTTTGCGGAGGATAGAAAGAAATAGACTGGATGTCACTAACTCTGAAGACTTCTCGGTCCTTCCGGTCCCTGTCCTCCACCACCAGCCAGGTCCCCCTCTTATGCCAACATGATGTAATCCTTTGGCTCACAAGCATTATACTGTCTTGAAAGTAACTATTTGCTTTTTATTTTCCCCACAATATTGTGAACTTCCTGAAGAAAAAACAATGTTATTTATTTCCTTATCTTCTAGCCTGATGGCTAGCATGCAGCAGGCTCTTGGTTAAAAATGTATTGAATAAATGAAAGCCAAGAAGAATTTTCTTGAGTCTCATCTTAATTCACTAAAGAAAGTGTCTGGATTGCTATGTTAACTGTGAAGGATGAAAATCAGGGGGGAACATCTTTCACAGTAGCAGCAGGGGCTGCCTTTGAGGGACTCACTGGTGGCTGGAGCGCCCTCTGGGTGTGGGTCAGGATGAGGCCTTGGGCTTCACACCTGGCCAAAGTCAGGATGCATGACTGGTGGCACATCTGTACCAATCTGGGTGGCTGTCAGAGATACTCTCAATTCATCTTTCCATCTATTCAGATTGTCCTCAACTGAAGTGACAGCGTTTCCCTTAGCTGAGTTCACACTGCTTCTGCAGACTCATGCTTGTCTAAGTCACAAGTCCCAGGGAATTTGTCATTCCTGATCACTCCTTTGAGATGACGGCTCAGCTCATTTGGGCCCAAGTGTGGGACAAGCCCAAGGGCAGCACAGGAGCCCCTGTGTCTTGCCTCATTTGTGACCCCCTTCATTTGGTTCCCCCACCTCCGGACAGTCCCTCCTGTGAAAACAGCCTGAAGTGGACCTGATAAAATATCAGGCGTCCCCTCCTCCACCTGAGAGGAGCCTTTGTGTCTGGGAAAGTTGGTGGCTGAAAGGCCCAGTGTTTGGGTTTATTTCACTGCTGATATTTGCATGTACTTCATGGCTGGCTTGTAAGACAACCCTGGAGTCAGAGTTCTAGATGTCCACATAGGCATTATCCATACTACAAGAGGAATTGTCCTCCTAGGACTCCTACAGGTTAACAAGAACAAGGCAGATATAACCATATAGAAAAGAAAGACAAAATCTTTGAACATGTACCTTTTTTAAATGGCTATGTAACTGGCTGTTACATTTTCAAATGTATTGTACTCAAATTCATTAGTCACCTGGCAAATGCAAGTCAAAACTATAATCTGACAGCAACAGAGTCACATCAGAACTGTAAATTTAAAAACACAGAAAATAGTATGCGTTGACAAGGGTGTGGAGCAACTGGAACTCCTTTATTACCAGCGAGGAATCAAGCCCAGAGCCAGTAAGTGACTTGCCCGCTGTCACACAGCGGCAGAGGCCCGAGTAAATCCAGGAAGGGCTTATGCTGAGGCTTCAGGAGTGCCTAGTGCTTTTGTGTCTCTGCGGGGAAGGCTGGAGACAGCGGAGAAGGACCGAGGACCAGCCATGCTAGAGGGCGAGCAACCGCCAGGATGGCGCGGAGGTGCAGGGGCAGGTGCTAGGGCGGGAGGCTGGCCACGTTCCGAGCGTGGGGGCTGGGAACGGTGCTCCTCAGAGAAGTGTGGCAGCTGTGGCTTCCCCCACCGCTCCACTGCCACGGCAATGGTAGGGGTCACTTGGTAGTCATGCCTCATCCGGGAACCCAGATCACCCATCCTCTCAGCGGAAGCTGGACATGGAACATAGCAAGGCGAAGGGGTGGTCAGGTCAGGGGTGGGGGAGGGGCGGAGGAGGTGGGGGAGGGGCGGAGGGGGCGGGCCCAAGTTCTGTGGCCCCTGCAGGATTCAAAGAGGCCACCCTGGGCTCCTTGCCACCTCCGGTGCCCTCCCCACGTGGAGCCAACACTGTCCTTCTCTGTGACTTCAGCACAGGCTCCTCTCCGCCTAGGACACAGGCTTTTCCTCAGGCTCAGAGTCCAGCCTGCTCCCCCGAGCACCCGGCAAGGACAGAATGTGCTCTCGGTGTTCCTGTGAGCTGTAGGGGACGGAGGCACTCCGGAGACATCGCCAGGCGGAGTGTCCTGAGGCTCGACAAGCCAGGTGCAATCGTGGGGAGGAGTGCGCCCTGCCGCCGCCCGCTCCCCACCCCCCATCTCCCGCTGTGCTCTAAAAGGCTTGGAGAGGGCGCCACGCGTGTTTCCACCGCAGAGAAGCTCTAAGCGCCTCAGGATGCAAACGCTGCCTGCCACAGACGTGCGCAGACACACCGCATGCTGCCCCTGAACATGTGTAAGTTCTCAAGGCCTTTTTTTCTTGGTGGTGTCAGGGCTGGGACCCAGGGCCTCAGGAATGCTAGGCAAGTGATGCACCCGGCCCCCAACTTCGGACAATTGTTTGTATCAGTTGAAAATAAAGCACAGTTACGTTCCAGATCTTCCAAGCTGGCCTGAGTGACCAGAATAATGGTCCCGCGTGAGAAGCCTGCTGAGCTCCACTCCAGCAGGGAGGATCCTGGCCACTCTCAGCAGAAGGGGAGTCTGAGCACTCCCCTCTCCTCCAGTCCCACCAGGTCCCCACATCCTGACCCTGGGCCCTCACTTGTCCCCAGCTGCAGGGCAACACTGTCAATTCGCTAACTCCATATTACCTAATCTTCCACAAATACCCAGGATGCACTGGGTATTGTCCACCCATGAGCAGATTCAGATGATCAGCATTAGAGTACTGGCTGACTGTCAGGCCCCTTTACTGTGTGACTTGCATCCCAACCCTGCTGTCACTCCCTGTCCACCATACCACAGGCTGCTGCCCCCACCAGCCTATTTGGAGGGAGGGGCAAAGCCCCAGAGCGATTCCTTAGCATCCTGCAGGGCGCACAGCTGTGCCCAGGACCTGAGCCCAGTTGGGGACCCTGGGGCCGGGTGCTTGCAGAACTTCCTCTCCTTGTGGGAGCACAGCCCCTGGCCAAGTGGAGTGCTCTGTGGCGAGTGGCCCCCACCCTGGTGGCCTTCCCCAGCTGTCCACACCTAGAGGCGCTGCCAAACCTCCCCTGGAGTCATGGAGACCACAGGTCTCTCCCCACCTTACTTACTTCCAAGCCTCGGCACAAGCCTGCATCTGGTGTCACTCCCACATTGCCATCAAGAGGCTGGGGCTCAGAGAGGCTGACTCCCATGAGAAGGCAGCGCAGCTCCTAAGGTAGCTGTTGTTGCCCTGGGCAGTGTGGCTTCAACTGCGTCCTTCTCTTCCTCCATGTACTCCAGGGCTCCCGAGGTGTCCTTCCAGGGTCTGATTGAGTGAAGCTCTGGGGTCAGGTTCTGTACAAGTATGAGCTGAGAGACGGGGTGCTTGGGATGCTGTATCCACAGCTCAGCTAGGGCCACAGTGAGACAGAGGCCACAGGACACTGCCACAGGTGGGACACAGGCCAGGTGTACACAGGGGCATCTTCCCACCACAGCAGGGCCAGCTCCATGGAGCCTGCAGCTGCTCACAGAAGCTTGGGTATCTGCTCAGCCTGGGTGAAGCAGAGCCTCCTAATGCCTGTGGCTAAAGACCCATCTTTCCTTCAGGCCAGAAAAATCAAAGGCCAGTTAAACAGACAGCAAGGCCAGGCAAGGCGTGATGGTGTGGGTCAGTGGCTGCTGAATGATTATTGGTTCCGAGTTGAAGATGGGCGCCATCTTTCACTTTCAGATTGGAGAAACAAAGGAATTCAGAAGTGCAGTGGAGCACGAGGCTGAGGGGCAGCAGAGCGGCGACGTGCATTACGCCTGCTGCCAGCCAGCGCCTTGCTCATTCTCAGCCCCGGAGCGCTGTGCCTGGGGCAGCCCCGCAGCTCCACTGGCTTCCACGCAGGCCTTGTCCACTGCGTCCTCCTGTCATCTTCATTTCTTGTGCAAGGAAACTGCCACCTGTCTGTAATCGGACTCTGATGCCTGCTGCTGGGGACAGATGGGGGCTCCCCAGGTGCAGTCAGGGGACACTTCCAGGGGTCTGACTGCTGCAGGACACCGCGGGGGCCCCTCGCCCTCCCCTGTCCTTGGGCAGAGGTCTGGTGAGCACAATGCCTTTGACAGAAATGCACAGGACTTCCGAGAAGGTCAGTGGTGATGGTGCCTTGAAGGATCCCGGGGAACAAACTAAACTGCAAAGGAGACCAAGGCCACCTGCAGGGAGCTGTGCACTCGCTGGAGGAGCCCCGGGGGGCCTGGCTCATTATCACCAGCACCAGCCTGAGCCTTCTACTCATCTCCAGCATGAGCACGCACTCCACAATGGGAACGTGGACTGATTTGCCACTTCCACAAGTGTGCTGCCGAGCTAATTAAAGTGTCCCAGAGCAGGCACAAAGGTCTGCATTTTAAGGGAGTAAGATGAAACCTGTCCTGCCCCATTTCCTGTTGCTATAACAAAATACCCAGGACCCTGTCATTTGTAAAGAATGGAAGTTGGTTTGGCCCATGGTTCTGGAGGCAGGGAAGTCCTAGCCCACATGCGCACATCTGCCCGGCACCCAGCTAGTGCCTTCTTGCTGCCCCATGATGTGGTGCAGGGCACCAGCTGTGTAACAGAAGAAGCCACTAGCTCAGGTCTGTCTTCTCATAAAGCCCTGAATGCCATGTGACCTACATTGTCTTCCCCAGGCCACACCTCCAAACACCATCCAAACCTGCCGATAAAGTTTCTGACATGTGAACCTGCACAGGACACACACAAATGCCGGCAGCCCTGCCTAGACATTCTAACCTTTCCCCGCACACCCCAGATCACACTGTGCGGCCTCCGGGCATTTGGACATCCAGGCAAGGCCACTGGGGCCTGGCACAGGCCTGTAGAGACTAGCAAGTGAGAAGCTGGTACAGGCTTTGGGGCCAGGGACAGCAGGCCTGGGGCCCAGCTCCGCCTCTCAGAAGCCATGCAGCCTGGGAAGTGACTTCCTCGCCTGACCTCTGCTTCCTCACCAAGAAGCAGAGGAGCTCATCAGTCCTCCTGCATGGAGCAGAAGAGGTGATGACCACAAAGGTGTGCAGGGGTGCAGCACAAAGGACTGGTCTGGTCACCGTCCCTGCTCCTCTGTGTCCCTCCCCACACCATGTTGGTGAGTAAGTGGCCTGGGGTTTGCATGTCTTCCCCGAGAGGGAACTCCAAGTGGGGACATCAGGAGGTACAGGCAGTGTGTCCAGGACCACTACCCAGGGCACGTCCACCCCAGAGTGTGGTGGGCTCTGTGAGAGGAGCCATGTTGCCGCCACTGCGGGTGGAATCACACACACAAGCGTGCACACACGGTTCCGCCTTAATCCTTCTCTGTCGTCCTCTGGGCTTCCTCACACATGTAGCTGCAAGTCCTTTGACAACTCAGAAAGCTCAGCAGAGCCAGAAATGCATTTCTGGAGCAGCAGGAATTTATCTGGAGCCTGGCACAGTGCTATGGTCTGCCCTCAAAACAGATTCTCCATCCTGGAGTATTTAGCAGGGCATCCCTGTTCCTCATGAGGCCACCAAGGAGATAGGGCCCCCTCAGCCACAAGCAACAGGCCTGAGAGAAGACCCATGCACCCCCTTCTCCTGTATAAGCAGTGGGCTGTGGGCCCTGGGTGATCAGAGCCGTTTGTCCATAGCAGGGCAAGATATAGGATGTCACTGTTGACCTCCCTGGGCTGTGTCTCAGAGTGGCCGCATCTTTCCAGCGGCTTGGGACATGTTCCTGGAAATAGCAGTCCATCAAGCCAGGCAATCACAGAGCAGCTGCCCGGGAACAACTGTATTTAAAACCCACCAAACAAAGCTCCCCTGTGAGCGGGAGAAGGGAGTGACCGCTAATGGTGGAGCAAGAAAGAATCCACCCCCAGTGGATCAGGCAGTACTGCAGGTATGGCCTGCGCTCCTGGAAAGCAGGCCGCAGTGCTTCCTACATCTCTACCCTGAAGGTCCCTGAGGCTGAGTGTCACACACAGAATCAGGCTCCTCTGTGGCTGCGGCAGGCTCAATAAAGCACCCAGCCTGGCCCAAGTCTTCCCCAGGGCAAGCCTAGATGGCAAAGGCCTTGGGGCTGAGGGGGCTGAAATAGGCCCCTCCTCGCCCACGCTTTCCAGCTGCCCCTGCAGCCCTCCCGCCCAGCCTGCCACATACCCTGCCCAGTGGAGGTGTTCACAGCAGCCAGCAATGTCTTTACAGAGCATTAGCTCAAAATTGCATAACCTATGAGCTTCCCCAGGCCGCAGCCTATCGTCTGCGCTTCAGCCCCAGCCTCTCTGAGGACAGGATGAATTCATTTGCGAAGGACAAGCACAAAACCTCTGGTGGAAAACAAATGCAATGTACCACGGTAAATGGGAACAGCTTTAAAAAAAAAAAAAAAAGAAAGAAAGAAAAGCACAAAATCCATTGGGGACCCCGTTGCCATAGGAACTGGCGTTCCAGCCTGCTTCCGATAATTAATGGAGGGTTTTGCTATTACAGTGTTCCTGAAACTTTGCTCTCCCCTGTGCTGCACTGCAGAATGCAGCATCCGCTCCCCATTCATAAATATTTCATGACCACCAGTTGCCGTGTTTCATCGCTGCAGATAGCGCTCAGCCTGATCCACCCCGTCCAGATCCATGTTGTCCTGTCAGAGAGTGACTTCCAGGTCTGCTGCTTTCTTCTGTGGGCTTCATTTCTCTGGCTAGAAGTTCTTTGCAGTCCCAGAACTAGAAGGTGCCTTTCTGTGCTCCGTTTTCACACAGGGACAGCTCTTTCCAGGGCCTGTCTTGTTCTAGTACAGGCCGAGCGGACAGCAGCCAGCACACCTGCTCTGTGCGGGCCCCGCCGCCCTGTCTGGGTGCCCTTTGGGCTTTGGAGTCGTCTCCTGCAGCAAGCAGGGTGGGCCTCAGCTCCTTGACCATTGAGTGGAGTCATTGCCTCCCTGCTTGGTGGGTAAGGAGGGTGAGACAGAAGTGCACACACACACACACACACACACACACACACACACACAGGTCCATCCTCTCCCTCCATGCTTGCACACACACAATGTTGGCTGTGGTGTTGCTGTTGGTTCATTCTCTCAGAGTTCTTGTTTTTTGTAAAGATGAAGTAACACTCACATTTTGAAAAAATCAGCAAATAAAATTTGTATGTATTTATGGTGCATAACATAATGTTTTGGTATATGTACATTATGGAATGGCTAAATCAAGCTAATCAACATATGCATTACTGCACACACTTCATTTCAGTGGTGCGAACACCTAAAATTGATGCTGAGCAAATTTTTGTACCCAGAATGTTGTTATTAACTCTGGTCATCATGTTGCACAGTGGTTCTCTTGGACTTATTGCTACTAACTGATGTTTATCTTTTGATCAACATCTTCCTTGCCCTTTCTCTGTGCCCTTGTAATGACCTTTCTAGTTTCTGTTTCTATGAGCTTGACTTTTTGTGTTCTACATATAAATGAGAGGATGTGGCAATTGTCTTTTCTGGGGGTGGAACCTGGCTTATTTCACTTAGCATAATGTCCTCCAGGCTCATTCACACTGTCACAAATGACAGGATATCCTTCTTTTTAAGGCTGAGCAGTAGACTATTGTTATGGTTTAATCTAGTTGTCCTCCAAGAGCCTCATGTGCTCCTAAGAGGAGCTTAGGGAGGTTAATGAATCATGAGTGGGGTCTTTGCCATGGTTGTACTTGACCAAGTGACTTAGAAGCCTTTAGAACTGCTTTGTGGGAGGAGCTTAAGAGGGTTTTGAGGTGCCAGACACAAAATGCTGTAAGCCAAACTTAGGGGAAAGTTCTGGTAAGAGGTCAGGAGACCAGAATCTGACATAAGTGCAGGCACTAGAGGTCAGGTTCAGAAAGATTCAGTTGGAAACAAGTACTCTGTTGGAGCCCTACATTTGTAGGAATTTGGATGCTCCTTGAGACTATAATATTAAGTAAAATAAATCAGACACAAGTTCAGATGTTGTATGATTTGTCTTTTGAGAAATCCCAAATATAAATAAGTTACAGGCCATATACACACCTTCCTTCAGGTAGTTGTATAACTTTACATGATTAAGGGTCTTTTCACATGATTCACAGTATTGAGCTTTCAATTCATAAAACTAGTGAAGTACGTTTCCTAAAGGTTCTCATCATGCCTATATTGATAAAAACAAAATAATTAAGTTTGTTACTGGTTCACATGGTTGCAACAGTGTTACCAGGGAAATGTTGACATAAATTTCTCCTTTTAGTCAATCCCTAATTCCAGACCCATAGTGACTAGCTCTAGTAAAGGCTTTTAAGAGGAACAGAGCCCCTAAAGTTTTGGGAGTCCCTTGAGTCAAAGGAGCCCCCCAGGTCCATGTGACCTAGAATTCTCCTCCCCTCCATCTGTCCCCAAGTATTAGGTGGCTGATGGTCCTGGGAGTGGTGGGACACAGTGTGAGGAGCCATGCACCCGGAAGGCCCTCGTTGTATCTCTTACCAAGAGCAAGTTTGACCAGACACAGTATGGCCAAGGGCTTAAGGGGGCACAGGGAGAGAAGGGGAACACTGCCTGCACAGATGATTTTAGGGGTGCTTTTTAAAATTCATTTTAATGAGAAAAAAATAAAATAGCAATGGAACAGTTTCCAAACAGGTTAGTAGGACAGTTACAATAATTAATACATTGCATATTGCTGTCTTCATAGTAGTTATTCAGAGGAAAAGATACAGACGTGATCTCTTGTCTAAACAATATTAGTACAAACCTTTCTTCTCATTGAACTAAGAGAAAGTAGCTGTATATCTATCCTAATATATATATATATATATATATATATATATATATATATATATATTTCAAGTACCTACAATCTTTAGACTGGCAACAAGTGCAAAAAGGTTCTTTAAAGACTTCTACAAATACAGGGGTGCTTTTTTTAGGGGGCTGACTATAGCCTTGCTCTCCACCAGAGTGCAGGAGGCGGAGCAGGTCCTTTTGCTTGAAGCCAAACCCAAGTCAGTGTCCACACTGCCTGAGACAGAGGCTGGGTATGTGAGGACCCCACCAGCCATGGCCACCAGCCAGCACTTGGTGGTCCCTAAGAACAAAGGACAAGAATCCATGAAAAGTCCACTCTCCACATGTGGCCTCCACGTTAGTGTGTCCCTCCTCAACATGGTTTAGGATGCTTTAGTTCTTGCATAAAACATTCTCTGGGGTCCAATTTCAAGATTTCATGTGTCCCCTGAGAAAGGTCATGCATTTCTCAGGCACCAAGCACTCACTCCAGTAGCACTGTTAGAAAGGGGTGGGTCCTCTGTAAGGGTGAGAGGTGACCTGTCACTGCAACCTGTCCATTCCAAGCAGGGAATGACTAAAGTCTGTATGGATAGGGTTCAAAGGAACAGACCCGACAGTTCACAGAGCAGCGAGGGATCTCTCACTCATGTGAGACTTGGGCTGGAAGCAATTCTCGCTTTTGGAAGGGAACCTAGGTTACTTCTCCCTTAGAGGGAGACCCCTGGGGTATAATGGAAATGCTTGGGTTGTAAAGTCAGAGACCCACTCCTAGCCCTATGATCTTCATTTCATCTCCCATTAGTACGAATGTCCTGGGATGCCTAACATCTTGGCAAGGAATAAGGGCCAGACAGGGTTTTTAGAAACATCTACAAATTGTATAAAGCTTTGTGAATATAAGGGATTGTGTTTGCTACCTTATCTTCTAGTGGCTCCTAGGAGAGAAAGAATCTGTGTTGAGCCAAATGCAACTTGAAGAATTCTATAGTTGGGATCGGGAGCATCCCCCAATGGCCCAGGCGTGGAAGGTTCATTCCCAGCTGGTAGTGCTATTAGGAGGTAGGGGGACTTTTAAGAGGTGGAGTCTAGTGGAAGGAAGTGAAGTCACTGGGGGCATGGCCTTTGAAGAGAAGACTGGAAACCTGGTCCCTTCCTGTCACTCTGTGTGGCTCCTGGCCTCCCTGATGTGAATAGCTTTCTCTACCACACTCTCACTGTGATGTACTGTGCCACCGCAGGTCCAAAGAGGCAGGGCCACAAGACCATGGAAACCGCTGAGGCATGCGCCAAACAATCATCTTTTAGGCTGATTGTCTCAGACATTTTGCCACAGTAACTGACAGCTGATAACACCTAGAGAAGTCCAGACCCTGGACAGCAAATGGGGCATTGCGGCTGCCTGAGCCTCTGCCTTGCATCACAGATGCCGTCACCCATTAGGCTTGCATGTCGCTGGTTTTTAGTGCCTTCCAGAAAAACACACCCTTAGGCAGGTGAATACACATTGCTCTAAATTTCGCATCATAGTTTTCAGAGAGAGGGAGGTTTTTTTTTTTTTGTTTGTTTGTTTGTTTTGTGGAACCAGGGATTGAACTCAGATCCTTGTGTTTGCCAGGCAAGTGCTTATTCTACTGAGCTACCTCCCTGGTCTGAGAGGGAGCTCTGCTTTTCAATGCTTCTTTTTGCAGAGTACAGTCATTAACCATTGTCTTCATCATCATCATTCCAGTTTTGTATGTGGATCCATGTTGCCCTCAGGATGGAGGCCGTGGAGGGAGACACTTCCGGCCTCTCCAAGAGAATGACTGTGCTCACAGAAGGAAAGAAGGACCTCGAGGAAAGCAGCACTCACAGGCCAAGGCCAGCCACCCCATGGCCACTTCCCTTTGCTTTCGCTCCGCGTGTGCAGCTTGGCTTCCCCAGAGGGCGCATGACAGAAAGCCCCTTATAAATAGGCTTCTCCAGCTCTGGCACTTAACAGTTTCAAGAAATCCCTTACCAGAAACAGCCAGTGTTGCAATGCTGGCAAAGTTCTAGGGCTTTCTTTTTTATATTCTTTTCCTTCCCAATTTTAACTGTTAAAATTCATCTCTGACATTGCACAAACGAATGAAATCAACAGTCTCTTATCAGATCCCAAAGCTGTCAGCCAATGTCTACCAGCCGCACAGAGCCAACAGCCTCTTAGCACATGTGTGACTTGAGTGGAGCAGGGACCGGGACAACCACGCAGGCAGTTTTGTTCTGGCACCCTCGTTCCCAAACATTTGCTCACTTGGAGCCCGGGAGGCAGCAGTGCCTCACAGCCTCCCATCCCTGTGCTGCGGGCTTCCAAGCGCAGTGCAAGTGCCTGTGACATGGCTCGTCTCCTCTCTGTAGGAGCCGCCACCATCCACTGTCTGGGAATGCAGGGCATGTCCAGTGGCTTTGCTCTTCTCCTACCTTTGTATGCAAGCCAGGTCTCCATGAGTGGGAAGAGCAGCCGCAGGTCCCTAGATGGGCTGTGTGGAACTCGATAGGGGAGAATCCAGCCACTCCAGGAGCAGGGTCATCCCAGCACCCACCCCGGGCCCAGAGCATGCGGAACATGAGTGCACTTCTGGGGTACCTGGCCAGGGCCAGGGCCAGCGCCAGGCACCTTCCCAGGACACACCTGTCCTGTGACACATGGACGAGAAAGACATAGACTTAGTGGAATGTATTTTTTGGTTATGTTTTGCATATGCCATGTGCCCCGAAGCTCACATGTTGAAGGCCTGGCCCCTAATGCGGCAGCGTTCAGAGATGGGGTCTTCAGAAAGGTGACTGGATGCTCATCAGTGGATTAGTCTGTTGATGGATTCATAATTACATGGATAGTGAGCAGGTGGTAGAGACTGTTGGCAATGGGATCTAGTTGGAGGACCGCCCCTACCGTGTGTGTGTGTGTGTGTGTGTGTGTGTGTGTGTGCCCTACCACTCTCACCACCATGATGATCTTCCTGACCATAATAATGACAATAATGGCATCAGTTTACCATGGACTGAATCCTCTCAACCATGAGCCAAAGTAAACCTTTCCTCTTTTAAATTGTTATTCTTAGGTATTTTGTTCCAGCCACGGAGAGCTGACTAACATGGTTTCCTTTCAGCAGTTTGGGTTGATCCCTGTACGTACTCATGGAGTGGGCATATAAAGAGTACCAGTGTCAGTAAGTATCTACCACATGCTGGGAACTTTATATACATCATCAATATCTTTAAGCAAGTAAGAGGGAAAAGTTAGAAAGGTCAGAAAATTTCCTGAGGTAGCAACAGTGGTAGAGACCCTATACATTTTTCCTTGACTCTGTCATTAGGATGCTTATAAATGAATGTGTAAAAGAAAAAGCAAAAGAAACTTTTCCCACCCACTTATCTGGTGTTTCTGGCTGTCTGAAGATGGAGAGAACATGGCCGAGGGGTATGGATTTGTCAGGAAGGCAGAGGCCCCACTCCATTCAGAGGTGAGCCAGGCTCCCAGCGCAGTGTGGAACCCAGTGGGCACTGGGACAGGGGCGTGCTCCTTCCTGTCCTGTGCCTTCCCAGTCCAAGCCCAGCCTTACAGGGACCTAGAGCTAGAGTGGGGGTGCCTTGGGTGCTATAACATCCCACAAAGAGAGGAAGTCACCTTAGCTACTGTCTGCTGCTGTAACAGAATGCCCCAGACTGGATCATGTATAAAAAAATACTCCTTTGTTTGGCTCATGGTTCTTGGGGCTAGGAGGTCTGAGAACATGGCTCTGGTGTCGAGTGAGGACTTTTGTGGTGCCATCACGTGGCAGAGGGCAAGAGAGCACACGAGACAGAAGACGTTGTGAGGGAAACCCTTCAGTCTGCAGCCAGCCCACTCCCACAGTAACTAACCCCAGCCCGGAGCCAGGGCACCAAAGCGCTCCCCCGGGCTCTGTAGGTCCTGCCTCTCAGCACTCTTCCCAAGGTGATTCACTTTCAGCAAGCCATAGCAGAGGGGATCCCCTTCTTCACCAGCCCAAAAGGAAGTCATTCATGTGCCCTGGGCTACTCATCCCTGCCAGCAGGATGATGGTCCCTGGGCTCTGGCAGTGTTGCCCCAGACAGGCCCTCACGAGTTATGACTTATTCATAACAGGGGTATGGAGAAAGAGGATGAGATGCAGGAACTGCTGTGAGTCACGAGGTGTCCCTTCAGCGTCTTTGGCAGGGTCACTGGCCCCGCACCCCCTCCTCCAAGGACAGGGGCCCCTTGCAAAGGCAGCCCCCAGATACTAAGCACCAAGCTGTAGCACCCACTTCCATTTTCTAAAGGGGGCCTGCTAAAATCTGAGGTCAGCACCAGCCTCTGGCCTCTGGTAGGGACATCTTCAGGTGACACTCAGTGGTGCTGGCTAGCTGGACTTTACTTCCTTTGGACTTAAATATTAAGAATACAAATGAGATCCTCTGTGAAATATTACATATATATATATATATATATATATATGTTTCAAAAATGTTTATATATATTTGTTTCAAAAATGTTTATATTACTAGAACTATGAATCCTAAGATGACATTTTCCTTTCTACCAATATTGTTACCTAATTCATCTTTATAAATCAAAAATAAATGCAGATAATAATTCCCAGTACTGCCTCTTCTGTTTTTCCTTTTACAGCTAACTCATTATTTATTTGAAAATCCTGTGAAATATTTAAGGTATTTCAGTGAATTACCACGCTCCCACCACCTCCTGGAAGAAGGGAAGCACCACGGGTGTGCACGAGACTCCCTGGGTGTCGGGGCCCACAAACGCGGCAGCACAACCCGCAGTTGGGTCACACCCGCCGCGCTCTCTGCTGAGCTCCGCACATATGCCTGCAGCTCTCCCCAGCACATAACACTGTTTCTCACAGGGCTTGGCTCTTGACTTGTGCACTGGTGCAACTTGCTCCCGCTCCGCAAACCATGCTTGTGAGGGTGATGCTCCCCCAAACTGGATCGAGGCTCCTGTGCCCATTATTCTACTGAGGAGCCTTTAAAATGTTTGCGGTTTGTTTACCTGAAGGAATGCCGCTGTGATAACCAACTTCCTGGTTTTACCTTTTAACATGGCTGACTCTCACTGATTTCTCCTCTTGCACCACCGCTCCCTCCCTGAGAGAAATTCAGACTGGCCGTGATGGGTTTTAATTCCTATACCTTCCTAGATTCATTGAAACCTTAGCACAGAGGCCTGCCACCAGAAGTGGAAGATGGCCTTTGCTAAGAGTCAAGAAAATCCTCCTATCAATTTAGGGATAGGCGGCCTAACCAACCCCAGCTGCCTGCTCCACGTCCCAATGCCGACCTCCATTATGTTCCCTCTGCTTCAGAGACACCCTGCAGTCCCAGCTTTATGCCTCAGTTTACCTTTATTCACAGTAGGACACAGGAAGAGGGCAGCTGTGTGCAGGAAGGGGCCTGCCTTCCAGAAGGTTGTGCAGCCAGTTGGTCTCTCCTCTCCTTCCTCAGTGGAGCCTCGGGCGGCTCCTGGGAATCCACAGTCACCTGGTGAGCATGTTCCGTCTTCACCCCCATGGTAGCTGGCTGTTGGGCAAAGTACTATTTTAAAATATTAATGGAGGAAGAGGGAGAAGGAAGAGGAGAAGTAGAGGTGAAATAGGAGGAAGAGGAGGAGGAAGGAGAGAAGAGGAAAGGGAGGGAGGGAAAACAAGAGCAGTCACGTGTTCCATGCTACACACAGGGTCTGCACACCAAGTGACTGGAATTCGCTTCTGGCGTCTTTATTTTGTAGGAAATTCTGGGCACTGGGAAGGGGGGATTCATGGGAAGGTAAGGACGAAGGAGGAGTTGCACAGGCGCCGCAGATTGGACGAGTGCCCCCAAGCCCCAGCCCACAGTGCTATTTGGGGTGGAGAACCCATTAGCAAGTGGCCCGAGAGAAAGGACAACAGGATCCTGGGGTGTGTCTTGAGGGGCCCTGGGGGCCCTGGCCCCTTCCTGTGTCTGCTTTCTCCCTGTCAGCTGTAGGCCACCGTAAGGTCAGCAGCTTCCCCCAAATGCAGTGGGCCAATCAACCACGGACTGAAGCTACCCAAACTGCAAGCCAAACACACCTTTCCCATCTTCAAATCTTTTTATCGTGGGTGTTTTTTACAATACCAGAAAGCTGACTGAAAACAGATTTAAAAGCAAAGTCCCTGCCACTTTGGCATTGACAAATCCATGCTTGTCTCTTAACGAACCAAAATCTCCAGGAAGGAAACAGCCCTTGGGGTGCCCAGGCCGATAGAGTCACAGGCAGACAACAGGAGATTGTTTTGGCCCTGTTGTGGCACTGAAGTGGCCAGATGCCCACCCTGGGCATCTCGGGAGTGTTTTAGGGGCCCTGATAACTGAAGATCAGCCATACTTTGTTCAGCCCGCTACTTCTAGACCAGTGCTGGTAAAAGGACCCCCAGGGACACTAGTGTGGTGTTTTCCATTTGTCTGAATGGAAGTTCGAAGGCAGACATTGCATCCTAGAAAATGTGAAAAGGGCTGCAGTCCTGCATGCCCCGTGTGGGGGCTGAGTCACACTTGTTGCCCACCAGATGCTGGTAAATCCTGCTGCTCTGTCCAATTAGCCCAAAGCTGTCAAAAGGCTGTTACTGGTTTGTGGCTACAAATCTGGGCAGTGTGCCTCACAGGAAGCAATGGCACCTGGATGTCTGGTCTTGCGAGGTCCCAGTAAGTGGCAACGACCCACCAAGGGGTCCACCCTCCAGGCTCCACAAGGCTGGCCCTGCAGGTTGAGAGAAGCCAGCAGGGGTGTGGAAACAGCAAGGGAAGGTGATTGAAGGTCACCAGCTTGCTGTGAGCAGTGGGGAGTGACCCATTCCGAGGTCCTGGAAGCCCCATCACAAGCTGAACCCCAGCACAGGCAGAGCTGGGCCAGGCGTGTGAGTGTCAGCCAATGTTCCCAGTCTTCACGACCATGATGATTGCCCTGTTGTGCCCCAGTGCATCGCCCAGCCGGGCCCATGAACTCACACGGCAGACACAGCGCACACCCCCAGGCTGCACATAATCAGAGGCAATGAACACACAGTAGTTCTGTTCTACTAAAGCCAAATGAGAATAAATGCACCTCAGAGAAAAGATCAACCCGCTGAGTCATACAGGAGCAGGAAAGGACCAGAATGTTCTCTGGGTTGTGCTTGGTGCTGACTCCTGAGGATCACAGTGAAACTGTCTTTCAAAGGCATCACCTCTCTTCTCCCCATCCTGAGCTAATTCTATCCAGCCATCGAGCACAGCTTCAGGACTGTTAACCTGGAACACAGGGGAGATGCGGAGGTCGCCTTGGTAACCCTCGGCTGTCAGGGCTGGAGCTGCAGCCGTCCAGGTTCTGAGCCCAACATTTTCACACCATTCTTACAGTTCAGTTCTCTGCAGTGCCTGAGGCATCAAGAAAGGCTGAGAGAGAGAGAGAGAGAGAGAGAGAGAGAGAGAGAGAGAGAGAGAGAGAGCACCTGAACCCTGTGTTCCGAAGGCGACGCAGGCTGGGGAGGCTCCGCACCTGCCTCTCCCTCAGGAATTTTAAATTAGCTCATTAGTGTCTGTGGCACAGCTGCTCTTTGCCTCCTTTGTTATCCTCAGATCTCTGTTTAGATCATCATAAATATTAAAAAAAAAAAATAAAACAGTACCCCTTGACTCAGAAATTTCTACCTGGGAATCTAACCCAAACAAACTAACCCATAGGAGAAAAGCCCTATGCAGGAAGATGTTCACTTCTTGCAATGTTTTTTATTCTATGGACAGATATCAACTTACCCATAAAATGATAGGAGGATGATTATGCAAACTGTGGTATGTCCAGCCAATAGATTATTATATAGCCAACAACTGGAGCTAGCAATAAGGAGCCACGTGTTCCATCTTGAGTTTTAAAGAATACAGAATACAGAATTATACAGCGAGTGTCATGGCTTAGGTAAGTGGTTCCAAAGGCTGATGTGTTAAAAGGTTTGGTCCCCAGCCTGGGGCACCACTGGGACATGGTGGAACCTTTAGGAGGCAGGGTCTAGGAGAAGGGAGTGAAGTCACTGGGCTCAGAGGGGTGCGGTATCCAGATCCCAAGCCCTTCCCCTCCCTCTTCACTCCTGGGCCCCCACTGGTGAGCAGCTTCCTCTGCCTCCTGCTCCTGCCATGATGCCCTACCTCACTGCCAACCCAAAGTGATGGCCAAACAGCCATGGCCTGTGACCTCCATGCTACAAGTTAAAACAAATGTGCTCTGTTCTTACACCGACTTTTCTGAGATAGTTGTTGCAGCCATGGAAAGCTGACCAATACATCCTGTAGGTAAGAAAAGACACTCATAGGACAAAGAGCTAAAAGGAAACGCAAAGTAATGGCTAGCTATAGTGTTAGGTGAGTACCTTTAGGCTGGTCCCTTTCTGCTATGGTAAGTAATTCAATGACTACCAAATGACCAAAAATGACTATCAAATTATAAGTCCTTGGCTTCTTCAAACTTAAAGCAACATCATAATAACAGTCATGAATCACTTCAGGGATGTTTTATGACAATGCCATTGTTAGGAGCTCAGACTTTTTAGTTGATGCTGAAATGACTTGAAACATCTGGGGCTGTTAAGAGGTATGAATAGTACCCTTCATGCAAGAAATACATGACTCTTGGTAGGCCAGAGGAGGAATGCTATGGTTTAAATA
>NW_004524599.1:13077055-13086234 GCF_000260255.1 Octodon degus
CATGACCATGACTGGATCAGGTGCTCCCTCCAGGGCCTCAGTGGATGGAATTCAGCCCCTTTGCCTTTCCACCTTCTGCATTAAGGCACCAGCTTGGAAGCAGGGACTGGAACTCCAGCAGAAACCAATCCTACCAGCCTTTTTGACTTTGGACCACTCAACTTCCAGAACTGGCTGTTCTTCATAAATTACTAGGTCTCGGGTATTCTGTTACAGCAGCACAAATGGGTGCGGTACAAGTATGAGAGGAAACATGAAACAATTATCTCTCTTGGCCATGCAAGGACATAGCGAGAAGGTAGCCACCTCCAACCAACAAGGGATCCTCACCACATCTCGCCCCTGCTGTCACCGGGCTGCAGCCACCAGAGCTATTAGTGGTCAGTCTATGTTGTTTATGACCCACCTGGCCCACAGCCATGTGTCACAGCAGCCTGAACCGAGACAGGATTTACACTTAGCTCCTTTTCTGCTTTTGATGCTGGTGTCGAATCCAAGGCCTCTCACATGCTAAGTGCATGCTCTACCACTGAGTGACATCCCAGCCCCTATACTTAGTTCTATCATTATTTTAGAGCAGCATCAGACTAAAAGTCAACAGTAGAGGAAGATGAGAGCTCTCTGTCTTTTGAAGGGGCCAGTCCGATTAAGTCTCATCATGTAACTCAGTAGCGTCCCAAGTTTTCTGATCAAGGAGATTATGGGGCCAAAGAAGAAAGTGATCGATGATGTAGAGTGTGCCTAAGGAGAGTCACATGGAGAGAAAACATTCTCTCAGGCTTTTACAGAGAGCACATTGGCCAAGCAATGGCCATGACTCATCCACATGGCTGACACTGACAAAGGTTCTACAACCTGAGGTACAGGATCTCAGGATAAATCCTGAGGGGATTTCACTGACCTTATCAGACCCCAAAGCTACAGCTCTTGTTGCACAGGTCCTGCTTCACCTTGGTCTTAACCATCCAGTAGAAAAGTATAAAAACGAAATATAAGAAGCAAAGCCATGCTGTTATGTTGAGCTGTAGGCGACTCAGGTCAACAATTTCTGACATTGCCAGTGAAGCAGAAGACCCAATACTATTATGGACTACTGGACTCTTTTAGAATATTTTGCTGAGTTTACACACCTATAATATTCAAATAATGGAACTTAACCAAAAAAGGGGATACAGATGAATGTCCATTTTGTATCTGTGTATTCAAAGTGGTTAGGATAGATATATAGTTACATTCTCTTAATGAATAGAGTTGTTCTAATGGTGTTTGTAAATAGGATCTCAAGTCCGCATCTTGTACAGCAATTAACCACTAGGAAGAATGTATGCAATGTGTTAATTACTGAAACTGTCCTATCAATTTGATTTGAAACTGTCTCATTGCTATTTGTTTATCAATAAAATTATGGGGGAAAAATAGAGAACAGTAAAAAAAAAACAAAAACAAAAAAAAAAAAAAAAAAACAAAAAAGGCTCCATCTATCGCCACGTAATGAGGGCCCCACGTCCAAGGGAGGAGAAGGAAGGGGTTCTGCTCACTGTGCTTGAGTCTTCCATGAAGGAACTGCAAGTGGCCTGTCAGGCTGGACATCACAGACAGCTTGACAGTGGCCATGGCTTCCCAAAAGAGGGAAGCATCATGTAGTTTCTCTCCGATGAGCAACCCAAAATGTAAATATAGAACATCCTTATCCTGCTGCCTGCGTGTTCCGATGCACCCAGCCCTCTCCTCTGAGCTCCAGATTCACACCTTGCTGCCCAGATCACTTCCCTCTTAGGCCCTCCACACTTCACACAGCAAGGGCAGAGCACGAGTCCTCCCTTCCCAAAGGCAAACTGGACTCATGCAGCTCTCCCAGGTCCTCTGCTGGGTGATTTCTTCTCTTTGGCCCTGAGCCCCTCCCACCAGCAGGGGAGCCCTGGGCTCCATAATCCAGTCACCATCCAAAGGGGCCACAGCAATCAATGGAAAAAAAAAAAAAAGTCCTTTGAGACAAGGTCTTGCTAAGCTTCCCAGGTGGCGGGTCCTCTGCCTCAGTCTCCCAAGTGCTGTGATTACATGCGAGTGTCACCTGCCTGACTTAAAAAAAAAAATATTAAAGGAACACTGGAGGCTCTGGAAGTGGCGAAGAGTAGGAGGCACCAGTATGGAAATCAGTGTAGAGATTCTTCAGACAACTGAAACTAGAAATTCAATTCATCCGAGCTAGTGCCCTTCTAAGTATCTTCCCTAAGAAGTTAGACATCACATACAGTGATAAATGCATGCCCGTGTCTATAACAGCACAATTCCTAATAGGTAAATCTTTAAAGCGACTGATATGTCATACCAACAGATGAACGGATACGGAAAATGGTGTTTACACCCAACGGAATGCTATTGTGCCATCGAGAATAAACTTGAGTAATCTGCAGGACATTGGGTGCGTGTTGGATCATAATGTTAAAATATAAACTATAAGTTCCAATCTCACGTAGTTTCTCTTCTATGAGCAATCCAAAATGTAAATATGGAACAAAATAAACATGGATGGCATAAAGGAAGGAGAGAGAGCTTTTTCAAATGGAAAGGGACCCAAAGATGAAAGGAGAAGGGGTGATGGGAAGAGGTAGATAGAAGAAGTTGAGATGTGTTGTGTGTGTGTACCTGCTCCCTGTGAAGAATGTGAGCACCATGCACTGCAAACATGGATGAATAAAAAGGTGGAGAAAAAGTAAATGTAAAAGTTATAAGACAATTATAGAAGAAATCAACTAAACCAAGCCAAATCAAACTAAAACCCTGAAAAGTCCCAACAGTGACTGCATGAGGCTTTCAGGGACATCTAGCTAATGCAAACAAGGTCAGATGGCTGGCCGGGTCATCTGTCCCTGTGCGCTGAAGAATGGTCCCCGAGTTTCAGCTCGGGAAGCCCTGGCCCAAGTGCCTCTGAAAGTCACCATCTGCAGGCAGCAGAACGGAACCATGGGAGGTGGATCCTAACCTGAGAGGCCTGGCGTCCTCTAAGTAAGAACAGGAGCAAGAGGAGGGCCCAGACGAGGACAGCTCCGCTGGACATGGGGAGAGACTCAGGAGAGCCAACCTGTGCGCACCCGGGTTTTGGACTTTCTTCTCGGGGCTGGCAAGAAAAGAATCCGACGCTGAGCCACGTAGGCTATGATGCTCGCTGTAACCTGCCTGAACCAACACCTCTGCCAAAGCAGGTGGGCTGCTTTTGCAGAATATTACTGAACAATGTCAAATATTGAAACCTCATTTTAGCAAATACAAGCTGACGTGTTTCCACAAGACTGCCTTGTGTGTACGTTGGTGCACCAGTGAATCACTGGCTGACATATGCATAGGTTTAAGCATATGGCATCTCGTTTGTTTCGTGATTGCATTTAGCCTCATCTCAGAGAACTTTTTATTACTCCTATTAAGTCCCGAAAGGACCTCAAAGAAAAGATCATGAAAAGGTTCAGTGGGATAAACGGATAATTGAAACAAATGTATCTAACTGATGATCAAGGTCACGATTGGGGTCAAAATTGTTCTATTTAGAGCGATAGCATGAACTACAGAATGGGGGATCAACAAGGTTACGCGTGTGTATGCACCAAGAAATATATATTTTGGAGACAAAGTCTTGATAAGTTGCCTGGCTTGGGCTCAAACTCTGGATCCTCTGCCTCAGCGCCCCAAGTTCTGTGATTACAAACGAGTGCTACCTGCCTGACTAAACTAAACAAAACAAAAATTAGAAAAACACCTACATACGGATGATTTGGGAGCACCGGAAGTGGGCAAGAGTGGGCAGAAGCTGGTGGGGCACCAGGTCCGTGGCAGCGAGTCCTCGTGTGACGTCGGCACGCAGGGCAGACCCAAGCCCCACGAGGCAAGTCCAGGGGACCTGCGGGAAGCAATCCAGGGAGGCAGTGCCTTGCCACAGTGGCAGCGCAGGGCGCAGGTGCTGTGGTCAGAGCAGAACTGAACCAGAGACTGGCATCTCGAAACCCTGAGTAGCTGCCATGGACATCATTGGGGCCTGGGATGGATTTTAAATGTAGACTGAGGATTAGATAATAATTTTTGATCAATATTAAATGGTAATAAATACACTAAAGTTATCCACAAGATTGTCCTTGTTCTCAGGAGGTAAATGAGAGTATTTAGAGTTAAAATGGGACAGGGGGCGACAAATGGCTGGGGGAGAACAGCAAATCAAATGAGATAGAATATTTAACAATTGGGCTGGGGAGATCCTCAGGGGTCTAAGTGCCTGCCCGGCAAGTGCAAGGACCTGGGAAGATCGCTGGTACTGCATGTCATGCCAGCCCTGCGCCAAGCAGGCCACGGAAACCAGACATGTGGCTCACACCTGTAATCCCAGCACTGGGGAGGCTGAGACAGGAGGATCACTGAGAGTCCAAGCTGCATAGCAAGATCCTGTACCAAATAAACAAGCAAAAGATTAAAAATCTTTTTTAAAAAATTTAAATAATTGATGAATCTGAGTAAAGATGTGTAGGAGATTCTTGTGCTATTTTTAATATTTCTGATTGCCAAAAATTACAACATAAATGTTACAAAAGAGACACCCTGACTCTGCCCCTACCCATCCTCTTCACGTCTGCTTCCTTTGAGAGGCCAGGCTTGCCATGGTGTATGAAGCTTCCTTCCTGACCCCACGGTTGGATGGATGGCAAGTTTGGGACAAGGGCTCAGTCAGTCACCCAGTGTGGAGGGTGGACCAGGACACCCCTTCTGGACACCTTCTCTCCATGATTTTTCTCCCCGGGGATGACAGCCAGGCCCTCGTGCTGAGCTCTGAAGTCAATCCTGCAGAGCAAGACCAAGGATTAGTGGCCACCAGAGGAATGACCAACTGCTGTTGCCACATTGCTCCAAGTGTCAAAGCCTCCAGGCTGGACAATGAGAGAGCAACGGCCTTTGAACAGCAGGCTCGCTGGTGGGGCATCAGGGTGTGCAGGGAGGAAAAGGCGGCCTTGACCCAGGCCCGAAAAGCAGGGCAGGCCCTCGATGCCACATCGCATGGGAGGGGCGGGGCAGCATTTCCCACACATGCAGGGCAGTCTGAGGAGGTCTCAGTGCCCCTCTGGTCACTCTGAACTGCCTTTCAGCCACCTTCTCTGTTGGGAGAGTCCTCCCAGGATGCCTCTGCCCAGCACTCCCTCAACCCCAAGGCCTGTCTGGCAGCTGTGGTGGTGACAGATTGACCAGGAGGTGATGGATACCTGGGTGGTCATGTGAGGGTTGCATCTAGCCCTCCGCAGGGACCCTTTTTATGATCAGCAGCTTTTTTGTTTTTGTGGAACCGGGGATTGAACTCAGGCCCTTGAGCTTGCCAGGGAAGCACTTATTCCACTGAACCATCTCCCAAGCCCCAGATCAGCAGCTTTCTGTATGTCTGTTTCTCTTTAATGATGATGAGAAAAGATGCACGACATGACATTCATGACGCCAGCCTTTCTGAAGTGCGCAGTCCAGAGGTCTTAGGCATAGCCTCCATGTCACCATGGTCATCAGCGCTGTCTGGCAGGAACTCGGTACCCACGAAGGGGTCCCTGTCCCTTCCTCCCTTCCCCCACAGTCCCTGCAATACCAATGGACAGCTAGCCAATGTGCCGATTTTGCATACTCCCAATGAGCAGAGCCAAGCACATTTCCTGGCTTCTGCACTTAGTGAGATGTTTGTTTGTGCTGGAGCACGGATCGGTGCTCCGCTCTCTTCACAGACAGTTATCGGCCACAGGTATAGAGCACACCTGTCAATCCAGCCATCTGTTATGGACACCCGCAGGCCCTTGCTTTTGTCACTTAGTGCTGCCCTGAGCACTCATGGGCAGGTTCTTGTTTGAACACTATGTTCCCTTCGCCAGGATAGACACTGAGGAATGGAGGGGCAGGGCCTACCGTCATCGCTGGTTAATGCTACGCTGTTGTCACCAGCCTCCTTGTAATAATTATTTTTTATTTGATTTGAGCAGAGTTCTTTTCTCCTGTTTGCAGCAAAGGACCCAAATATCTCAGTCCCCTTTTACCGCTGGGGAAACAGAGGCACTGGTGACTCGGTCAGTGCCCAAGGCTCCTGGCCAGCCAGGGCTCAATCCCAGCTGCAAACCTTTAGCAGTTCGCTGGGAAGTGTCTAGGGCAGAGATGCCTTCTGCATCAAAGGTGATGCAGCATGGCGGCTCCCAGAAGGGGTCCCTGGAGGAGGGGGGGCGCTGCTCGACAGAAGGGGTCCCTGGAGGCGGGGGGCGCTGCATAGACTAGCGACAGGGCCCAAGATCTACTCTGACCATTTCACAAAATGATGAAAGCCTAGCCTTCCCCACAGGGAGGCTGCTCAAGCTACGTGAAGTGCCAGGATTTCACACACACACACACACACACACACACACACACACACACACACCCTGGTAATAAGGGTTACCTCTGTTGATCAGAGACTCCAGCTGGCAGTTATGTGTATTTGTGCATAAGTTTTACAATGGGAAAGTAGATTAATTATACTGTGACAAATGCAGTCATTTGGAAGATGAAAATGCTTTGAAACGCAGGGTGCTTGGGGAAAGAAATCCCATGGGATCCTCGATGGTGAGAAGATCTCAGAAGCGTGGGGAGCAGATTCTGCCCTGGACACAGCAGGGCTAGGGCCCAGCCCTGGTCCTGGCTCTGCAGGGACTGCCAGGTGCTGGCAGCCACTGGGGCTCCTTCTCTGCCCTCTAACCCATCTCTCACCATCTTCCTAAAATCTGGGCCCTCAAGAGCCACTATGGCCTCCCCATGGTCTGGTCAGTCTCAGATTCCAAGCCTTTGGGTCACATGCACTTGCTGTCTTGACACTTAGCTTGGGAAGGTGTCGAGGGGCTTAGTGCTTTGCTCTGCAGTGACAGCTCCTGGTGCTGTGCAGGAGGCCCTGTGGGGATGTGTGCGCCTGTGAGCCCACCCTCGGCCTCTCTGGGCCTGGAGAGAGCACTGGCAGGCTACCTAAGTAAGAGTCAAGGCCATAAATAAATTAACATTTGTAAAGAGCTTAAAACACTTGAAGGAAAGCACACCCAGTGAGTAAACAGGGTTCCAAAGTGCAGCTCAGGAGGGCAAATCATCTGTGTCCTGAATGAACCTGATGTCTTGGGCTAATTCAGCCATGTGGTCACCCTCTCTGACAGCCTGGTGGAACCTTCTGGGGATGCAAGAGCCTGGGGGACACTCCTTTCACGCTCTGTGAGCTGCTCCACTGGGCCCCAGCCTGGCTCCACCCCTCCAGCCTGGCTCCACCCCTCCAGCCTGGCTCCACCCCTCCAGCCTGGCCCCACCCCTCCAGCCTGGCTCCACGCCTCCGCACAGGCTTAACTTGTTCCCTGCCAGGTCCCTTTTCCCGCCCTTCACCACACACTACCCATAAGGCCCAGCTCACAAGCAGGTGTCACCTGACAGAGTTCATGGTCTAGGAAAGGTACCAGGCCTGAATGCATGTATGGGGCCCACTCCTGCCAAGGGGATTGAAACGGAAGGGCAAGAAATCTTATCCCCATGGTAACAAAAATTTGTGAAGAAAAACTGACTTCCTACTTTTTTCTTTCCAGCCTGAGGCTATGCGGCTTGATGCTCCTGCAGCTCTTTTGCAACCAAGACGGAAGACATGACCAACATACTGCAGGCAATAGAGAGAAAAATGGGAATAGCCTGGGATCTCAGCAATAGTGTGGGACCACGGAGCCAGCCCTCGCTCCTCCAGACCTCTGATTCTATGACATAACTTGGGCTGGTCTTGGGTGGCCCTTCTGATACTTATAGTTGAAGTCAGCCAAACAGCAGAAAAAGCCGCTGCCTTGTGTGCCCCAGCAAGTTGTCTCTGACTGGGGCTGCTGGACAGTGACCGCGAACGTCCTTCCAGGTTTCTCTAGAGTATGCGCAAGTGCCACAGTTCTCTAGAAGCTTCCCAGCCATGGTCCCCGCCATGGGGTCACGGTGCCCTGGGAAGCCTCAAGGAGATTTCCTTTCTCTTCCTCCCAGGTGCCCCCAGGCGCAGGGCGAGCCGCTGTGCACATGCGCTGCCTTCCTCGTGACCATGTGGCCCCAAGGCCACAGATGCGGCTGTGCCCGACGCTGCAGCTGAACGTGGCGGCAGTCGGGTATGAGGCAGGGGCCCATGCTGCTGCGCTTCTCCCTCGGGCTCTGTGACTCCGCAAGCCCCTTCTCCCTGCGCAATCGCAAGGCCCCTGGCCTGTGCCCAGCAGGACCTGGGGTGACTCATGCTTGCTGACAGGATCCAGGACAAGAGAGGTGAGCAGGGGTCGATCTAACTCCATCACCTGATGGGCACTGGCGCAGGCCAGGCTGTGTCCTCCAGGGGCTGGGGAGGAGCGCGGGTGGGGGCGAGGGGGGAGAGAGGGCAAAAGGAGGGGACAGTCCTGTCTGGCTGCAGAAGTGACAGAAAAGGCAGCTGCAGATGTTCCTCCGATTATCCTGGATCTCCTGTGACAATCATGGCTTCCTTTCCCTGGGCCCTCCCGAGAACACAAGCACTTGTGACGGCTACGGGGCATAACGATGTCCCCGTCCCAGAGCCACGCACAGCCTCCCACCAATGACAGAGCAAGGGCCTGCTGTGGCTCCATCCTTCCCTCCGTTGGCCCCCTGGGCCGCATCCTCAGGGAGCGCAGAGGCTGCTGGGGGTGGCGCAGATGCGCACAGAAGCCTCTGAGAGCCGCTCCTCCTCTCTTGTCAGGTGGCAGCGGAAGTCCTGGTCTGTCTCTCCTGGCCCAGCTTGCGGGCTGGCAGGATGAAGCCTGTGTGGCCCTCACCCTGCTTCTTTTCATTTTTTTTTTTTTTTTGGAACTGGGGGTTGAACTCAGGCCCCTGCGCTTGCCAGGGAAGCGCTTATTCCTCTGAGCCACCTCCCCGGCCCTTCTTTTCATTTTATTGGCTATTTATAAATCTTTCTGTGAAGTGTTGGAGCCAGGTCTGCTCTTCGAGATTTTTGTTACTGAGTTGTAGGGATGCTTTGTATATTTGGGACACAAGTTCTTCATCAACAGTGTGCGTTGCAGACATTTTCCCTCAGTCAGGATTGCCTATTCATGTTCTAAAGGATGTATTTCAATTTAGTTTTTTTGTTTGTTTGTTTTCTTTTTGTGGTACCAGGGATTAAACTCAGGACCTTGCACTTG
>NW_004524599.1:13087299-13117532 GCF_000260255.1 Octodon degus
GGGTGCAGCAGGAATGCAGACAGCACCACAACACGCTGAGTTCCTTTGAAGTCCATCCTGCAGCTTCCTGGTTTCAAGTGCCCACCTTGATTCGCCTGTGGATCTCAGTGTTCTCTCCATTGTGTGGATGGTGGATGTGAAGTCCTCCCTAAGGCTAGACAGAGAGAGAGGTAGAGAGGGAGAGGAAAGCAAAGGATAGAGGGAAGAGGGAGGGAGGAAGAAGAAAAGAGAAATCACAGCCAACATGCTCTTGGCCGAACCTCTCCGTCTCTGGTGCTGGCCACACCTCCACCTGGGAAAGGCCTGCTGAGCAGGTCCTTACATTCTGTAGGTTTGGTTTCCTCTGTCACTCAGGAGCTGGCTTTCTACTGCTGTTCATGTCCTAGCATCTGGCTGGCTGCTCTGGAGCTCCTCTGTCAGGCTCTCCCCACAGAACCCACACTGGTCCCAACCCCAGGCCACATTGCTTCACACCTATTGGGAGGTCCTTGGTCTGTTGGTGGGTGCTGCTGGTGGCCCAGAGGCAGGAGCTGGCACTGAAACCACAGGTTGGCATTCAGTATCCTTGCATGTGGATTAAGAGATGTGGATGCCCTTGGGATCCCTTCCAATCCTAAGGAATCATGGTTTCCTCATTCTCTCCTGGGATAAGAACTAGAGACCTCAGAGCCCAGAGCAGGCCCCCACCAAGGCTCCTTGGGGCTGGGCTGTATCCAGCGTGGTGTCTCCTTGCCAGTTCCTGGCAAGGCTTGGCAAGCTCTCCCACTGCTGGCGCAAAACAATAGATACCTCCAGTGAAGGGAGGGGAGGCTTGCGCTGGCTCATGGACTCAGGTCTCCATCCCTGGTGGCTACTCCCAGGCGAAGTCATGGTGGCGGAAGGGAGGTGGCCAAGAAGCGGTGCGGGGAAGAAGAGCCAAGGAGGCAGAGGACAGGGTGAAGATGCAGCTCCCGCCTCTACCCTGTGATGCACCTGGACAAACTCGAAGCGCACTGTGCTGATCCCCAGGCAGCTCTCAGCCAACCCAGGAGTCACCAGGACCAACTGTCCCACTCCATTGGCAAGGAGGGAATGGAGGTTCCGGGACTGAGCTCTTGGGTACTGAGCTGCAAAGGGGCTGCTCCCAGGAGGGCTTGCCTTCCCTCTCTTTTTTCCTCCGTATTGCTTACTTTGCTATGAAAATCAAATGAAAACATGGAGAGCCAGATGTTCCCCAGGCTCCTGGGTGGTGGGATGGGTCCATTCCTAGCACAGTGGCCAGTGGCAGCATTGGGCCCTGGGGGCTCTGAGTCCTTAGCACAAATGCCCCGTGAGCAGCAGGGGGCACAGGGCCATACCCAGCTGGCTCCTGCTCAGGGGGATGCTACTGATTTGGAGGCTATGGCTGGAGTCTGCCACCAAGTCTTGGGGTTTCTTTAGATTTCTGTTTCCCCAGTAAGGAAATTTGGGTAACAGTCGATTGTTCCTCATGGAGCATTTGGGGGATGTTTGAGGCGGGAGCACTGTGGGTACCCTCCTGAGCATAGCCCAGCCCCAGACTTCAGGATCAGGCTGGGCAGAAGCCCTGTATTTGACAAGTATTTGCTTAAGCTGGGGGCCTGGGCTGGTGCCAGGGTGTTCGCTTGTCACCCATCTGGCTTGTTTTCTCTTTATTATTTATTTATTTTTTAATGTATTTCATACAGGGTCTCACTACACAGGTGAGTCTCGGAATGATCCTCCAGTTTTCAGCCTCCCAAGCGCTGGGATTACAAGCACGTGCCACCATGCCCAGTCTCAGTTGTAGTCTCAGCACACCCCCGGTTGTGAGGCTGGCACGGCACAATGAGAATAGAACCCCCATTATTTGGCTGGTTCCCACCTGGCTTGTGTGAGAGAGAGCGTGAAGGTCTAGCAGTCATGCAGATGGAGGAGTCATGCAGAAACGCAGCCCAGGGCTGGGCAGGAGTGGTTCTCTGCAGAGGCTGCTGAATAAGCAGACACCATCTGGCCTCACTGTGTCCCCGCTGGTCCTGCACTGGAGGGGTCATGCCAGGCCCCCAGGCCTCTGGACGGGGCTTCACTTCCAGGCCGGGTGTGCGGCCTCCGGAATTCCCTTGGAGGTCCAAGGGCAAAGTGCACATTAACAGGCCGAGACGCTATTAAAGCCATTCCTTCCCTGTGGGTGCAGCCGCCCACCCCCACGTCCCGCTCATAATGGCCACTGCTCATCAAATATTTATCCCAGCACTCACAGTGCTCCATCAGCCGGCAGCATCTTACCAGGCACGAAATCTGATTAGTAAAACTGGTCATGAGTGAAGCAGGCAGACTACAAAGTGCCTAGGACAGAAAGGGGGGCATCAAAGGCCCGCATTCCTCCCTAAAGGTCGCCTTGGAAGCCCAGGCCTCTTGTTGGGAACAGAACTGGAAGGACTGGGGGACCTGGCCCTCTGCGTGCATCCCGGGCTGGGGCAGCTGGAGCTCTTTCCTTCTTATCAGTGCAGAAGTGGCAGGCCACGCCCTGTGGGTGGGACCTGACTCCAGGCCAGTTTGCGCTTGGCTAATGGTGGTCTCCTGGCTCAGAGGCACGGCTCCCTTTTCATTGGAGGGAAGCCCCTGGGTCTTCTTTGAAGCCTGCCCTTTGCAGAACAAAGAAGAGCAGTGTATTAAGGCGCTAATTCCTAATTCTGAAGGTTCCCTCTTCGGCCACCTACATCTTGGAGGCACTGCGAGTTTGGGTGCAGACTGCTGCAGCCCAGTGACCCCCACCCCAGAGCAAGCCTCGTGACTTCAGTGGTCTCCCAGTGCACGCGTTCATGCCACACTGCGTGGCAATCTAACTGTGCAACAGCACTGTGTTTATAACACCCTGTGTTTATAAACACAGTGCTATTGCATTGGAGGAAAAAAAAAACTTTATTGCCAAAAAATACTAATGGTCATCTGAGCCTTGGGGAAGTGCTGTGGCAGACCCGCTCCACCCAGGCGGCCACAACCCCTGGATCTGCGTGAGCAAGGGGCGGGGGAATCACAGTCCAGCCACATGCTCCTCGACCAGCGCGAGGGACTCTCGCTGGCCCTCCGCGCGGCTGGCTGTGCCTGCTACCCGAGCGCCACAGCCTGTGGGCCTCAGATTCGGCCCACGCGTGATGGCTCCCTGGGATTGACTGACGAACCGTGCAGAGAGCCGAGGGGCAAAGTGTGTCGAGAAGGGAAAGAGGGGGCACTGTTCTTTTCTCCTTTTCCTTTCCTCCACATTAAAGATGAACACGTGCGGACACTTTCTTAGGAGTGACCCTTTATTTTCTTCACATCCCCATTCATCAGAAGATGCCTGAGGCTCCAGCTTACGTAGAGCATCGTTTCCTCTCTCCACAGACCCTGGAGCTCACGTGGCGACATCAAAATCGGCCATCCACACCCAGCTGCTGCACCGCGGCTGCCTGGATGCCTTGGTGGACGTGGCTGACTTCCCTCTGGGATAGTGTCCGCTCCATGTGGCGGTAGGTGATGCGGTAACAGTGGCTGGTCCTGTGCGTCCTGGAGAGGGGACAGAGCAAGGCGGGTGAGTAACAGACGTGCCTGTGCTTGTGGGAGCACGTACACCTGCCAGGATCCAGCACCCTCCAACCACAGCGGAGAACCATGCCCGGAGCCAGGATTGTGCTTGCATCTCGTTACAGAGCCACCTACCAGGATGACTGCCTCTTTTAATGCTTCAGGAGACAGTGGCATGTGGGGCAATGCTGGTCTGAATAATCAAGACTGCTGGGTCCCACTGGGCCTGGTGCCTCCAAGTCCCCTGGGACGGATACTTTTGACAGACCTGATTTCCTGGCTAAGCCCTCGAGAGTCTGATTCAGCAGCCGGCAGCTATGGCTGGAGCTCAGGGTTTTCCCAGGCTCCCAGGCGACAATGACAGGCAGACAGGATGGGCACCAGTGTCAGCCTGCCTCTGCCTTTACCAGGGCACAGAAAATAACCGTGTGAGTGAAGCACACTCTCAGCACCCCTGCCAGCCGTGGGAAGCACGCGGGTAACTACGCCACACTGACTGCATGTCACAGGCGTTCTGTGCAGACAGGGACTCCAGGTGCCCCAGGGAAGAGCCAAGTAGCTCTGAAGAGTGCAGAGGCAGCAGCAAGGCCTATAGCTTGCGACACACCCTGCCTGATCTAATCAGAAAGGCCAGGCACCACAGCTCTCCCCAGGGCCCTCTTGTGGCTGAGGGGTTAGGACTTAGCATGCTTTCTCTAATTTTCCTTTGTTATGAGAGGCCCGTGCAACTTCACAGCCATAGAAGTGCTTCTTTTCCAGTCCCCTGGTGAGCCTTGTCTGGGACATCATCCACGTCTGAGCCTGGCCAGGGCCAGGTCGCATGGTCTTGGGCAGGCGAGGCAGAGCTGGCCTTCTGGCACAACATGGCCTTGTACAAGTGGGCTGCAGGTGCAGCCAGCACCTGGGCCACCCCTTGTCCCCATGGGAAGACCTGACTGTCCCTGTCATGAGGGTTCCTAGTGCCTGGCGATAGCACTCTCTGGGGGCTCCTCCACCTTTCCTCTCCTGTTCCTGTTTCAATGCCAGACAGTGGCTAGGTAGAACTGGCCTGGGAAGTGAAGCATCTGCCTTGGTGCTGGCTGCCCAATACCTCCTGGGATTCAGGGGCCTTCTCTTCCCAGGCTGGCTTGGTCAATGTGGCCCGCATAAGCTCTCCCTTCTGCCCAGAGCCCATCTTTAGGGATGACAGGTTCCTACGGTGCAGCCAGGCCCAGAGCCCAGGTGTGTTGGGAGCCACAGGAACCCAGCTGGGGGACGGGGCTTCCCTAGCCAGACTCAGTTGCCGGCTGCAGGCCTGGGGACCATTTGCCTCCTCTCCTGGTAGAGCTGGTCAAGAATAGAAGTCCCAGGCCTTCTGGTCACCAAGTGTGGTTACCATGACAACCACAGACACAAGCCCACCCTTAGCTTATCCTGGGAAGGTTAAGAGGAAGGATGCCATAAAGCAGGAGGGCGTCCTCAGAGACCCGCTCTAGAGTCCCGATTGAGCTCCTCTGTGCCCCATGTTGCAGCTTTCTTAGCGCAAACCCTTGCCACTCCGTCCCTTTGCTCCCCCATGGTAACAGCAGCTGTGGCTTCTAAGCCTTTCACACATCAGTTCTCTTAGGCACCCCAACCCCACTGGGTAAATACCAGGATTGTCCCTGCCAACAGCTAAGGAAACCGAGGCACCGAGAACATAAGACCCTGTCCACGCTCACAGACGTCAGTGAGAGGCGGGGGCCGGATTCAGAGCCAGGATATTTCCTGGGAAACAGCTTATTGAGTCCTCAAAAGGACAAGCACAGGATTATCTTGCAGCTCAGCAACTCCTTAGAGGGGGCTAAGCCCTAAAACACAGAAAGCAGATGTTTGAACAAGAACTAGTACAGGAATTTGCATAGCAGTCCGGTATCAATTATCAAAAAGTGGAAATGTCCACTAATAAATGAACAAAGTGTGGTCTGAACAAAATGTGGTATATCCATACAATGGAGTGCTATTCAGCCATAAAAAGGGATGAAGTACTGCTATACAGGCAGAAACCAAGTGCGGTATAGATGAGCTTTAAAACACGGTAAGTGAAAGACGCTGAGACAACATTCACATATTAAATGAAATGTCTACGATAAGGAAATCTGTAGAGATAGAAAGCAGATTGGTGGCTTCCAGGTGCTAGGAAGATGAGAATGAGGAACAGCTGCTCAGTGCTATGGGGTTTGCCCTGGCGTGAAGCAAATCTTGGAGCTAGAGAGATGTGGCAGCCGTGGAATTCATCACCATGTTGAAGGTCACTGAATTACACAAGATGGTTAATTTGATGTTACATAAATTTCATCATCAGAAGGATCACTAAGAGTCCGAGCTGAGTAGTGAGACCCTCACCTAATACATATATATATAACCAAAAACAGAACCACGAGCTAGGTGTTCTGAAGCCAGCAGCTGACTGCCGCACCCAACAGCTCTGCAAACACACACCTCCTGCTCACGCCTCCTGCCTCTTTCTCCTACCCCATGCTATGGTGGGAGCTGGACGTCACTCAAAGGTCAATGTGTCCCCAGCTTGGCAGTACTGGGAAGTGGCAGGAACTTCAGGGGGGGCCTGGTGGGAAGTCTCAGGCCACTAGGGGAATGCCTGGCAGAGGACAGGAGGACCCTGGCTTCCTCTCTTGCAGCTGTGCTGAGCTCCTGTCATGCCTTGCACAGGCCCAGAACAGCACAACCAGAATAAGCCTCAACCCCAACTCCACTCCTGGGGACTCAGACCAAAGGTCTCACATGTGCCTGCAGCGCTGCAGAGCTAGATGCTCAACCCTTCTCATTTGCTGAGCCAGTGTCCTAAGTTGTCCAGGCTGGCCTTGCACTTGTGAACCTCCTGCCTTAGCGTCCCAAGCAGCAGGACCACAGGCACTTGCCACTGTGCCTAGCTAATGTTCTTTCTACGTTGATAGGTCTCAGGTATTTGTGACAGTATCTAAAGCTGACTCCCACAGCCACCTCCCTCTGAGCAGTGACAGGTTTGCAATCCACTGAGATGACAACATCTTTTAGTTATTCTGTTCAAGAAAGAGACCCGATGGGCCCCTTGCTCCCTCTGGCTCTACCCTCTGATGAGTGCGGGACATGGCTGGGATGATCAAGATGGGAACACCCTCCAGATGGGACACTGTGGTTTAGGGTTTAATGAAAAGCCTTTCTTGCTTAAAGACTGGGAGGGAGCGGGGGAGAGGGTTAAGTGCTGCGGCAGGGGCACTAAGCTACCCCCACCCTGGCCGGCTCCACAGGGCCCAGTCAGCAGACAAGAACCGGCCCTGGAGGAGAGATGGGCTGAGCGGGCCACGTGGAGCTCTGCAGGCAAGCGGAAGCTCTCTTCTATGTATTTCACAGCTTCCACGTGTCCAAAGAAACAAGACTGCCGACTTCGGGAGGTCAGATACCATCATAACAAAACTGAAGAGAGATCCTCCTTATTACTTTTTAATTGTGGTGCTGGAATTCCATTGCTCAGTGTCCCCAGGATACTGGGTAATGGGAGTGGGTCACTGGCCGTGCTTGGGTCTCGTGCAGAGAAGCTGGTGCAGGAGGCCTAGCCTGCTGGAGCACTAAAGGGCTCTCACTTCACCAGTGTAGCTGGAGGTTTGTCAGTCAGCCAGCAAGCAGCACAGTGCAGAGGGCAGGGATGAGCACAGGGAGGATCCAGGCCTCTGCTCCACCCAGTGTCTGCAGGGCCTGGCAGAGGGCGGGCAGGGAGATCGGCCACACTGCCCGGGGTATCACCTCGGGACACCTGAGACCTGCTCTTGGCAAATGACTGTGCCCTCAGTGCTTGCAGTGTGGGCGGGCACCACAGTAGCCACAGAAGAAACTTGAGTCATCTGCTAGTGAAGGGGGCTCATTCGGTGAGAATGCAGGGTGGTGACCCCGCCCCCTTGCCATCCTGGCTGCCCTGGATGAGCCACAGCGAGCGCTTCCTCTGCTTCCCACATGGCTTTGGGAGGAGGCCCGGCAGGGAGCCGCAGGCCCGCGCTTCTCCGGGCGCTCACTTGCTTGGGGTTCTGCTCCCTGCTCCTTGGCGTCTGCCACAGCCCACCTGGCACCACGCCCGGCCCGGCCTAGTGCTGCGGCCCTGGTGATGGAGCCATCCCGTGACAGCCCAGCAGGAGAGGGCCTGCTCCCTCCCACACTAGGCCTTGGGACCACCAGCGAGGAAACATGGGAGCTGAGAACAGTCACACGTGTACCAACAAGGACCACCAAAATTATGACTGCTTAAATAGGCTTCAAAATAATAATAACTTAAAAAATAATGAAAAAAATTTTAAGCATTAACTGTTCCTTTCAAAATACCAGCAGAAATCTTTTTCTTTCTTTTACTCTTTTTCCCTGCATTTGGGAGAGGGTCTACAGGGTCTGCATGGTCTCACTACGTAGATCGGACTTGCAGTGATTCTCCTGTTTTCAGCCTTCCAAGTGCTGGGATTACAGACATGCACCACCACACCCAGTCTCAATCACTGTCTCAGCACGCCCCATGGTTGGGGCAGGCATGGCATGCCGGGGAACAAACCCCGGCCACTGCACTCTGCTGAGGCAGGCATTTTAGTCTGCTGGACTGTCAGGCCCGTCCTTATGGAGTGCATGTTAGACTGGCTACTTGCAGTTGAGTGCCTAAAATTCTTTCTTTCTTTCTTTCTTTCTTTCTTTCTTTCTTTCTTTCTTTCTTTCTTTCTTTCTTTCTTTCTTTTAAATGTAGTTAACGCAGAGTTTTCAGGGTCTCACTACACAGCTCGGACTTGTAGTAATTCTCCTGTTTCTAGTCTCCTAAGCACTGGGATTACAAGTGCGTGCCACCACACCTAGTCTATAAGATTTGTTTTCTTTTTTTGGTGGTACCAGGGATCGAACTCAGGACCTTGCACTTGCCAGGCAAGCACTTATTCCACTGAGCTATCTCCCTGGCTCACTAGCAGAAATCTTTGTTGTTGTTTTTTTTCCTTTAACTCAAATTTGCCCGTTTATATCTGATAACCTGAACAACTAATTTGAAGATAACACCATGTAACACAGCAACCACTGTTGAATCCCTATTACTTTGTTTAGTGAAATTGCTAATGCTGTTTTTTCTATCACTATTTTGTATTTTTTTTTCTATTTTGTATTCTTTAAAGCAACAACAAAAATGGGCCCAGCAATCCTACTGTGGGTAGCTGTCCAAGGGAAGATACCAGTGTGTAGCGGAGACCCCTGCTGTCTGTGTTTGCTGCTTACAACACCCAAGACATAGAGCTGTCTGAGTGGCCATCAGTGGATGAATGGACACACACACACAGACACACACACACAGACACACACGCATAAACACACACACACACCCCATGGACCCACCCACACACATATGCATGTACACATACATACCTCCCCACCCACTCATACACATATGCATGTACACACATACACATGTACCCCTACCCCCACATATGCATGTAAACACACACACATGTACACACATACACACATATGCATGTACACACATAGACATGCATGTACACATACACACATGCATGACACACATATACACATGCACCCCCCCCACAGATCCACACACACACACACACAAGCTGGACTACTACTCAGCCTTGGCAAAGATAAATTCTGTCATTGTACAACATGGATGAATGTGGAGGGCATATGTTAAGTAGAATGAACCAGCCTCAGAGAAACAGATATTCTATGTTCTATCCGTATACGGAGTATAAGAAGTGAGGAAGAGCGGCTGAGGCCAGGGACAGCGGGGAGGGGGGAAGCGGCCGCCAGTGCAGCTACAGTCAGACAGGAGGAACGAGCTCTGTTGCACTGGGGCGATCACAGTCCACAATACTGAATAAAATGATTCAAAACTGCCAAAAGGGAAGGTGTAGTTTCTTTACTTTTTTTGGACAAGGAATCGAACTCAGGACCTTGCACTTGCCAGGCAGGCTCATGTGCCACTGAGCTACGTCACCGGTCTAAGAGAAGGTTTGAAGAACAAATGCTTGAGGCAGTGGGCGGGCTCAGTGCCCCTCTGATTAAGGGCAAGGTGTGCAGGCACTAAGGCATCCCGCTGGACCCCACAACGAGGCACATTTAAGAGTCCTTAAAATGCTCATTTATAATTTAGAAAGCTGGGCAATAAACATTTTGAAACAAAACAAAAATAAAAGAGATCCCTTTGCAATTGTTACTTGTTTTTCTTCCTAAGTGACAAAATGAACAATGGCCAAGCCTACTATGAAGACTGTTGCTGACCCCTGGGCCAAGCGCCAGCCAGAGGCCATCTGTGAGGATCCAGGCACCTGGGCCTCAGAGGACCGGGACGGGAATGCGGGTCAGAGTGCTAGCGAGTGGGGGACACTGGCGTTACACAACTGCTCGGCTCACCCTGGCAACCAGACAGGCTCTGAACTTGAAATAAAACCTTCCCTCTCCACGCAGCCAAAACCCAGCTCCTACGGCATCCGCGGTAGTCTCTGTTCCATCTGCGGCAGAGCAGCTACTTCGTGTTCTTGGATGGTGCGTGCTCAACACCTCCCAGAATAGAGCAGACCGCGTGCAACCAGAGTCCCTGCAGACACCCCTGCTCAGGCAGGGCTTACTCATTAGGGAGCAGGGGCTGTCCACGGGGAGTCCCACTCGCAGGGTGACAAATCGGAGTGCTGCTGGTCCCTGGCAGAATGTGGTCTGGAGCCCTGCAGCACACACCGCATGGCTGGGCTGGGGGTCATTCAGGGACTCAGAACAGAGCCGTGGGGGTGGGGGAGCCTGGTGACCACTGTGCCTGCCCTGCAAACACAGGGCTGATGGCACAGTGGTGTGGAGAAGAGCTGGGTGTGCAGGTGGAGACCTGGTTCCTGTTCTCTCCTGGGGCTTTGCTGTCTGGGAGATTTCAGCTGCTTAGGTAAGGATGCAGGGTTGTGAGGATGGGGCGAGGAGGTCGGGACAGCATCAGTACAGAACCTGGCGCACCTATGCAGAGGCACAAGGCAGTTGTTCCACCCCGTAGACACCGAGGACAACAGACAGTACCACATCTTACCGGTTCTACACTTTTTCCTATACATCTATAATGAAGTTTGATTTATAAATTAGGCACAGTAAGAGATAAGAAATAATAAACAGGATGATTATGACCAAAAGCAATGAAAATCTTGAGCTTTGGTGCCACCATTAAATAAAATGAGCATTGCCTGGACATAAGCACTGTGGTACCGCAGAGGCAACCTGGTGACTGAGAGGCTACTGAGGGAGGCGCAGACAGGCAGCACCCACACGGTGGATGCGCTGGACAAAGCACAATTCCCGCCTGGCAATGGCCACGCAGGAGGCTCAAGATTTCATCACCCTGGTCAGAACTACAAGCCATTTAAAACTTGAGAACTGTTCATTTCTGAAATTTCCCACTTCATGTTTTCGGACAGTGGTTGACCTCACACAACTGACTGGAAAAAAGCAAAACTGTCCCCAAGGAGGGGCCACAGGGCCTACGGCTTTGCCCTACCCCTGAGGCGGCCTGGTGAAAGGCGTAAGAGTTTGGGGTTGAGGCTTGTGTTTGGTGTGCTCCTTTTTCTCCCCCTCTTTTCTTTTATTAGTTAGTTGATCTTCATGTTCCTGGAAATTGAACCTGAGCCCTTGGGCCCTGGTGCGTCTGGCTCTGCTTCAGTTCTAGCTCCTCTTTTGACCTCCCTTCAGGGATTTGGATGCTCAGCTTAGTCCAAGCATAACGAGAGCTCCCTTTCCACGGAGCATGAACTGCTAGCTGCTGGCACAGAAGCCAGGGAGAATAATGAATCGCTGCTCAGAGTTGGGCACAGCTTAAGTGAGTGGTCTGGGAAGTAAGTGAATGATCGCCTCCTCCTTTACATCCCAATTTAACAAAGCCAAGAGGGAGGAGAAGAAGATGAAATTTGGGTAATACCACTTAGATGCTGATGACTCTACCACTTCTAGCGAACCGCTGGGATTTTCTTCTTTCTTTAAATAATTATTTTATTTTCCTTTGGATTAATGTTAAAAAAAATGCTCAAAAGCATTAGCCACCTGGGAAATGCAAATCAAAACCACAATGAGGTCCCAGCTCACCCCAGTTAGAAGGGCTGTTACCAGAAAGCCCCAAGGGCACACATGGTGGAGGGGACATTTGCCACAGGGTTTGGAGCAAGAGCAGGGGTGGTGCAGGGCTCCCGGGCCTGGTCCATGTTCTGGTGACTTCTGACAGTGCCTGTGTGCCACCTTGCTCGGCTTCATTTTCCTCCCCAGTGAGATGCTGGACCACATGGGCTCTGTGGCTCCTGTCAGTCCCAGCATCCCAAGAAGGTTCTCAGAGGCTAGAGGGGAGCCTGCCGCGGTGGAGTGGAGGGGCTGAGGCAGAGGCCAAGGTGCTCTCTTGGGGTGAGTGAGTGACAAAAGAAGCCAGCTGCTTCAGCGGGGGTGGGGGTGGAGGGTGGCCCTGAGAGGCGCCTCTGCAGCCAGCACACCTGGGACCTCTCCACAACTCCCTCCCTCCCCACCCCATCCACACCCAGTGCACAACTGCAGTGTTCTCTGTCTGCTGCCCACAAGGCTCTGTCCCTGGCTGCCCTTGCAGGGCCAAGCTCGTCCTCCGGCTTCACAGAAGCAAGCCTCACTGTTGCTTTCCACTGCTGCAATTTCCTCCCAAAGGGATTTCTGTTCCTTGGAGTCGGTCACAAGAAACCAGGCCAGATGGCTCCTCTGACAGTCGCCGCCTTGGGAAAGACAACTCCAGCCCAGACCTTGGCGGAGGCAGCACCAGGGCGGGGAGAGACAGAAGTTGGACGCCTGTCAGCCCAGCCCAGCAGAGTGCCTCAGAGACACTGAGGTTGGCAGAGGGAGAAGTGCTCTGACTTCAAACACTGGGCAAGTCCTCCGGGGTTCAAAGCACCCCAGGTTTCATCCCCCTCATTCCCTGGAACCGCTCCTGCCAGCCCCACAGGGTGGATGCGTCCAGGGCCTGTGTGTGTGCGCAGGGAAATAACTGCTGAGGGGAAATCTTCTGACGGAGTCCTTCGCAGTCTGGCCTACGCCTCAGTGCAGGACCTGCGCCAGCTCTTAGTTCTCTTGTTCTCAGTCTCTGATCTGGGTGCTTATTCTATGATACAAATAATAGACACATAGGGCTTTGGGAGAGAGTGAATGAAAATTATGTAAAGTTGTAATGTAATTCTGGCTCATAGTTACTAGCTGGTACTATTACTCAAGTAGCCAAAGATTATAAATGTCCCCCCTTTACCCCCCAGAGAAAGGGCTGAGTGGACACAAACAATAATCTGAACTGCAACTTTCTTGGCCTCTGAGATGAATCATTCACTACAACATGCACAATCATGTGGAAAAGCCTTGAGGGCTCCGCTCAGGGAAACAAAGCCAGCAAGGGACAGACACTCTATGGCTCCACTCACCTGAGGGATGAGGCAGTCAGTCTGACAGAGACAGGAAGCACAGCAGGGATGCTGGGGGTTGGTCGGAGGTGGAGGTGAGTGGTGGGAAGCTGCTCCAAGGGGACAGGGCAGCTCAATGGGAATCTGGGGACATAGGAACGCTCTGGAGATGGTGGCGGTGATGGCTGGGCAACTGTGTGCCTCTGGTCTATATGCTTACAAATGGCAGGATGGCAAATTTTATGGTGTTTATATTTTGCCACACACAATAAATAGGGAGGGCTAGCCCAAGCAATCTAGTTGACTCTTAATGGAATAAAAATTAGGAATTCTCACTCTGTTAAAAAACAAAGATAAAGCAAACACCAGACCATAAGGTGCACAGGCAGGCTGATGGCAGGGGGTGTCACATGCCTGATTTGCATCTGAGGTCCCATTAACTATGCAACTGAGGTGTCTGGGGTTTATGCAAATGGTTCTTACCCATCCCTCTGCATAGTGCAATGGTAGTGTTTGGTCCCATTCAACAAATTGTTTCCAATCATTCTACTCACTGCCTTCCAAAAGATTCTCTTACATTTCTAACAAATATGAAGTAATGCTTCATTCTGTACAGATTTCCAAAGCTCTGTGCTTTTCAGTTGTGTGGAGAATTTGGAAAAGATTTTATTTTTCTCTCTGGTTTAGAGTTACAGAGCCAAAGTCAACACAACTAACTTTAACTGTGTTACAAGGCAGCTTCCCGGGTCTGCTGATACTTTGATGTGGATGAGTCAGGTTAGGGGATGGAAGACATGTGGCAGGGAAAGTGTTACCTTCCCAACTCAGTCAATTGATCAGCAATCATCTATGCTGGGCAGATGGCTGATCAGCAATTATTTACTCTGTGCTGAGGTAGGCATCCCAAGAGATACAAACAAGTATGCAAATTGCTTGATCAATACATGAATACTCATGAAGTGGCTGTCTGGGGCCTGACATGGTGGTGGTGTGAGAGAAAGGAATGTCTCTAAGTAATAGCAAGAAGGATTACTCTGAGCATGGTTCAGGCAGTGATGGGCTACACACACAATAGTGGTCCCAGAAGATAATACCACCTACTGACATTGTGGCCATCTTAGTTTGTATAAGGACACTTTACAATGTGTGCACAATGACAAGGTCACCCGACAAGGTATTCTCAGAATATAGCCTCATGATTCAATGACACAAGACGATCAATGTCTAGTTGGGTTTTAAGACATTCTTACGTGAAAAGATAGCTAACAGGAACAAGCTACTAATGCTAAATGTTAAATGAATGGCATAAACCCAAGCAACTTAGAGGTCAGAAAAGACCGCACAGAAAATGAGATTAAAGCTAGATCTTATGGTACAAGTAGGGTTTTGACAGGTGAAGGGCAAAGTACACATGCTGGCTGACAAAACAACCCAAGTGATACAGGTAGCAGGGGCAGCCACTGCATGGTCTTTCCTTTATCTGCATAGAGTTGCTGAAGGCATGTTCCAGGCTGACGTGGCCCCAGGCACGTGTGCGGAGGATGCCTGATCTAGCAGGGAGGAAGCGTTGTGCACCATCCAGGGCCACACTGGCTTCTGTGCAGCATGTGCACAGGTTGGTTACCTGCTCAGGACAGTGCAGGACAGTTTCATAAAGCAATGCTACTTGAGCCGAGGCTGGGAGGGTGAGGCATGAATTTGGCACATGGATAAGTGGTGAGGAGGAAAGGCATTTCTGCCAAGGGCACACAAGAAACTGTGAGCAAGCCTGGACACATTCAGGAGAAGTGACCAGCTCACGCTGGCGGGTGTGTGCACAGAGAGGATACAACTAAGGTGGTGCAGGAGGTGGCCTGGTGGATAGGGTCCCAGAGGAAGGCCCAAAGTTCTTGAAAAAGAAGCTTTAGCCAAAACATCAGTAAGCCACCATCCCCTACAGGCACCCTCTGAAAAGGTGGAGGACTTTTTTCCAAGTGCTTTTACTGTATCAAGAGGCCGGCCCTTGCTAACCTGAGTTCTCATTCCCTGCAAACCACAGAAGGCTATGGAGATGCTACAGTCCAGCATGTCCACGTGGTGTGAGCAGCTGCCCATTCAAAAAAGCACACTGTAATCATTCTTCACCCCACTATTAAGGAGTAGAATTACCCATGACTGTGTTAGGTAGGTTAGCTTTTATTTCTATAGTGACTAGCGAGTGAAATAGGTTAAGATTCAGGTGAATTCATTTTGCAAGAATTTTATACCAGTACAGAGAAATTTCTATACATAACAATGACATTGGTATTTGGCAAATACCTTAGCTGACACTCTGGGTCTAATTATCAGTGTCATCTCTTGGCAAATAGTGAGTGGGAGAGGAGGAGGGACCACAGTAGGATTTGGCTGGCAGGGTGTTCTTCCTCCATCCATAGCAGTGTCAGATAGAATATAGGGGTGATGTCTTGATGAACTGCTGTCAGATAGGGGCCTTGGAGATCTTCTGATCCATGCTTAAGTTCTTTTACAAAACCTGTGCCAGATGAATCCTGGGGAAACCTATTTTAGGCTTCTACAGTGTTGATGGAGAAGGGGTTCCATTCTCTTTGTTAGACTTGTATTCACTTCTGTCCTTCTCCTATGACAACCTTTCCAACTCCTCAACTTTCCATCACTAGTGAAATAGCATGATGGCCTTGGAAAATTCCAGGACCAAAAGTGGTCAGAATGGGACGAGACCTTGGAGGTAGCACATGTCACATTCAACTTCGCCGTCTCCAGAGTCAGACACCCATCCTCTCAATAATTCATTCATTCATTCATTCATTCATTCATTCATTCATTCATTCATTCCTTCATCTATCCATGTCATCTATTCTATCTAACTATCCATCCATCCATCTAACTATCCATCCAATTCATCAGTAAGTTTATTTAGCAAATCAATAGTAAATATCCACTTTGAGTTATTTATTTTGCTAGCTACCAGGGACCTAAAAATGGAGTAAAACAAATCAAAAGAAACTAGACATGACTAGGCCTTTGTGGACCACACAGTCTAATGACTAATATGCACTAAGCAAACAATTAGAAAGAAATGTAAGTTACAACTATACTAGAGCTTATGGATTCGTACTGTGGTCCCGTCATACTGTGAATTTTTTTGCTTCCCCAGCTTTCAGCTGAGAAGACTGTCACTCACAGATGTCAGAAGTAAATTTTTAAAAGCCCCCTCATGCTGGTCAACAGAGGCAGGGCTCCAACTGAGGTTTAGTGGCCTCCATGGCCACATTCTTAATCCTGGCTGAGGGACACTTTCTGGTGATAGTGGCCAATGTCTCAAGTTTGTCCCTGTTTCAGAGCACTACTAGGTCCTAAAAGGCTGTTCCCTTGATGAAACTTGAAGGAACAGTTTTAAAATGTGATTCTATAAAAAAATAATTTTGCTTGGGTCAGGAGGGGCCCACATAGGTCTTCTGGTGGTCTGGATATCTTTGCTACTTGGAAAATCTATGGACCTATCTAGGTCTCAATAAAACAGAGGTAACACTATTTGTTCCTAACTACTCCCTCAGTTAGGAAAAATTGAAGTCATATGAGGGATGCATTGTCAGCAACTTACAACAAAGCAATAATAAAGTCAGAGTCAATAAACTATTTCAAAGTATTATTGAGTTATAGTTGTCCATTTTCAAAGTCAGTGAGAAAAAGTCTGGTATTTTCCTACTTTAAGAAGAAAAGATTTCAGGCTTAGATTTCTGGTACACTAGAGAGAAACATAATCAATTTCCTCTACTTGAGTTTTGTCCATTATAAACGTTTTGGTGCAATTCAACAGCACTGCCTGCGAGTTACTTTCTGAAGCAAAGTGTCAGGATACCTCTGTCGTAGGCACATGGCAGAGTGACATGCTCTCATGGGTGAAGACACACTGGTGTGGTCCTGGTCTTGTAGATACTTCAGTTCAGGCTGAATTTTTACTGGGTGGAGGGATGATCATGGGTTGGGAAGAATGTAATTTGGGCAGATTGCTGGGACAGGTGACCAGAAAGTCCATCTGTGCCTGCTGCAATCCATCCTATCCATGACAACTAATTCACACTACAAGAGGGAGGAAGGCTCTAGAATGATGGTAGAATGAGACTAACCAAAGATCCGACTGATACATAAACCTCAGTGTACTGAGTAACATAGAAGAACAATGAGTTTTAAAAATGGATAGTGAAGAAGATGAGAAGACAGCTTGGGAAAACTTTCCAGGTACAAAAGTGAAGAACACACAGTAAGTACCCAATACTTCAGCCACCCCGAATGAGAGCAGTACCACTTAAAAGAGGGGAAGGCTTAGCCCACCTGGGGCAAGAAGCTGGTGCTGACCTTCCTGCCCAAAGTGGACTAACAGCGGACTAGAAGAAAAGCAAAAGAAACAAAACATCTACAACACTGATTGGAGAAAGGAACCTCACCTCTGTCCAGATTCTGAAAAGACAAAGAAGGAGCCTATCCTGAAAATCAAACTAAGTGTGTCACATGTACAGTACCTCAGACCCTCAAGCTAAGAGATAAACGAAAAGTTGGCCCTGGGGAAGACTGTGGATGGTGGGCAGAAGGAAGTACAGAAACAGCCCCAGGGAGAGAGCAGGTCATGGAGTCGCACCTCAGAAATGGTCCGAACGGCAAAACCCAAGGTTCGAAATTGTAGAACACACAGAGAAAACAACCCTTTGTGTACTGGAGTCATTAGGCACAGAGACAGAAGGGTTAGCATTTCAAGGACTTCAGATATAGGACTAATCTAAAATATAGAAAATGAAAAGTTCAGAGTTCAAATATGTTTCAAATGCTTAAGAACGTAAAATAACCATATGAAACAACATTATGAGAAAAGAACAGCATGTTTAGAAAAAAACAATTTAAACATTTGCAGTATAAAACTATAGTTATAATTTTATTTATTTTTTAATGTATTTAGTACAGAGTCCACCGAGTTTCACTACACAGATCAGACTTGTAGTGATACTCCTGTTTTCAGCCTCCCAAGTGCTGGGATTACAGCCGTGTGCCACCACACCCAATCTCAATCGCTGTCTCAGCATGTCCTGGGGGCGGGGCTGGCATGGCAAGCCATGGATTGAACCCCATTCCCTGCGTCTGCCTAAGCAGGCACTTTAATCTGCTAAGCCATATAGCTAGCCCTATAGTTATAATTTTAAAATGAGTAGGAGAGTTAAATAACAGAAGACATAGTTGAATGAAGGATTAGTAAATTGGAAGGCGAATCTAGGGACTGTTCAGAATACAGGAGAAAAAAAGCACAGAAATGAAAAACATAAGATGTTAAGAAATAGTAAGAGAACATGAATATTAGAAAAATATAGAGAGAATGAAGCATGGCAGTATCTGAAGAGATAATAGCTGAGAAGTTTTCAGGACTAATGAAAGTCTTTGGATAAGAAAGGACAGTAAGCCTTGAATGCTTAAACAGAAGATGCATTAGAACATGGTAATAAAACTGCAGACTTCATACTAGTTACAGAAAGCCTACATGGCGATATGTAACACACCCCCCGCCCCCACTGCCAAATCACTGCAGATTACATGCAGCTGAATGCTCCTGGAGTACTGGTGAAGTCAAAATGATTGCAGACACAGTGAGATGAAGTGAGAGCTTCTGACCGACACACTTGCAATGGGACATTTATGAAAAGTGTGTTTGTGGAAGAAGAAAACTCAACTCACAACAGGAACGAGGGGGAGAGGCTGGCCACAGCGCCACAGCAGCCGACAGCACAACCCGTGGGAATGCAGCTTGCTCTCCAGCAAGCTTCCCTGATGCTGTGGGCTCGGGGTCCAGTTTTCCAGGGCTAATCTCCACCTTAGGTGGTGCTGCCAGTGTTGCTCTGGAAAGCTACCTTCAGTCCCCAGCGTGCCATTGGAACCTATTTGCTCCTGGAGCAGTCTGCAGAGTGGTGTAGCATGGGGGCCACACAGCCCCGCTCTCAGCCACACTAGGTGATGCTGCCATAGCAGGTTAATGAATCTTGGACATCTCAACTTTGACACCTTTACAGAGAACCAATAAAACATATGTAATAAAGTTATGCATCACTTGACAGTGGGGATACACAGAGATACGTGTCCTTAGGCAATGATGTCACTGTGCAAACATCAGAGTGCAGTTACACAAGCTAGGATGGTGACAACGTCACTGAGTGACATAATTCTATGGGATTACCTTCAAATAGCAGCTTATCATTGGCCAAGACATCATTATTTAGCACATGACTATATGTGTGAAGACCCTGACACAGGGCCTGCTATGAAATACAGAAAGAAAACAGTTATAATTGTTATTAGCATTATAAATATTGTTAATTTGTTTATTTAACAAGCATTAGAGATTGGCTAAGAAACATCGCTCAGAAGCTCACGTGTGAAGGTTTGGTCTGCAAATCACACTGATGGATTCATAGCTCAGTGGGCTATTGGGGAAAGAATGGAAGTTCCAGGGAATGGGGCTGAGTGGACGGATGTAGGTCCTTGGAGGGTGTCCTCTTGAAGGGGGACAAGAGTGGGCCTTTGTCCCCAACTCCATCGTCCTTCCTTTGCTTTCGGGCCACCGTGAGCTGCACAGCTCTGCTCTATCACACGCTGCCCATCGCACCACAGAAGAAACAAAGCTGGCGTCTCTGAGCCACAACCGATCTCACTCAGGCCAAGCAGTCTTTTTCTCATATTTTGTCCCAGAGATGGAAGGTAATGCAGTGAACAATGCACAGCTTTGCATTAGTAAAGTGATGTGACCCTGGACTGCAGGGAGAGGAAACAGAGCACCGAGGCCACCTGAAACTGGAGCGCTGTGTGCCAGACCCTGCTCAGGTGCCTCCCACCGTCCTGGGCGCTGAGCTCAGGCAGCCAAGCAAGGCCCGCCAGCAGCACCATGGCAGGCTCCACCTGACCACTGCGCCGTGCAGACTCTACCGGGAAGTTACCAGAAACTCTCTTCCCTGTGCTGGATTTGGAAGGTGCGTCCTGGCTGCTTTTGCTTCCATAAATCACTCCCTGCTGTAACATCTGGCCACAGGAAAATCCAAACAGAGCAGAGAAAGGTGACAGCTAGAATCCTGTGTCTTGCTTTCTTGAACAGAGAGGACTTGCCCAGGATGTGCAGGTGCTTGTGGCATGCAGTCGTGCTGAGTGGCAAAAGAAAGGCGGGACTGCCGGCAGCTTGGAGCCACAGCCAATCATGTGTGCAATGCAGTGACAGACATGCATTTAGCTCAGCCTCTAGGTAAGGACAGAGGTCTATTTGATAGCAACAACAGCAACTCTCCACGCACGGGAAAGTGTCTAAGAAGAGATCTGCCACAGAAGAATTTAGTATCTTTCGGGCAGACGCTAAGCAGAGGTCCACAGTTAGAATAAAGGTTTACATACAAATGCTGGACCCTTAAGCAAAAATGCCAAATTTCTCTTTCTCTCTTTTTTCCTTTTATACTTTTTTCTGAGACAGTGTATCACTGTGTAGCCTATGCTGGCCTTGAACACAGCAACCTCCTGCCTCAGCCTCTCCAGTGCTAGGATTAAAGGGCACACAACCACACCTGGAACTTTGCTGTCAAGCAAATAAAATGATGTCCAAAGTGGAGTCCAACCTGGTCATCAGCTCTTTTCAAAGGTTGTAGAAATGACTTGATTCATAACATTTTCATACAACAGTCTGATTCTTTCTCTTTCTTCCTACCTCCGTCCAAATCAAGATGGAAGGAGTGTTTAGGTTCCTAACACAGAGTTCCCCCAGCTCTCTCTCACACAGTGTATCTGTCAGTCAGCCTTTCACCATGGGGAACGAATTCTGGGTGAATTCACAGGTTCCACTCGTGTTGGGCTGGCTCCAAGGCACACACGACATTGTGGAAGCTCCAGACGAAAGAAAACTGCTAGCCCATGGTTTCCAGGAAGCAGAGGGAGCGGGAAGGAGAGCGAGTGGGAGAGCAAGAGGGAGCCAGCCTCCTCCAGCAGGGCCTCATCGCCTCAGGGCCCACTCAACTGACGGAGCCAGTGAGGAGGCTGGTGCCTTCATGAGCCAGTGCTCTTCTGCAAGCCCCACCCTGAACACATGAGACTTGTGGGGGCGTCTTAGATCTACACCACACTGCATTAGCAGCAATCAGGAAACAGCCACCAAGGTGGTGTGTCTTGCTGCCTCTCCCTGCTAGGTGGGGCAGGTCTGCGGGGCCCTGACCAGCACACCACACTCTCCTTGCGGTGGCGCTAAGTGAGAGACACAGTGGCACAGGCAACAGCCATGTCTGGGTGTCAGGAGGGCTGGGACTCGAATGCCTGAGCCCTCCCTCTAACCACCCTGTCTTCCTGGGCAGGTGCCTGGCATCTCTGGGCCTCACTCCTTCACCAGCCACAACTGCTAAGCTCTTTGGCTTCTTGGTCCTGTGAGTCCCTATGTGCTTTTGTGCCAGTTTCTTATAAGGTGAGAGAAAACAGCTGGCATCGGGGAGGGACACCTTTCTAACTGACTATGGAACCCAATGTCTGTCCTGTCCCTCCCAAGCCATCATCATTATTGGTAACAAACAAGCGGGTCAGGGCCTGGGAGCCCAGGCCGTTTGCGGCACCCAAAGCTGATGCTGCTATAGCTGGCTCTGAATAAGCAGCTGCAAAGCTGCTAACTGGATCCAGCAAGCTGCTGAGTCACTGTCGTGTAACATCAAGTGGCTCTGTGCTGACGGTGAGGCCCATCCTGTCAGCAGCCGAGAACGTTTCTTTGTGATTAAGAAGAACAGGGGTGTGCAGAGACACACCGCAGACTGGCTTTCACAATTTATGACGAGTAATTAAAATCTAACAGGCCACAATTAGAAAGCATCCACCACAACCTTATTTTGCCATTTGTCTTTTAATTAAACACATCCCATGATTTAGCTCTAACTCTGCACGGAGAGCCGGGTGCCCAGATGCATTGGTTATGACATCTTGGAGGAGGAGAGCAGAGAGAAGATGCTTAAGTGTTGTACGTAAATCACCGATCTGTCCTTTCTCGGGATCTTCCCACATCACAAGGGTGATGCTGAGAGAGCCTGGCTCTTCCCAGTGCCACCCCTGGGCATCACTGGGCCTTCAGTGGGATCCCTGAGAAAGGGCAGGGGCAGGGGAAGCTCCTGGACAAGGTCAAGGTGGTAAGTGGGAGAGATGTAGCACTGCGCGGGCCACTCCAGCACTAACTGGGGTGCAGGAAATACTTCCTAAGTGGAAGAAATTCAGAGTTCTTTTTCATGTTATGAGTGGCTTATCACAAAGGAGCAATGGCACTGTGTGTCATGGCCAAGGGCACTGGAATCAGAGCCATGGCAAAGGTGTGGGGAGCAGGGTCCTTGGAAAGCCTGGCCATGCTGGGCAGAGCTGGGGCACTGCCACAAGGCCTGCCATGGACCTGGAGGTAGGCAGAGGACAGGTGTTCATTCGTCTACCTCACTATCTGGAGTTGGCTATGGGGAGAGATGCCTGACTCTAGAAACTTAGAGAAGATCCATGACTTACTATTTTGAAAGAATGTCCTACTAGGGTAAGGGCTGGCAAGGACAGAATTAAAGACCATTAATGTATCAGCTCATTGATGAGTTTGGTTTTGCTCAGTAAGAAAAAACTATCCACTGCTTGCTGTAAAATTTCTATATTTTCCCTATTTTATCAATCATCAACTGGGCAGGACAGCAGCATCTAACCCCCAAGCTGACAGACACTACTCACCTAATAACCTAGAAGTTGGACAGAAAGTCAGAGCTCCTGTCTTGAGTCAACTGATGTTGGCTTTCTCCTTGGAGTGACAACAGGAGTTCCATTTCTATGATTTCCCAAACTATGTAGTCACTTACGTGTGAGAAGCTCCCCTGGGCAGGGCAAACGAAGCAAGACTGTCCAGGTTGAGTCAACTGGGGGTCTAGCAGAGCACTGTCCAGAAGAGTGGTGAAGAAAGGTTTGGAAAACCTAGAAAGAAACGGGGCCACCATAAAGATGCCTTGACATAGGGTCAAAGACTGAAAAACAGTCTATTAATAGTCACTGTTATGGCTAGATGTCCCAAAGAGCGCCATGGGCTCCAAAGTTGGAGCTTTTGGAGGTGGTGGAACTGTGGGTGTGTGATAGTGGATTAGGGTGATACTGAGTGACTTAGCTTAGTTCTGGGTGATGAACTAAGGGATTTATTAAATATGTAAATATGTATTTGTAGTAAATATGTATTTACTGAATACCCTGCCTTGGGTGTGCACGGCACCAACCAAGAGATTGGGACCCTGGAAAGAATATAAAAGGATAGGGAGGCTGCTGCTGCTACTGTTCCCTATCTACCCTAACATGGGCTGCTTCTCCTCTGGGCTGCCCCTCCACCCTGGAGCCAGCCAATGATGGCTGAAGCCTCTGTGAACTGTGGGCTAAAATATACCTTTCTTTGCTCAGCTTTTGAGTGTCAGGTATTTTATCCTAGTGATAGGAAAGTAAGACAAAAAGATAGGAATAAGAAGTTATCTGGAAACTTCTTCAGTTGTTGCCACGTGCTCACAGCTGGAGATGTGCCCCATGTCCACATCCATCTTTCTCTTTGTCTCCTGCCCTTCATCCCACCTAAGGTTAACAAACCCCATGACCATATGCCTCCTACTGCCCTCAAATCCGCGGAAAGCGTTCATCAGTGACCCTTTTCCTGCCCTGTATCTTAGCTCTCCTTTCCCCTGGGACCCATCCTTCCTCCCACATGCCTTAGACACGCCTAAGTCTAGCCCATCTTAAGGCATCTTGTTCTCCACAGACCTCATCTCTAGGGATCCTATGACCTCTGATCCTGTTTCCACTGCCTCCCGCTTTCTGGCCCTCTGCGGTTCTTTCTGACTGAGACACCAAGCAGAGGCTGATGTTCTACGTGTGCTGTGCTTACCCAGCTGTGCCTCTGGCATGGGCCTGCTCTGTATCTGGCCTGGGCATCACTCCTACAGGGCATGTCCAGAGCTGCCAGGGGCACCATTCCTCCTTCCCTGCACCTCTCACTCACTTGTCTGTGCCCCAGCTGCCAGCCCTATGAACTCCAAAGAGTGGGGATTATACTAGTTTTATACATTGTTAGGCCCAAAGATCTGCCTATGGTGAAGGGACAACTGCCTTATCCTGTGGGGGACTGCGAAGTGCAAGTGCACCATAGGCCCTGGACCCCCAGCCTCCCCACGGACGATCATGTGGTGGTGGCCCTAGGTATTCATGGTCAACCCCTTACCAACTCTCACATCTTTCCCACTGTAGAGGAGGGAGGGATCTGGCAGTCTGCCAGTAGCTGGACTCAGGTTATTGCTTTGGGATGGGAGGACGAATATTTTTATGGCTTTTATGCTTTGTAAACTATAAAAATCCCCAGAGGGGAAAAAGTCTGCTTGCTTTAAAGGGGCCTTCACTTTAGAAGGCTTAGGCCAGGTTCAGAGGCCCTGGAACAAAAGCCTGGCCAGGTTCTCATGTGGCCTGGGTCACTCTCCTGTTCTCTTATTCCCACTGGAAGCTTTACCTCTTCTGGCAGGGTCAGCACTTGTCCCCATGAAGAGCCAATGACAGGAAGGAACACACAGTTCCCTCGCTGGCCTCCTCCACTGCTACCACCTTCTATTCAGGAGGGGACCCAGCTTGGAGAGAATGGTGGCCACCCGGCTTTTCTCCAGCCCAGTCTCCCTCTATGGGGGACACGATCTTGGGACAAAGGCAATGAGGTGGGCTGCCCGGCAGTGTCCTCCCACACCCGCCCTCCAGCTCCCTAGCTGAGTGGCAGCCTTGGCATGGGCGCTGCCAGCCATTCCCATGCGCTGCTTTCGCTTCTTGGAGGACACTTGGTCCGCAGGGGAGGCGCTTGGGGCCTCCTTGGGGACAGGACAGCTCTCTGGATGTGTGCCTAACCCTGCAGTGAGGAAGGAGCAGACTCCAGAGACGACAGGTCGGGCGCTCGACTGGCTGTAAATTGAGCCGAAGTCTCTCATTTTTCCACATCCGAAATAAAGCCGTATCCGATCTTCACTGGTCTGCAGCCAATGTGTGTTTCTCAATTACATCTGCGTGGGTGGAGAAAGAGGGCCGCCATGTCGTCAGCCTTGAAACATCCAGGAACTCACCTGTCACTGTTCCACACTAAGCACATGTAAGCCAGAGAGCAAAGTGTGGAGCATGCTGGAGCTGGCCACAGCAGCGCTCCACTGCGGCAAGGGAAAGCATCCAGCATTGGCTGGGAGAGGCGATGTCCTGCTGGTCCCTCTGCCAGACTCTGTCAAGGCCTAGGAGTGTCACCAAACACCTTCTTACCCTTCTTGGGCCCCAGGCATGCGACTAAGACAAAAAGGCACCATGCAAATTGTCTGGTCTGCACTGGTGGCCGATGCCCATTTTTGATGAGGAAAATGGTCTTACTTTCATTTGTGCTGGCTGTGCCCTTTGTCCCAAGCAGGTACAGGCTGCCACTGAGCCCTGTCCTCTCATTGTGCTGTGTCAGAAATACAGCTTTCCCAGTAGATATAGGTCCCTGAGACACTGATTTCTAGGCTTTGGTCATAATTGGAGGTGCTTTGCTCCTCAGCTGACCATGAAAGAGGTAGGTTCAAATATCACAAGGAGAGGATAAGAGGGAAGAGGGCAGCTTCAGGGGTCAAAAACTCCAGGTCTCACAGCAAGGGAGGAGGCAGGAAGACCAGGGAAGACCCAGGGCTGTGAGGGCAGGGTTCCTTGCTGCAGGTGAACTGGCCTAGAAGCACATTTGAGCATTATTTGTTAGAACCATTTCAGATGAGATCTTCATCTTAAGAAGTGGTCCAGGATAAAGCACAGAACATTTTAGGGAGGAATTAGAGATCAAGGGGCTTTGGGTAGAGATTTGAAAACCACTTGATCACTAAGTTCAATAATTAAAAGATTGGGAAATGGGAAGAACATGTTCAAATGAGAAGGGGAATGGGGGAGGGGAGGAGGAAAGGAAACAAGGAGCAAGAAAAAGGAATATAAGAGAAAAGGGAAATGAAGCTTCTGTAAATAGAGGGGAAGAGGGGTTAAAGGCAGGGGAATGGGAAAAACAGGAAGCAAGGTATGCCACGTACACGCTCGAACACCTGTGATGATTATGCTCATTATGGATATCTAAAACAGACCAAGAAAATAAAACAATAATTAAAGGCGAGGCATCTTGGGAATCTAAATGAGGGTTGATATGCTTTGGTAATCAGTGGGAAGGGATTATCAGCAACCCAGAGAAGGCTGACAGGCAGCTCTGCTGACTGCCCTTTCTCAGTGCTTTCGGCGTGGGTTTAGCCAGCAGGGTCGCACGCACAAGCCTTGCTGAGGGCACCCTGGGCGATGCCTCTCAGGTGCTTCCTGCCCCCAACCAGTGAGGGTATCTGGCCTCTCAGACTGTGCCCGCGGTTCTTGCCACCTGGTGTCAGGCCCTGGTGTCATTCCCTCCCATTTCTGGCCTATGTACTGATGGCATATGATGGACACACGTGACAGTATGCTATTCTCAATACGTATCTAGTTCCACAGACTCTGGCTTCAAACATACTGCAAATCTGACCACTTCCCATGGATGCGATCAAAGAGCACTGCAGGAGCAGAGGTGGGCTGACTCCTGGGCACGCAGCCTGGTGCTCCTAAGCAGCGCCATTTGCGTTGGCCTCTGAGGCAGTCAGGAACTAAAGAGCAGTTTTGTTTAAAAACCATGACTCTTCACTTGGGCTTAAAGATGCCCAATAGATGAGCAAAAGCAAAAGGAAGGTTGAGCTTCATTTCATATCCTTTGTTACCCGAAAACTGTACCGAATCCCTTCTCGGCCCTCTGTTCAGGTTTATCATTCAGGAGTGTCTCCTAAAAGTTATCAAAACACAGCTGAGGAGCTGTGAACTTATATATCTCATCCTCTTCAAGACTGAGGATGCTAAGATCAGAGTAACTAATGCAGTTTTCAGGATTCTCAGGGACTCTGATCATCTGTCTTTACAGTCTAGCTCCAGACCCTTCCCTGGAGCCAAGCTTAGAAGTCTCCACACAGCGCTGGTCCTATTTTTGTGGTTATATGGATTCCAGGAAAAGCAAAGCCTCACAGGATCGAAACCACCACAGAGAAAATAACTCATGGGGCCAGAACTGCCCTGAGGCCTCCAGGGCCAAGAGACTAGGACTGAGATGATGACCAGTGGGACCCTGGCCCCTCAGCTCATCCTTCAAAGCTGGCCTCCTGCTTCTGTGGGGACAGACAGTGGTCCTCTAGCTGCTCAAGCTGCAGCCCTTTCCTGCTTTTGCTTATTCTCCTTTGTCACCTCTCAAGCTAAAGTCCCCTTCCATTTTCTCTTACTTTCCAATTAAAGCTTTTCCCTGAAAATGTTACTGTTTTAATTTCCATCACCATGAAAAGCAAAGACATCACTACCTTCATCACTATCATCCAAGCCTCTGTCAAACTCCTGCAGTGACTCCTCCCTCCTAGAGCAGCCAAAACCCATCTGTTAAGCCTGCTACATGGTGTCACCTCTGCTCAAGCGCACTCAAGCCATCCTTCCAACAGCCACAAAGGCCTGTGGGACAAGAAGCCACCTGTCACTTCCTGTGATGCCTGCCACGCTCCCTGCTATGGCCACCGTAAGCTCTTGGCTGGGGCCCACAGTTACCCACCTGCTCCTCAAGTGCGGGCATGCTGCTGCCTCCAGCCCTCGCAGAGCCGCTCCCTCTGCAGGGAACGCTGTCCCTGTGGTCTCCTCAGGGCTCATCCTCTCATCCCCCTTCCCCTGGTGCTGCCGTGAGTACGAAGCCTTCCCTGACCTTCCCATTTAAGCGTGCACACTCTCTCTGCCACCCTCTGAAACGTCCCACATGCTCCTCTATGATTTTATTCTCTGCCTCTGCTCACTAGAACAGCTGCATGCGTGATCCCCTGCCCTAATTTCACACTACAGATGGTGACCGAGCTGAGTTCTAGCCCTAATCGTGTTTGTCTTAGAGAACAGGGTGCTTGAAAGCCACATTTCTCTCTCAAAGAGACTTGCTAAAAGTAGCTGGATCTAAGAAGGCTACCAGAGGGACCGCCAGGCAAGCTCCGGCCTCACTGTTACTCACCTGCTTGCCAAACGACAGCCCCACAGCTGTTGACAACTGCTGTGACAATCAGCAGAAAGAACCATAAAAGGGGCAAAAATAGGTGGCACTTAAATTCCCAGAATATCTCTACCTGTTCCCACAAAATACATAAGCCTTCTTCTGCTTGATTAGGTGATTCACTCTCCTCCTTCCTTTCACCCTATATTTACCACCTCTGAACCCCAGTGAGTCAAGAATTTTACTGGTGAGTACAATTCCCGCTGGTTAACAGTAAGTCTTTGCTGCTAGGTTGGCGCTTGGTCTCATTATTGGTTCCACAATGCCAACAGGGAAAAGGACCCAACTTGGGGTCAGAAAATGGTAACACAGGCAATGTTTTCTCCTTAGTCTTATGTACTGCTGCCATCTCTGAGCACAGAAAACGGAGTTAATACAAACCAATGTTGACACTGGTCACACCAAGTGACTTCCACTCTTTTGGGGACTGGGGGCATAGGATGCATAAGATTTGGTAGCTCCACCTTCAACCCTGTAATCAGTCCAGCTTCTCCTGACCCAGCTTCTGGATTCCCCACTCCGACCTGCTGCTGGCCAGAGGCCCGGCCACCACTGCCAAGTCCAGGCCTAAGGAGACACTACTTGCAAAGAAGGCTGGCTTGGAAGCACTAAGCACTCTGCCAAGCTACTTAGCTGGGGGTCCCAAGTGGCCGGACCACAGTGACAAGGGGGACAGAAAGGCAGGTCTGGGTTACACTCAGCATGCACATAGAAGCTGGCAAGCAGATGAGAATCTGTCGGTGCCAAACACACCGTCACTGCTGGACACACACACACACTGTCCAGTCTCCTCTTCCAGGCACCATCTACGGGCCACGTGGTCATCATGCCCCAGTCTTCGTGCACAAGGGCAGGCTCCCACTGCTCTAGCGGGAAAGCCGACTGGCACTGGGCCGCTCTCAGCAGTGTGAAAAGATAATTACGTGCTGGCTGCCTGGGAATGTAAGGAATCAAACAGATTACTTTAGTAATGAAAATAACGAACAGAGTCATCTGGGCTGGAAGATATTTTTTGTCTTTTAAACTGAAGACCCTAAAGAAGGGACAATTCATGAGTGGGAGAGAGCCCTCCCGATGAAGCTGGCTCAGCAGGAGAGCACCGGCTGGGGGCTCGTTCCCACAGCACACACCTTCTGGCTCTCTTCAGGGGCACTTCCCAGGGCTGTGAGTCCCCCACAAGGGCTCAGAGGGCTCACCTGGTAGGGAATGTGGCCCTAAAGGTTGGTGATTCACTTACTTGGGCATTTGACAAATGGATGGACGTTCTGCTTTCCTCAGAGACCTTTTCATTCTACTGCCTTTGCGACGTGCTAAGCCGGTCTACTGCCTCTGAGAAGTGCTAATGGCTGAGCATGGGAGACACGCACAAACTGAAGCTGGTATTTACCCACACGGGACAGCTAGGAAAGCTTAAGTGGCAGGCACAGGCACGCAGGGGGGCGTGGCCGTTTCTGCCTGGCTTCTGAAAGCCCAGGCTGGAGTAGGGCCGAGGGGGAGGTCACACGGAGGAGGACAGCGGTGCCTTCCGCCCAAGGGCTCCGAGTCTACTCTATAACCCTACCTTCCAGGAAATCTCTGTAGAGGCCATTTTCCCTGAGAATTTGGCATCGCAAGAGGCGGAAAGTAGAACAGGGCTAATAATAGCTTCATTGCTGCCACCGTACTAACTCAGAGTCCGTGTTAGGTTTTGAACGTCACTTTTCTAGGCCATCACTGTAGCGGGGTACTGGGGACTGTTCATGGTAGCATAATGGCCCAGACATGGTGCGCACGTAGCACCTTCCCCACACAGTGCGAAGGCTGCTAATCCACGCAGACATGACCAGCTGGGCAGAGCTGCTGCACAAATGATCATGACCATCTCCTTTTCCAAATGGATCTTGACAGGTGTTATCTTCACAATCAATGGTTCACTGTACTGCATATTTATATTTTATGCATTTTCTCTGTGTGTGTTATATTTGACAACAAAAGGACTAACTCTTTTTTTTATTCTGTGCTTTTTTTTTTTTTTTTTTTCACAGGGTCTTGCTATGCAATTCACGCTGGCCTTAAGCTTATTTTCCTCCTGCCTCAGCCTCCTGATTCCTGGGATTACAGGTATGCACCACCACACCCTGTGG
>NW_004524599.1:13117632-13129678 GCF_000260255.1 Octodon degus
GTGTGTTATATTTGACAACAAAAGGACTAACTCTTTTTATTCTGTGCTTTTTTTTTTTTTTTTTTTTGACACAGGGTCTTGCTATACAACCCACGCTGGCCTCAAGCTCTGCATCCTCCTGCCTCAGCCTCCTGATTCCTGGGATTACAGGTATGCACCACCACACCCTGTGGGCTAAAAGTGCTGTCTCCTGTGCAGCTTCTATGGCTGCATGCCAACCACAGGGCCACAGCAGAGGCCCTGAGCACCTGCCTGGTGTTCCCGCCTCATATGCTACACTCAGAGGCAAAGCATCTGTCTGCTTCCTCCTGCCTCCCTGAACAGCAACTGCCTTCACCAGGACTAGCTGGCAGGATTCAGGAGTAGATGGAGGCAGGTGCAGAAGCCACATAGCCCTGGGCTTGCTTCCAAATCCTGGCCCCGGGATGTGTTGGGGCCCAGAGCCTCTGCTTCCTCATCTGTTCATGGAGATGAGGAGAGCCTCATCCCAGAGGAGCCAGTGCTGGATAGTTTGCTAGCAGGCTGCTCGGCAGCAGGGCTAACATGCTGTCAGTTCAGGGCACTGGGCTTCCAACCCCTAGAGTCTCTAAGGACACACAACAGTGTTGGCTCAACTGGCTCCTGCAAGGGCAGGGCAGGGTGGAGGGGAGCACTGTCTGGCCGCAGTGCCTCTGGCTAACAAGCTCTGCCTCTGCTCTGGGCAACGGCTGGGGCAGCCTCAGGTTTCTATCAACAGATCCCGCTTCCTCCGCCATACTGGGGAAACACCCTCCCATGTTGCTCTCTCCTGGCTGAGGAAGCACTTGCAGAACCTTCTCACAGATCCCTGGCCTCTTGCTGTAGCCCACCCTAAACCAGCCCCTGTCCTGAGGGCAGTGCTACGTACTGATTGGCTTAGGCCTGGTAGAAAAGCAGGGCCAGGGCCCCAAATATTGGGCTGCTAATCACCCAACCAGGGTGGAAGGACATGGCAGCAATGTCCAGCAAGGGTTACACATATGTGACATTTTCCCAATAATTAGCAATCAATAAATGAAGACGATTACTGTGCAAAAATATAAATAACTGACATTCATGAAACACTCACGGTTAGAATGAATGGTTTATTTTTTCCAGAGAGAGTTGCAATAGTTTGGATTTGAAACACCTTCCAAAGATCCATGGGTAAGTCTGGATGCCCAGCCATGGTGCGCTGCTGGGAGGCTGGGGGAACTTTAAGAGGGGCACAAAGGGGGTGCTCAGTCATTAGGCTGCCCTCCAAGGGGTGGTGGGACGGGGGTCTCTTCTCTTTTGGCTCCCTCACTAGGTGAAGGACTCCTCCTCATCAAAGGCTCCACCTATCATGATTTGCTGCCTTTGATAGACCTGAATGCAAGAGGGCAATAGCCAAGAACTGAAAACTCCAGAACTGTGTGCCAAGTACATCTTGCGTCTTTCAGTGGACCCTTGACTATGGACTCAGTTTGTTCACGAGGGCTGGTCGTAACTCAAGTTGGCTGTAGTCAAGACTATTTTTCCCATATGAAATTATAGAAATGTCCATCATGTATTTCAAATCTTCCAAAGCACCTGTTAACTAACCTCTTTATAATAAAAAGGGCTGTATAATGCATGCAATTTACCAGAAACACCAATAATTTTCTTAGTATATTCATCAAAAAGTTATAAAATGTGCCTACTTTACCAGAAACACCAGTTTCAGACTGCACTTAACACTCAGGTTGACATCTCTGGCTTGCAGGAGGGAGGATGAAATGGAAGGTGGCTACTGCATGGAAGGAGAGTCCCCTTCTGTGAGAACATTGGAATCTGGCTCTCTGGGGTCTCTTCTTGGGAGAGTCTGCAGCCACCAGGACCTGCTTCTGGGTCAGCAGATCTCACCCTTTTCAGAACTAAAAACTGGTCTAAGTTTGTCTTTTTTTGTATGTTATTTGTTTCTTTTTACATATACAATTATTCTATAGATTACATGACATTGTCATTAAGTAAGTAAATACAATGACTAGCCTTTCTCTGCCTGGGTGGGGCTTCTCTACAAATGTTTGTAGCTCTATCCATGTTTTTCCAGATTTCCTTTACTTCAGAAGAAGAACTCTGCTGCACTGATTACTGATTCAGCAGCCATTCTCCACTGCTCAACCAGAAGTTGCTGAAATTCCTCTGTAGACAGCTCCTCTGGGTGCTCCTCCACCGGTTCCTCCACATCACCACTGTCTCCCTGCAAACCTGTGGACTCTCTCCTAAGTGACAGTGTCGTGAACCAAGGGGTCAATTGAAGACTCAGGCTTGTCTACACAGCCTTCCAAGTCTTCCTCCTGTATAATTTTAGGCCACACTTTCTTCCAGGCACATCTCAGAGTCTTTAGAGAGACACTGGCCCCAGATTTCTCAATTAACTTCACACAGGAAAGGTTAAGTCTATATCTGAGACCATCTGGAAGCACTTCAGGAACAGTTCCACAGTGCATAGCTTTTTAAAGATAGCTACAACCTGCTGGCCTATAGCCTGCAGTACAGGAGTTGTATTAGGCGGGATGAACTCGACCAAGACCCATGGGCATCCTTCAGCCAATTCTTCCACATCTCACGGGCAAGCAGGAGCATCATCCATGATAAGAGCTTGAGCGGCAAACCTTTGTCCTCTAGATATTTCTTAATAGTAGGACAGAAGCCTCCCTGATCCACTAAGAAAAAAAAATATTCTTGTTAGCCAGGCTTTGCATTAGATCTCCACATGACCCCTAGCCTATTCTTCATGATTTTATATGTTCTGAACACTCTAGGGGATTCAGAGGGATAAAACCAAGACAGGCTTTATCCTGAGGTCATCACTCACACTGGCACATAAGCAATAAGGTTAGCCTACCCTTCATAGGCCGTGGCCTGGCATTTTCTTCTCCTGGGTAATGTATGTTCTCCTGGGCATTTTCTTCCAAAGAAAGGCCAGTTTCATCACAGTTGAAAATCTGATGAGAGTAAAAGCCATTTCCCTGTGTCACCATTTCCACGAGGTGTATATAATTTCAGCAGCTCTTTTATCAGTACTGGCTCTACCATGCCTAGGTGTGCTACGAGCCCCAGTTGTGAAACCACCCCTTACTGGTATAAAGTGTTTCGCTATTATCACTCGGTGATGGATTGTCCTTTACAAGATCCACATTTCACGAACTGTAGACTCAGACAGGCAATAACCTGCTGTCTGCCTTTTGCTTATCCACACTAATGAACAGTCTTTCTACCTCTAACCTTGTTGATAGTGACTTACTAATTTGAGCACCGTTGCCTTCCTTATACAAATCTTCCCTCTGTAAGATTGTTGAGATTTCAACATGCTGTACATATTAGTGAGATTGGTCACATGAATACCACTGTCACATTTCCCCACAACTTTCTTCTTTTTTATTATGATTGTTTTCTTCCCTTTTTTCGCTTCTTTTCTAAGTTTTGGGCCCATTTGGATAGCAGTAATCATAGTGATTACATAAAGTATTGACTGAAATCATCCGGAAACACATGCTTACATGCACTTACATACACTTTTCTGGCAATGCCTGTCTTTGTTTACAACTGCACAAGTGCCTGGCATTCAGGTCGTAACTCAAGACTCTGGGCATAAGCGGAACATAAATTTCGATCATAACCCAACTTGTTGGTATTCGAGGCTGGTTGTAACTTGAGGGCCCACGGTAAGTGGGTTGTCTCAGGCATTTTGCTATAGTACCAGAAAGCTAACACTGAGTGAAATAGCTTCCTATGAAGTTCAGCCTGCTTTGGGTCATTGTGCTTTCTGGGTCTCCATGGCATTTGTGCACAACACTCTCATATGAAGCAAGCTTAACACAAAAACACTTGGTTACCCGTGAGCCTGCGACAACTGCATCTAGAGGAATAAAGTTTGAGTCTCAGTCAGGATTGTTCCTGGCCCAGTGCTAGCGCGAAGCTTCCTAAGGCTGCCATGCAGCATGGCTTTCTCCTTCTAGCATTCGAGCTGCTTTATGAGCTGCAAAGAGAGAGCAGCATGTGAAATCTGGGTGATGCTTCTGTAAGGCAGCACAGACGCTGTGCCCCGCCAGCTGCCTAGAGAAATGGGATGGGACATCTTGGCCTAATCTGCTGCCCTCTAGGGCTGTGCTCAATGTCCCCACGACAGAGAGGGCTGTGGGCGCCAGTCTTAATAGGCTGAGGAAAGACGGGCTCCATAGCTTCCACCATGACAATTTGAGAGACAAAAGTTACTACTTCAAACCTATTGGGGGAGCATTATTTCACTTAAGTTTCATTCATTCATTTGTAGTACTGGAGAATGAGCCCAGGGTCTTTGCACTGAACTAAATTCCAGACCCTATTTTTTAATTTATAGACAGGGTCTTATTATGTTGTTAGATTGACAAAGCAAGGCTCAAACTTGTGATCTTCCTGCCCCAGCCTCCCACAGTGCTGCGCTAAGTGTGCATCACCATGACCAGATCTATCAAGGGAGTATTACAGGTAAGAAAGGTGAAAGGCTTAAATGGGGCTAAAACCAGGATCTATTGCAATACTGAAGCCCCAACAGCCTCAAGGTTCTCAAGAGGGCTTAATATTATAGTTGAATGAACTCCCAAAACTCAGCTAAGGGCCAGCGAGATAGCCCAGCAGACCAAGTGCCTGCTTTGGTAAGCACGGGACCAGGGTTTGATACCTGGAACCACAGCCTGTGCCAGCCACCAGACGCACAGGGCCAGCCACCGAGTCCCATTGTGGTGGTGCTGGGGAGGCTAAAACAGGAGGATCACTAAGAGTCCAAGATGCACAGTGAGACTCTGTACCAAATACATAAAACAACAACAACAACAACAAACTCAACTGAGTAGACAGGCGCCCTATTATGTGGTGAAAACTGATATGATACTGATGTCTTAAGACCCATAGATTCCGTTCTGCCCTGTGATCCTTATACAATAGCTCCCCACCTTCTTATCTGCTTCCTAAAATTTTGACCCAGGCCTGAAAACTGTAAATGGCAAATTCCAGAAATAAACACTTCATAAATTTTAGACAAAATTTATTGCATATATTGTTCTGTTTTATTTCATTATTGTTTATATCTTACAGTGGGTGATTTATAAATTAAACTTTATGACTGGCATGCATGCACTGGAGCAAACAGTAGGCACATGCAAGGGTTTGGTACTCTGCGACTTCCGGCCCTCAGACAAAGGGGCCTACTGTGTGCACACCCTCCCTGCTCGGCACATGTGCACCCGGAGGCAAAGGCCTCAATACTCTCAGGAGCCCTGCGACCCGTTTCTCTGTGGAGCTGTGCACACTTGCCTTCCTTTCTATATTCCTTCAAAGAATTTTCTATTTTAAGTAACTTGTGGGACAGGAAGTTTACCTGTTTGGAACAATGCCACCTGATCCCAGTTTCTGAATCACAGCACCCTAAAACACATCCTGCTCTTTGTAGACACTCAAGAAAGCAGAGGAAGTAGGGGAGGGTAAGAGACACTGCAGAGCAAGAAAGACCAACCTACTAACCAACACCACCCAAGCCAAGAGAAAACTAAGGCTGCTACCAGAGACAGAACAAGAGGCAAAGAAGACTGTATGACCAAACTTCTCACTGACGTCGGTACTTGAAACATGCTACCCACAATGGGAAAAAAATACACTGCATAAAACAATTCACTGGCATTTCTGAGAACTGTCATCCCTTTCCCTACCCTCATCCTTTAGACTTAACTACATTCTTTTGTAGAAATTATATTTATTTTTTAGAACAACTGCATTTGTATGTATGTAAATTGAATTTTTCTTGGGGGATTGATCATATACATATTGCACCTTGATCACTTTTATTCCCCATCCCATGTCCTCTTTCCTCCAGTACCCTCCCCATCATGAGTCTAGCTCACTGTTTCATATCATTTCTCTTTTTATTTTGCTTTTTATTTATGTTTTGGATCTCTTATACAAGAGAAAATGTGTGACATTTAACCATCAGTGTCTGATAAATGTCACTCAGTGCTATGGTCCCCGGATCCACCCATTTTCTTACAAAGAATTCAAATGCACCCTTCTTTGCATGGATATGCCACGTCTCTTCCATTCACCCATCAATGGATGAGAGACTGCTTCCGTGATTTGGCCATTACGAGTCGTGCTGCTCTAAACATGGCTTCGAATGGATCACTGTAATAATGATATCTGTAAGTATTTAATGATATCTGTAAGTATTTTTGGGAGAAGCCCAGAGGAGGCCAAGCTGGATCATGTGGCATCTCTACTTCCGTTTTCTCAGGAGTCTCCATGCTGCTTTCCACAGTGGTTGCACCAGGTTGTGCTCCCACCAGCAGGGCGGAAGGGCCCCTTCGCACATCCTCGGCAGCACCTGCTGCTCAGCGAGTCCTGCTCGCGCCACCCTACCTAGAGTGAGATGGAAGCTCGGGGCTGTTCTAGTTTGCGCTGCTCTTACAGCCAGAGACTGAGCATTTCTTCCCATGTATTTACTAGTCATCTGTACTCCTTCTGAGAAGTATCCATTCATCTCAACTGCCCATTTTCATTGCATTTTTATTTTAGGGGACCTAATTTTGGGGGCCACACGGCACGAGAACCCCCTCCTGTGAGATTCCTGATATCTCACGAGGGAGCTCTGCAAACAACTCAGCAGGGCTGCTTCATCCAAGCAGAGGGATTCTGCCTGGGGCACCGAGGCCAGGGCCTGCACGCGTGGGGCAAGCGCCCTCACCCTCAGCCCCAGCTCCCTTGCCTGTAAGCACAGCTTAACTGTTTGCGCATATATTTTATCCTGCCTTGCACCAAAAGCTCTTACTCAAGACCTGAGGATGCTCCAGGCTTCCAGGGCCCCAGAGCATGTCTCTACCAGCACAGAGGGCACCGGTGCCTGTGCACCCAGGGGCAGTGGCCCGTTTTTCACTTTGGACTAAAATAAAGTGGTGGTTAAGAGTGTAGATTCTGGGGAACTTTAAACCTTGGATTAAGTCCTGGCATTGACATCTGGCTTTGGGGGAGTTAGTTCTTCTAAGTCATAATCACTTCTACCATAAAATGAGGCCACTAACAGTATCTACACCACAGAGCTGTTCACAGGAGTAAATAAAAAGATGTGAGCGGCATGTTTTATCAGAAGGCTTAGACATAGGCCCAGTTAGGGTTTGCATCTAGCTGTCCCTCCCAAAGCCTCATGTAGTAACTTGGGTGGCTTCTAGAGCCTGGGTGTGAGTGCTACACACACCCTGGGGCAGAGAGCCTGAAGGCAATATAAGGAGAGGAGAGAGGCTCGCCACCACTGCTGCCGCGGCTCCTCCAATTTTGCTCCTGCTGTACTGCTGTTTTCTACTGCCATGAACTACTGCCCTCTGCCAAGTGCCGCTCTGCCTGGAGCCAGCTGATGCTGGACTGAAACCTCCCCAAACTGTGAGCTAAATATACCTTTCCTTCCTTAATTTGGGGTGTCACATCTTTTGTCCCAGCAACAAGAGAAGAGTAACTGAGACAGGCCCCAAGAAGAAGGAGGAAGAGGAGGAGGAGGAGGGAGGGAGAGAGGAAGAGAGGGTGGGAGGGGGAGAGAGAGGGAGAGAGAGAGAGAGAGAGAGACAGACAGACAGACAGACACCAAGACACAGAGAAAAATCTAGACCTACCTTACTTCTCTTGCCACTCCTAGAAAGTATGTGAGCACTCGTGCCAGGAGAATTGCTCTGACCCACAGTTCTAGGCAGGGGAACTCACTGCCTTAGAGGTACAAGGCAAGGGCCACCTGAGATCTGCAGAGAGCTAACAGGGACATTTGTTTTGCTTCAATGCTGCAGAATTCTCGGATAGGAGGTGAAGTGGTTGGGGTTAGCCTGAGACCTGTGTATGTCCAGCAGACATTGCCCACTGAGCTGGGGCCACCATTCCTCCTTTTAAGCCACTTTTCACTTCTTTGGTTTCAACAATAACCTTCCTCCACAAGAACTTTACTTCAGCGAAGTTGGAAATGACAGAGCTGAGAATCAGAATTCTACTGTGTTTGACACAAGCACCATCTTTGGTAGGTCTTGAGGACCTCATGCCGAGTCCAAGACATACTTTTCCAACAGTCACCTGCAGTATGATTCCGTGCATTTAAAATGACAAAATTATACAGATGGAAGGCAGGGTAGTGGCTGCCAGAGGCTCGGGAGAGTGGGAGAAGGAGAGTGGGTGACTTCAAAGGACGGCACGAGGCAGCCCTTTCCACGAAGGAACGCTACGATGGCGGACATCTGTTCTGACGACTGGTGCCCGGGCCCTATGGCTGCTAAATATTTTGAATATAACTCTTAGTCTTGCAAGATTTTGTTTTGTGTTCTAAGAAGTGAAAACAACAACAATAACAACGACAAGTGCACAGCTCTTTGATGAAAGATCTATGCTTTCAGGAGTCCTCAAACTTGCACCATTTTCCCCCCTAAATGTAGGGTTTGTGATAAGTATTTTGAATTTAACTGTTGGAAAGAAATCTGTGACTAGCTTCGTGACTTGTAACCAACTCTTCTTGCTGTCACCATATGGCGTTTCCTTTAACAAAAACATTTTGCAGAAATAATGATAAAAATTACTTGAAGCTTTTATAAAAGTTAGAATCTCCTGGCAATAAAAACATCCTTATCGTCATGTGGATCGCTGCGCATCCGGTAAACAGGAAAGCCTCTGCTCTCCTTGCTGCTTTGCTTCTAAGAAGTGATGCATTCGGTGTGTCATTCATCCGTGGACACACTCCGAGCCTCATTCACTGACCTCACTCTGGATCACAGTCGTGCACATTCGCAGAGCCTGCTCTATTCATAGACGTTTAGGATCCCGTTTCCTTTTACAATTTGCAACAGAACAACATATTCTTTCTCTGCAGAGCTCTGGCACATGGTGTCAATTCTGATAAGTTCAGTTGCTTTCAACAACAAAAAGAAGGACCCGGCTTAAATGCATTAATATCTCCTAGAGATGTGCAGACAGGGCAGCTGTCAGCGGGGGCTCAATGTCCCTTCTGTCCCTTCAGCTGCAGGACGGCTGCTTGGGAACCATGACAGCATTGCAGGAAGGGCAGGGGGCACGCCAGGCAACGAGCCTTCAGGAAACCTCACTCAGAAACTTGGGTTCAGTCTGGAAACCAAATCTAGTCTCCTGGCTCCCTCTCGGCCATGGAAGGAAGTGACAGTGGAGGCTTAGGGCAGCCAACCGGCACCACCCCAGTTCAGCCCCCTCCAGAAGTGGGGAGAAGCCTTGCTTGCTTTCCACAGGATCTCACTTCGGACGGGTATCCTATCTCTATTCCCTGTTGCCTTCAGGATCTCCTTGAGTGGTTTCGAGTGTGTGTGTGAAGTGTTGGCTGCTCCGCTTCACTTGAGTGACAAGGAATTGTGCCATTTCCCTTCGTGGGAGCTCAATTGTGTAGCTGCTTACTTTTGGTACTCATGACATTTGATTTCCCTTCCTTACTGTCATTCATCAGAGAAAGTAAAAGCAGAACAAGTATAGGTCGGTGTCTTCATGCAGCATCTGGCTTAGTGCAGAAGGCAAGCGGCCAGAGGCACTGTGCTTGGGAACGCGAGGGACAGGAATGGGCCTGGGAGATGGATGGCAACCGCTCCCACATCACAGTGGCTGAGGCAGTAAACTGGGCTGTTACTGAGGCAGTAAACATCTGACCATGTTTCTTAGATAACTCACCCTCTGGTTCAAAAAAGGAAGTGTTCTAGCACCCAGGATGGTTTTAAATACATAAACGAATTGAATTCATGGTGGTCTACTTAAAGATCTGTAGCCTTCCCCATGATAAACAGCAGGGGTACAGGTAACTTTTTCTTTAAAAAAAATCCCTTTTTATTAAGCTGGGGATACAAGTTCCTAGGTTTATTTTTAACAATTAATATTATCACCAGGGCACTTATTCTTTAATCCAGGTGGACATTTAGTGAATGTGGACTGCATCTTAGCAAAGGTCCTGGTGGGGCTTTTCAGAGGCAACAGGTAGGGAGGGGGGCAGTGGAGGAGGCGAAGGAGAGAAGTAAGAGGACAGAGGGTGAGAGGAGGGCTGCGTCCACCGCCAGGCCCTCCATCTGGGAGGAAAGCATCCCGGCGGTGCTATCAGCCTCTGAGGAGGCCTCCGAGACGCAGGCTGGATTGCTGTCTGTGCTCCCGCCCTCCACTGCACCTGCGCTGGTCTGCACCATCCAGATTACGGCAGGAACAATGGTGCTGGACCTCCAAGCTAGGCCCCAGAGGACACTGGGGCCTCTACCTGCATGCTCTCCCTCAGGAGTTCCTTGCACACGGAAGCCAGAAGCCATCCTGTCCTGTAGAGAGGTCAGATGCTGAAGAGAGGACCCTCCCTGTCCAGCCAGTGCGTGGGGTCCTAGGGGTGTGCTCAGTGCTGGGGCCTCAGGTGGCCCTGCCCCAGCTGACACCTGACTAGCTTGGTAAGAGACCAGACGGCCGTCAGTGCACAGGCTGCTGGCCGCCAGCTCAGGGGCACAGTCTGTGGAGGAGGGCTGGCTGCTGGGCGAGCCACTCATCTGGAGTAGTTTGGCAGCAGCACCAGATGCGCCCTCCTACCCCCTCCCTACAGGGGCCAGGCCAGTTTTCCAATCTTGAGAGTTGCTTCTGACAAGAAGGAAGTATCAAGGGCTGTCCAGACACCTACCTCCCTGCAATCTCTGGAGCGGACCTGAGAGCGCACAGAGGTGGTGTCACACGCAGGGCCGGGCTGCTGCGCGGGGTGGAGGAGGTTGTACGTGAAGGCTTAGGAAGTCAGCACTCTTCATCTGCTTTCTGCCGAGCAGCAACGACAGAGTATTGTGATGGCCTCGCACCTATGCTGCAGCATGAGTCTCAGTCCAAAACACTGAGATCCAAAGCTCCAAAATCAGAATGCTCTGGGGCACAGACAAAACACTGCAGTGTGATGATTCAGTGCGTACAGGCTTCGTTTCATGGAGAATTAGTAAGAATTTGTATAAAATGACCTTCAGGCTGCGTGTAAGTACATACAAAACAAAAGTGAATTTGGGTTTAGGCTTGAGTTCTGTCCCTGAGATAACTCATTATGTGTACATCAATATTCCAAAATTTAAAAAGGAAAATACCAAAATCCAAAATTACTTCTACATTCAAGCATCTTGCAGAAGGGACACTAAACCTCCAGTAGGCAAAATGAGTGATCCTGGCTGAGTGAGTGAGAACTTCTGCAACATGCTCGGGATGTCCAGAGGCAGCCCAGCCCTGGCCAGGTGAGAGTGTAGGACACCTTCCAGCTTCCCTGCACCAGCAGGACCTCTCCGGACCAAAACCCAGGCACACTGCATGAGTGAGACCCTCTGCCGCTCCCTCAGGACCCCTCCACTCTCCAGAGCTGCCACCTCCAAGACCACCAAGGGAGTAAGAACTTCTGCGATGCTCTCAGGATCCCCAGACCCAGCCCAGCCTGGGCACGGCCAGTGTGTGGGAGAGCTTCTGAGGCCCCTGTGCCCACTGGGCCAGGGGCACAACAGAGGGACACCACAGGCTCACTTCCAAGGGCTGCAGCAGGAAGGAGCTGAACACATCAGGCAGACCCAGTCAGGCACAGCTGGATGAACTCCAACTTAATAGATCTGCCCCTGAATTTCAGTAGGTGATAAGGTTATAATCAGCAAAGTTCTACACCAAAGGTGAGAGGTCAGTGCTATATGAAATGACAATGACAAGGAGCAAAATGCAATCTCAGGCCTCGAGCCCACCCACAACAGGTGCACAGGACACTAGCTCAGCTGAAATGAATGAATTAACAGCATTGGAAATAAAGAAACAACAGCAGAAAGGTATAGAGGAACTCAGAGCAGAATCAATTCCTGAAATAAAAAAAGAAATCTCTGAATTCATAGCATCTGAAGTAAAGAATCAAATACAGAAACATATGGAAGAAACCCAATCTGAAAAATACTCTGCAGTAAAAGAATTAATAACAGCCTCTAAAGAAGAAATTGATAAAAAAAAATAGAGATTAGAAAAATGACAGATTCCTTGAATGAGTAATACA
>NW_004524599.1:13142900-13151155 GCF_000260255.1 Octodon degus
TGGGCATCCAAGATGAACACACACTTCTCTGAAGATGAAATTAATGAAGCGAATAAAATATACGAAAAAATGCTCCACATCACTAGCCATCCATGAAATGTAAATTAAAACAACACTGAGATACCATCTCACCCCAGAAAGAATGGCTATCATAAAGAAATTAACCAACAAGTAATGTTGGAGAGGCTGTGGGGAAAAGGGAGTCCTTCTCCACTGCTGGTGGGAATGTAGACTGGTGCGACCGTTATGGAAATCAGTGTGGAGACTCTTTAAGAAACTGGGACTGGAAATTCCATTCAAGCCAGCTATTCCCCTACTGAGAGTTTTTCCAGAGGAACTGAAAACATCATATCATAGTGATATATGTGTACCTATGCTTATAGCAGCACAATTTGTGATAGCCAAATCTTAGAAACAACCAAGATGCCTGTCACCTGAGGAACGGTTGAAAAAGATGTGGTATTTTTATACAATGGAGTATCACTTAACTATAAAGAATGATAAACTTGAAGCATTTATATTTAAGTGGATGCCACTTGAAGATATACTCATAAGTGAAATAAACCAGACCTACATATGTAAGTATTGTATAATCTCCCTAGTATAAGAACTCAAAAGAAGAAATACAAATAGAAAGGTATAATACAATTAAAAGGAAAGTGAGAACTTGAGGATTAGACAATGAGGAGAGGGCAAGGAGAAAAGCTAGGAAACAGGACAGGGACAAGGCCATACATTTATACGTACAGATGGGCAATGTAATGATCCTGAAAAACATCAGCAGTTTTTTAAAACTAGCAGTTAATTAGTAGGATTCTCACCCTGACTAACTATACATGCTAATACCTGTGAACCAAGCAACTGCCCTGAAGATAGCAATGTGTAATGGAAGGGACACTTTGAATACCTATCATTCTGGTCTTCTACATACGTACTTCTTGTCATGACATACCAATTATTACCATTCTGTCTCACAAGAAAAAGGTTTTTTTTTTCTTTTAAATGGGTAATAAATGAAAAAAAGACACAAGAAAAAGAAAAAAAAATATCACGGGACTGTCCTACTACAATGCTTTGTATGGTTAGATTTCTAAATTTCTGTGTAAAAATATGTAATTGTTTATTCATATTCTTTAAATGTTTTTCACTTTTTAAACTTTTATCTCCATAGTCTGTAGGAACTTAATGTTTAACATATCAATACTTGATGGAAAATACATGTTCCATGTTATGTCTAAGATGTTTGATATTCAGACAGATAGTGAAGTTAAACCCAACTGCATATGTTGTAGGGTAATAATAAGCTTCTCTTCTGGAGGGTTAACAACCTAAGTTTGCAGACCAAAAATTAAAGAAATAGAAGGGCTGCAAGGACAGCCAACATTTTGATCCTAGCCTTTCAAGGTCAGTGAAGACTCAGGACAGAGGAGAACCTATACTGTAACATCATGTAACTCAGTTGTATCCCAAATTTTCTGATGGAGATTATGGGGCTACAGAGCAATGTGATTCGATGACATAGAGTGTGCCTAAGGAGAGCTACCTGGAGAGAAAACATTGTCTCAGGCTTACACAGAGAGCAAATTGGTCAAGCAATGGTTGGAACTCATCCATAGGGCTGACACTGACAAAGGATCTGCAAACTGCGATACAGGGTTACAGAATAAATCCTGAGAGGACTTGACTGACCTTATCAGATAACAAAGTTACATTTCTTGTTATACAGGTCTTGCTTTATCTTGGTCTTAACCATCCAGCAGAAAAGTATAAAAACGAGGTATATAAAGTAAAGCCATATTAATATGGTGAGCTGTGAAAGGCTCAAGTCAACAACTTCTGTGGATAACCCACTGCTATTGTGGACTGCTGGACTGTGTTGGATTGTTTTGCTGAATTCACGCACCTATAGTATTTAGATGCCAATGGAATACCCATTTCTGACAGGACTAAACAAAAAAAGGTGATACAAAGGAAGGACCATTTTGTATCTGTATATGCAGAATAGTTAGGATAGATATACAGCTACTTTTGCTTAATTCAATGAGAAGAACGATTTATACTAATAGTGTTTAGAGAGGATATTCTGTCTGCATCTTGTACTATGGAATAACCACTAGGAAGATAAAAATGTACAATGTATTAATTTTTGAAACTGTCCTATTAATCAGTTTTGAAATTGTCTCATTGATATTTGTTTCTCAATAAAATAAAATTTAAAAAATTTAAAAAAGGGCAGAAAGGGCAGTGCTACACCTCACTTTGGTTTCTCCTTGTGCACACTTAAGTATAATTCCAAAAGCCTTGTGTTAATGACATTGTTGAAAATCACAGAAAATCTTAAAAGTACTAATAAAAAATATAATTCCTGAAAAAAAAATGAAGTGTTCCCAAGAACAAAGGGCCAGGGCATGGAGCTTATTGTTACCAGAGTCACAACCACGGTGACAATTATGGGCTGATACTTAGTATCCTTGGAAGAGGGGAAACAGGGGCCCTGTGAGGTGCAGAACCCGAGAGCAGGAGGCAGCGGGGCAGGACATGGGCGTGGAGCTGACTGAAAGCTCCTCAACCCAGCCCACTGGTTCGATCCAGTGAGCTCCCAACACCAAGGGCAGCACCATGGGAGAAGTGCAAGGAAACTGCAGCTGACAGTCAGAGAATCGGGACTCAGATTCGTCTTGTGCCAGTAGCTGGTGCAAGTTAGTGAACAGGCAGCTAGCTATATACCCAGGGGAACACGGGAAAAATCCCTTTGGGTCACCCTGAAAATATATATTTCGGACTTTTTAACACTCTGAAAAAAAATACAGATGATTTGCTTTAGAACAACATAGACTAATATTCTAGAAGCTATGAAGTTTATTCAGTTGGTCTTTTTCACAAGCAACAACTGGGTGTGCGCTACCACACCCAGGCTTGGTCACTCGCTCAGTGCACCCAGGGGTGGGACCAGCACGGCATCTGGTACCAGGGATTGAACCCAGTTCCTGTGCTTGCCTAAGCATGTACTTAGTCCACTGAGCTATCCTGCCGGCCCAACCCATCTGGTTCTCATGATCTATCCCTATTTTATGTCAGTTCCGTATGTAGAAAGTACATGCAATCTAATTTCAGAAGGGTTAGAATGAAGATCAGAACAGATGATTTCTCCAAGGCAGTCATAATATTCTCCTGTGCTTTTGTTCTTGGGGCTGTGGATAGAGCCCAGGGCTTTACATGTGGTGACGAGTACTCCACCAGAGTTGAAGCCCCAGTCCTGCGAAGAGCTGCAGAACAGTCGCTGCTTTCCTCAGCGCTACCTTCTCGCTCTCCCTCCAAGGAGAGGAAATCGCAGAGGCAGGTCCCTGGGCACTGCTTGAGTGGGAGGGCAGGCTGTGCAGAAGACAGCACCCATGGGGGCCTGGCTTTCTCTGACACCCTCCTTCCTTGATGTCAGGACAAAGCAGAGCAAAGACCCAGGCCCACTTCCCTCATCTCCATATTTGGTGCCTTTGTGAGGGTGTCTGACATGCCACTTATGGGAGACATGGTACTCTAGGCCTGCAGGCGCATGTCCTTTAGTGGGAGGATGCTGAGGGTTGGGCTGAGAGTAACAGAGGCACAGCGGCCTCCAGGACACACCACCGTTCTGCAATCCCAGTGAGAATGCTGGGGCCTACACTTTCAGTCACACGTTACACGCAAATCTGCACCGGATCTTGTGGAGAGTGCTGGCCGCCGCTTTCTATAGGCTCTGGTGAGCCCAAGACCCTTAGCGGTCATGCCCACTGGGCTCTCTTGGACACAGTAATTGTTTCTATGACAGCAATGGTGATGGCAAATACCAGCTGGCATTTCTTGTGGACGTGAGTACATCATTTTTTAACATTACAATTTTTAATTTTATTTTATGGAAAAGAGGTAAACCACAATTTCATAACAAAATAATAGGACAGAAACAATAGTTAACAGGTGTTCTTATCCTTAAAGTAGTTGCTCAGGGTATAAGACATGGGCATAAAAATTTCTCTAATAAATATCTGCACAAAACTTGGCTTTTAATGAACTAAGGGACACTTACAGTTTAACTGTCTTGCATTGTTTGCCTTTTGTCTACTGTTCTTTCCCTTCACTTATCCTAGTTTCTTTTCCCTTTTGAATAATTTCTTCCCATTTTATGACATCTATGGTATGTTTTAGAATTTATTTAACTGTCTGTTCCTCATACCAGTGAGACAATACGATGTTTACTTGTGAATATGATTTCACTTATGAGTATAGTCTCAAGTTGCATTCATTTATGAATAAAATTCTATGTTTATCCTTGGTTGATAGGCCAACGGTTGTTTGGGTTGTTTCCAAGATTTAGCTACTAGGAATCGTGCCGCTATAAACATGGGTGCACATATATCACTGTGGTGTGATTTTTTAATTCCTCTGGGAAGATACCCAGAGGGGTACAGCTGGTCGGAATGGGACCTCTAATCCTAGTTTTCTGAGGACACTCGTGTATCATCTCGTTTACTTCTCAGTTTGTCCAGTGTTAAGGATATTCAAGTCCCTATTCTGTACAACTGGAAAATGAGGCTTGGAGAGTCCCACGGCACAGGGTCACCCAGCCCAGGGCTGGCTGCCATCAGAACCCAGCTCTGGGCTTTCACAGCAGCAGCCTTTCTGCCTTCGTGACGCACAGGCACAGAGCAGCAGAGGGCGCTCTCCCTTGATTTCCTAGCTGCACAATTCTGGGGCACACAGTGCGGAAGCCATGCTTTGACAGATCCCAGCTTGGCCACTGGTCTCCACAGGTTCTTGGGCAAAGTGGTAAAGATAGAACAATCATTGTGGCAGCCAAAGATCAGGGTGTGGCTGTGATGAGTCCACTCAGGTGCAGGAGTATTTTTGGTACTCTGGAAAGAGTCATTTCACATCTTTTCAGAGTAAAAAAAAAATCCCTTTCTTGGGCCATGGGATGGCATAGATTAGGGAAAATTGTGGGTCCTTGGGTAAAATCGGAAAGGGCTCAGGACCCACGCACCGCACGAGTGACCAATAGAACTCCCACTTCCTCTGTTGAAAACCAAATCCTGTTTTCACTTGTGGTATTTCATTTGCCTTTGCTTTTTTGGTTGTTTAATTACACAGCAGAAAGAGTGACTGTAATTTCCTCCCCATGTCATGAAGGCAGCATTCATCAAGGAGTTTTTAATTCTGCACAGCAATTGCCTCTCTTCAAAACTCAGATTTCAATCTCCGCAGAGGCAGAAGGGTAGGGTTTTTTGACTGGAAGGTTAATTATCTGCAAATAGGTTAAAACCACACAAAACCTCATCCTGGGAAAAGAGAATCAGCCCCAGCCTGCATGTCACCTGGCTTACTATGGGTGGGGGTGGGGAAGGACAGGCAGGCTGGGCAACCTGCACCCAGCAAAGTCCTCCTCCTCCTGCTGGAGGGGCGGGGAATGGCAGGGCTGTCTTGTGGTGGTGGCATTTTTCAGAGCCTTGCACAGTATCCGGCACATAGGAAAAACCCAAAAACTCTGGGACATGAAGTAAATCAAAGGGAAAATGAATGGAAGAGCTAGGAAACAGTCTCGATTAAAACAATGAAATGTGTGTTCTTATTTCTGAAGAAAAAAAATAAAGATAACCAAGGAGGAGGCTCCCTAGGGCCATGCAGGGGATGGTGAGGGATGGAGGAGCCTGTGCAGCTGGGGGACAGAGACTCAGGGGACCTGGGGGTCCAGTCTCCTCCAAATCCTCTGGACCACCTTCCTCCCCTCCTTGCCAAGAATGTCTGCTCTTCTCTCCAGCTTCTCCGGATCTCCCCGCTGTCCTGCAGTCATTTCTGTACTCGGACTTTAATTATGAAGCACTTCGGAGCACCATGCGCACAGTCTGATGTGGAGGATCATGAGAATAAGGACAGCAAATGCCCCCAAGTACCTGCCACGTGCCAGATGCTGCAAGCTTCTCCAGGCCTCAGCCCCTCAGGTCCTGCACCAACCGGCAGGCACCACTCCTGGTGCCTGGCACATCACAGGGAGTTGGCAGTGTTTGCTGTGTTCTTTGAGTAACTTGTGATCAGTGAGCAGGATATACTTGTGAGAAGCAAAGCAAAAGTCAAGCCCAAGGAATGCAAGAGGATAGGGCTCAGGGCAGAGGACAGAATCAGCTAGGGACAGTGGGTTGAGGACGGCTCTGAAAGCCTGACTTCAGGATGGGGTTGATGGATTCGCAGCAGGCGAGCAGAGGAGCAGGCAAAGGTAGTCGTGGTCAGGCCGGGTTCTCCATAGCCAGGCCTAAGGCTCTGACAGGGCCTGCGAATAAAGTCCTAGGTGAGACTGGAGGGATAAATCACATTCAGACTCTGTTAAGAGAAAGTGTCTCAGCCCCAGCTAGTGAATGCTGCAGCCCTCAGAGGGATAAAGGGCCCTATTTTTATGCTCTTTAATTTTTAATGGGAAAAGATGTTGGAAAAGACACAGAGATCAAATGGTATGGGGGCACCTGAATGCTCCACAGGTCGAGGACAGAATTCCACTGCAAAGGGACTTTGAGTTCCAACTGCACAATCTGCCCCAGCTTCTGCCCCATGATATCAGGACACCATTTGTTGAGTGATGGTTGGGAGGTCAAAGATAAGACAGCAAAACTGATCATTAAAAAGCACAGTCTTGGGTATGCCAGTGTGTTATTTTGGGGCAGGGGCTCTTAATGCAAGGGGCAGGAGCTTATGGCTTGAGTGTAGAGAGGGGCTTGGAGGGGGCCAGGACTCCATCCTGAAGAGGAGGTGAGTTCTGAGGGCTTTGTGAAGAGAGAATGGAAGGAAGGCAAAAGGAAAAAGAGGAGGGGAAGAAGGACAGGAAAGAATAAGGCAGGATAGAACAAGGGAGTTTATCTTCCTTTGGGTGGTAGTCCCTGGGACTGATCCCACGCAACCAGCCTCACTGCCCAGTTTCTTCCTGAACCTTTAAAAAACCCACCTTCTCAGCTATCATGCCATAGACAAGCTAATCCCCGAGACTGGTTCCCTTTCTATCTCTCCCTTGGTCCCTCTCTTCTCCCTCCCTTCCTCCCTCCCAGTCTCTGATTTCTCTACAGACAGGGGCTGCTATCCTTGGTGCTAAAGTTTTCAGACTCAGGGGGCCATGACTGTCTCCCACTTGTCTTTTTTTTGACTTGTCTTAAGTAATGTGACACTGGCCACATTACTTAACCTTGCTAGCTTCCATCTCCTCATCCTTAAATAAGCATATAGGGCTGAGAGGATTAACAGAGATAATCTCTCTAAACCTCTTAGAAACGAGTCTGATACATGATAAGCACACGTCGGAGCATGCAATCACTGTTGCTGATTCAGTGATCAGAGGAGGTAAGATTACGGCTAACAAGAGGACTATTTACTAGGAGTAAGCGAGGGAGGCCTTAGCTCGCGCTCTGAAGGACTGCCAGCTCTTGGATAGACGGTCCTTTGTGATGAATATTTTCGCCACTTAGAGTGGAAGCTTTTAGAAGGACGCTTAATTCCTCTCCTGTACCTGTGCTCAGACATATTTATTGATGATAACAAATTACTGCTCTATGACATATTTTTCAGAAAATAAATTCCCCCAAATCTCCAGTTCTAGTTGATCAGGACCTTTCTGTAACCTCCTTTGTGCACACACAGCTCCAGGCCTAGAGTTAAATGACATCATCTCCTCTCCCACCAAAATGATTCCTCTTTCTTTCCCTTTCTTTCTTCCTTCCCTCTGGTCTCAAAAGAAGTATCACCCATCTTCCTTCCAAGTATCTTCCTCCAAAATGTTTAGTGCCTTGGATCTCATTTCCTCCGTAATTAACTCCTTTCTTCAATTTCTCTTCCCTCTGAAAAGACTCACATTTCCCTACAGTACACACACACACACACACAATCTTCAAGACTAGTGTCCTACATCTCTATCCATGTTGAAATTTCTGCAAGGGTCAATGGTATTTCCTGCCTTTCCCTTTAATCTATAAGACATGGTGCTTCATTATCACCCTTTCCTTGTAATTACAGATCTAAAGGCTATAGGTAACTCATCAGAGAGCTAGCTCCGCTTTTTCTTTTTTCTTTTTTTTTTTCAAAGTTTTATTGATAAACAGATAGCAATGAGACAGTTTCAAATCCAATCGGAAGCACACATGCAACAAATAATACACTGCATATATTCTTCTTATTGGTTAATTGCTGTACAAGAAGTGGACTTGTGATCCTATTTACAAACACCATTAGAACAAATCATTCTATTCATT
>NW_004524599.1:13152605-13207425 GCF_000260255.1 Octodon degus
GTTTATCATTCTTAATAGCTGAATAATACTCCATTGTGTAAAAATACCACATCTTTCTCAACCATTCCTCAGGTGATGGGCATCTCTGAGTTTGGTTTAGCTCCGCTTTTTCACTCATGTAGACCTTTGAGGGCAAAGCCAACCCCACTTCATCTCGGTTCTCCCTTAACACATTGCATTGGTCCGAGCTCCCCAGGGAATCCCAGTCACCCTGGACTGCTGCTTCTTGAACTCAGTATCTACTCTTCCTTCCAAATTGGCCACCCCTCTGCTCCCACACATGGTCCCCTTATCTAGATCTGGGTACTTCTGGGAGACATTCTTGACCCCTTTCTGGTTTATCCCTTTGGTTTGTCCACACGCATGACTGATATGATCTCCTCCTCTGTGGAGAACACCTTGCTGCCCTCTCCTGGGGGCCCATTTCTAGCACCTGTCGAGCACCTCCAAGACTGCAAGTACATGGGGCTCAGACCTCACCTGGTGCGAACTGGACTTTCCTCTCCAGCTGCTCTTCCCCCAGGTTCCAGTACTTGGTCACCAGACATCTTTTCACTGTCACATAGGAAAAGGTCAAAGCTTTGGGATCATCTCAGACTCACTGCCTGTCATGGTGTTGGGTTTTTGCAAGACAAAGTATAGCACACATTTTATAATATTTTATAATGAATCACCCAAGAATCATATACAAGAAGTGCAGGAAAGGCCCAGAGGTCAGCGGTAGAAGCTAGAAAGTCTATGCAAGCAATGAGGAATCTGAACTGGAGCTAGGAAGCAACGCTCAAGGTAAGCACCAGAGCTCCCTGAGAGGTCCCACAGCCATCCTCGGCAACGGTAAGGTCCCGAGCTCCTCCAGTGATGAGGAAAGCTTGGTTCCCATTAGGAAAGCCAATGTCATATTCTCCATGAGGCCGAGCAGTGCACCATCTTTCCCTCCGGAGCCAGGAAGTGATGCTCAAGATGACCAGAGCTCCTCCAAAGTTCATTGAGAAAGCCAGCATGACAAGGTCCTCTAGAAGAACAGTCCAAGAGAACCAGTAGCTTCCGGCAGCTCCAACAACTTCTCCAAACAGCTTCCCAAACTGACAGCATCTCCATTCTGCCTCTGATGCTGCTGGCAACAATCTTCAGGTGGGCCTCCTACACCCAGCACCATGCTAGTTCATTTCAGCTGGGTGTCACAAGTTGACCACCAGTTAGAAATCCTCTACCCTGCCCTCTATGGCCTCTATAGCTAATTCTTATCAAGTCAGCTCTCTCAAACTTCTGCCTCACCTTGTCCAGTCCTAAGTCTATCACACTTCAGTCTCTGCCACAGCTTCTGATCTCCACCTTCTATTGGAAATCTGTGCCATCTCTCTATCCCCTTTCCAACCACCATTACTTCTTCAAAGCCCAGTCTAATCACAGCCCTGCTCTACTTCCCACTAGGTGGGCACTACTTTCTCCTGTACAGGTGGGAAAGTGAGATCCTACAGTTAGTCACGTAGCCAGACTTTACGTTTGAGTATGTCTAGCTCCAGGGCACATTGCTGTCCTATTGTTGTCTGGTTGGCTGCATAAAAAGATGGATAGATCAGTGGGCAAATAAACAGATGAAGAAATAACATGCTTACAATGAGAATGTCAACCCAGAGGCCCTTAGTGTTAATGGCTTGGTCCTTGTAAAGCTTCTGGTGACAGAAGCTTTATTTTTTGACAGAAGCTTTAAGAAGTAAGATCTACCTGGAGAAAGTGAAATCACTAGGAGTGTGCTCTGGAGAGGAGATTGAGACCCCATCCTGCCCTTTTCCTTTGGTTTCTCCCTACCACGAGGTAAGCATTTTCCCCTGTCATGCCCCCTCCCTCCTGTAAGCACTGTTGTCACCACAGGCCTAAAGCAATAGGGTGCAGTAGGGGGAGATAAGCACAGGCTGAGCCTTCCAAAACCATGAGCTGCAACGAACTTGTCCTCCTTTGTTGTTGTAGAGCCAGAAAACTAAGACACTATAGTCTGATAACTAAGGATGACCCATACTGCCATGTAGGTTGGCATATGTTCAAACAGGGTGGGCTGCTTTGCCATGGGAGGCCAGTGGTTCTGAACCAAGGAAGTTTTTCACTTGCCAGGAGATACTTGATGGTCTGCAGGCATGTTAAGTTGTCACAGCTGAATGAGCAAAGGGTGCTCTTCCTGGTAGAGATAAGAGATGCTGCTAAACATCCTGCAATGCGTGGAAAGTCCTATGAAAAGAATGACCTGGTCCAACATGACAGTCGTGCTGTGGCTGAGAACCTCTGCTGTGGGGGCATTCAGAAGGCACCCTCAGAACAGAGGCCAGGGCTTGGGGAAAAGTAAAGGCATATAAGGAACCACTTTTTATTTGATAGTGTGTGCTTCAAAGGCAGGCAAATAAATCCAAAAACAAATCAAGGAAATCTGTATTTTACAAAAATGAAGGCAAAGGTGCTTGTGGGTAAGTGTTTTGTCCAATCCTCATGAGGAAAGAAAGGCCAAGAAAAACAGATCTCTGAACACAGAGGAGGACAAAGCATTATGAAACAGCCTGAAAATTCCCCAAGAGGAAAATAATTTGAGCGCAAGCTTCACCTTTGAAAATACATCTGCTGGATACACAGCACCACTCCTGAATAAGCTCCTGTCTTCTGAGACTGTCTGCCCCTGCTGCCTGCCCTCTCTTCACTCGGTCCTCTCTGGGATCCACAGCCACCCTCTCTGAGGTTCTGGCCCAGCCCAAGGGGCAGCTACTCAGAGTGCCCTGTCCACAGCAGGGCTGGGACAGTCTGCAGCCCGCCAGGGCACTGCTGGGGTGCACGGAGGATGCACAGCACTCAGCCCTAGAGGAATGGAGTCAACACACGCTCAAAGCTAGCACCAAGTACCAGCTGTCCAGAGCCTGGCTCCTCTCCTGCAGCAGGGAGATTAATTCTGCCTGGCACTAAATGCCTGCTTTGCCCTTTTCAGTTAAGTTGTGAAAAATGGAAATAACAGCCGTCTGCAGCCGGAATGAGCAGCATGGATCCCAAAGCCACTGGAGCTGAATGCCAGTGCTCTGGGTGGCACAGTGGCCAAGTGAGCTGCCGTCACAGGAATGCCAGCCGCCGCCCTCAGAGTGACCAGGACCAGAAGTGGTGCGCATGGGCAGGATTCTGGGGCGGCAGCCTTGGCACAGCAGCATGGCACAGTGTGGCCAGCCCTGGACCAGGGGGAGGGCCAGGCCAAGGCAGACTACAGAAAATCTTACTGGAAAGCGCCACTCACACTGGGCCTGCTCCTTTTATTTTCTGGGGCAACCTTACCCTGGAGGCTGCACAGGGCCTGCAGGTTCTAGTCCTCCAAATCGAGCCTCCAGCTCTTCCCCAGTGTGGCAGTGAGCGGTGTGCAGAGAGCCTCTCTTTGTGATTTAAACCAATTGGGTGCCAGTTACAGCTAGCCTCAGCACACGATGTGTTTTCCTTGCCACTTACTGCAGCAGACAATCATGTATGTTCTCAGCTTTGCCAGCAGCAAAAATCACTTTGAAGAAGGCCTTCTTTCTAGATAAGGAGAATTATTCCCTGCACTTCCTCACCCTTACTCGTCATGAATAAACAACTGACTGATCTTTAGCAAACCTCACTTCAGAAATGGATGAAGTCAAAGCCAAAGCCGAAACAAAAACAAAACAAACAAAAAGCCAATAAAGCTATAATGCTCCAAAATCCATAATTTCCCTCCAAATGTCACCGAACAAAGATGCTGAGTCCCGTCTAAGAGCATTTGCAAACCATTCCAGGCCACTCTCTGCTGTTAGATTATTTTGAAATACACCCAAATCATGGGATGGAATTGCAGGCCAGGCATAATTCCTCCATTTAAGTTTTTCATGAAAGCCGATCCCTATGACTTGGAAACTCCTGCTAAAACTTGAAGTCAACAAAGAAGGTGCCACTGTGGATGAATCATTAATGATCAATTTGCAAATGTTCCCAGACCCCCTCCGGTTGGTTCATCAGCACAGCATTCACTCATCTCTCTCCTCACGCCTTCAATTATTTAGCACCCATTAAGGGCCCAGGGCAAGCTGAGCTCTGAGCCACCTCTCACCCCACGCACCCCCTCTAACAGCTTCATTCACCTGAGCCCTGCCGCCCCATGGGGAAATTGACCTTTGCTCCAGACAGGAAGCTCATTTAGAACTCAAAGTCTGCTGGCATCCTGTACATTCCATTTCCAAGTGCTGAGGACCCAGGGCTGTCAGCAGGATGCCAGAGAGGCATGGGGCCTCCTCCTAGGCAGGGCTATCCCAGAGGCCTGAAGATAAGAACCTGGAGCCCTCAGTCTGTGGGCTCCTCAGATGCACTACATCTGGACCTGATTGATTGGGGGTGCTTATTAATATGCAGAGAGGGCCCTGCAATGTGCCAGAGACTGTCTCTGAGGGAGGACAGAGAGCGAACACGACAGCAGCATGCTGAGCAGAGCTGTGGACTCCGCTGAGGTCTTGCCCCAGAAACAGGTGAGCGTACTTTCTCCATAGCTTCCTGAAACCCACCAGTTCAGCGTGTGGTCTTGTCTTAACAGAAAGCCCTTGACCTGGCGTTTCCTACATTCTGGCCACTCAGCATCCTGCTACCTCTGAAAAGTGATGACAAATATAAATGACACTGCTGTCAGTGAGAATGTTCCAGGAAACCAGGAGGGGAGAAAGCCCAGGCCGAAGGACCAGGTCCAACCTCATCAGAGGCCACATGGGAACTGGCCACTGGATGCTGGCTCTGCCAATAACCTTGCCATGCCATCTTAGAAAGCAAATGCAAGACTTAAATGCTGAGAAGGACAAACACTGAGGAAAAATCAAAGAAGAGCTAAGCAAATGGTGAGCTATACCGTGGCCAGGGACTCCAAGTCTCGGCATCTGGACATCAATCCTTCGCATACATTCGTCTAAGGTATGCAGACGCACAGATTCAACATAATTTCAACCAAAAACCCAAGCAGGAATCTTCATGGACACCAGTACACAGATTCCAAAATGTATATGGGAAGATAAGGGAACTAGAGAGCTTGGAAGAATGTGAAAAGGAACCGCACTGGAGGCTTTCACTTCCTGATCCAGGGATTTACTCCAAAGCAACAGTATTAAGCCAGTGTAGCATTCAAAGAAGACAGGCATATAGGTGAAAAGAGAACAGGAAACCCAGAAACAGACTCACAAATGTGGCCCACAAGGGGCAACACCAGTAAGCGCTGGAGAAAAAAAGTTTTCAGTTCAGTGCTAGACTAACGGAATAACACCCACCCCGACTCTTATCTTATACCCTCAGCAAGAATTTACTTAAGCTGGACTGAAGGGAAAAACTTCAAACTGAAAATGTCAAGAAGAAAAGCTTTCTGACCTTGGGTTAGGGAAAGATCTTATGGATATAAGATTGAAAATATAATCCAGGAAAGGGAAAAGTGAACACACTGGATTTTACTGAAGTTGAGAAATTCTGCTCTCTGAGAGACACTGAAGATAAAAGAGCCACAGACAGGCTGAGATCTCTGCGAGTCATACATCCCACTATGAGCTCACATCTGGGAGATAAAGAACTCAGCATTCAATAAGAAATGAACAAAAACTCAATTGTAAAAATGGACAAAAGGACAGACAACTCACTGAAGACCACAAAAAAGTATACAGTGAGATTCTAAACATCCTTTAATATTAGCACAATGCAAATTAAAACCACAATAATTCATCACTGCACCTACTGGGTAGGTAAAAATCAACAGGCAAGCAAGCAAACACCAAGCACTCCAACAAAACCAAAGGGTGGCAACGAGCAAGCAAGACTGTTAAACACTGGGGGCAGAGTGTAAAGTGGTACAGGAGCCAAGGGAGAGTTTGTTGTCTTATGAAGAGTTAAGCACACATTTATCTTATGTCCCCGGCAACCCCACACCCAGACATTTAGTCAACTCCTGAGTATGCATCGGAGTACAGCGAAAGTCTACGTGTTCACAAACACCTGCCTGGAACAGTTTGTAGCAGCCTTATTCACACTTGTTCAAAACTTACAATAATCTAATTGCACCAGCTGGGAAATGGATAAACAAATGGGGTCCTTCACACAATGGAATCTTACCCCATAGTGCAAAGGGATGAGCCACTGACAGTCACTCAGACAGAGTGAGATGGGTGAACCGCTGAAGGCTCTTAGTGAAAGAAAGCAGGCTGGAAAAGGCACTTAGCACAGCATTCTGTTTATGTGATAACCTGGTAAAAGCGAAAGTATAGAGTCAGGAAACCTATCTGTAGATGCCACAGGCAGAAAGTGGGAGGCAGAGCCGACTATAGGATTTGGGGGTGGAGGAGGGTGACTGCTTTAGAGCACAGGTAGGTGACGTCATCTTTAGTGACTGTGACTACAGATGCTTGTCCAAGCTCAAGGACTGTCCAAAAAAGGATGGCTTTTGCTGTACTAAATGTACCCTAATTAAAATATGAAAAAATAATAAGGAAGTTTAAAAAGAATTTAAATGTACTGGAGACCTGAGAAACAAGAACACCCTATCTTGGTCCACTCTGCCTCTTTAGAATACTATGCTCTTCCAGCCACCCGCGTCCCAGCTCACAGCTATCTATGGAAGTTCCTGGGACCAGTCTCCTGTTTTGTCCATCACATGCATGAATTTCTCAATCGGATGCTTGTTCTCAAATCATCTGCACTCCACATCCCTCAGCTCTGCCCATTCTTGTGGAAGCTGTACCTTGGGGGCCTCCCCTGATGCATGGCTGGACTCACCACTCCCACCTCTGGGGCTCCACAGCACCCTGAAGTTCTGCCTCTGGGCACACATATGCTGCCAATAAGCAGGCACAGCCCAACCCCACCTCTCCAATGTGGATCAGTTGGAAGACACACACCAAGCACCCAGTGCTATAATGAAGTGTGCTGTGAACATGCTGCAAAGCTCACAAGGAACCTTTAAGGGCTGGGTCCTGAGGGGAGGTCCTTGGGCCACTGGGACTGTGCTCTTAGAAGGTAGTGCATACTCCCTGAATGCCTACCCAGGCCTGCAGGGTTAGTCAAGCATGTGCAGAGGATCTGAGGGCCTCCAGTTCCTCTCTTGAAGGCTGGTCTGAGGAGCACATTGCAGCCCAAGCTGCGTTCCTGCTAGACACGACATGGTACTGGAGGATCCCCTGCCCTCCTTCTCTACGAGTTGTGCCTCTTTCTCTCCATTGCTTCTTTCTGGTGCCAGAAAGGCAAGCGATGGCTACAGCAATGCAGTCTCCCGTCACTTTCTGCACATAAACCTTTTGGTGTTCTTCACTCCTGTCCTGCCAGCCTCTTCATCACGGGACCTGGAATCACTCTTGATGTGGTTCAGAAGGCGTGGGCAGCGGCTCTGGCTCGTTTCTGCTGGCTGCCAGCCCTGTGCCAACCCCTTTCTTAGGAAAGGATCTGAACTGTAGATGGTGTCCTAGCAGGCAGCTTCTAAACCTGCTAGAGAATGAAACCATGCAGTGTGGGGAAGAGTGCCGTGGAATGTAAAGTCCTGGTCTGGCGCAGCCTCCTGTGGGGCCCTGGGAGCGCCCTTCAGTTCCCAGCATGTCTTTCTCCCAGAGGCCCCTGCACAGTGGGCGGCCCAGCATGGCCATCACTCTGCAGGTGTGCCTGATGTCCTGGGGAATGTGCCTGTCACCTGCAGGCCTCTCGCCACAGAGGCCTCCCACTGGGGCTGCTTCTAAAATTCATTTCAAGTCACATTTTGGCCCAGAGCCTGGAAGTCTCTTGTCAGGAATAAAACATAGAACCTCCCAATTTCATTTTATTTTCTTACTGCTTGTTCAAAGTACAATCATTGAAGATAAAAATACCATCCTCGGGCAAAGACAATTTAATCCAAACATCCTTAAGAACAACTTTAACAACTTTTTCTTCACAAACAAAATAAAAACAAACCTGCTTCATTCTTCGTTATCCTGGTTACATAATGAAAGAAAAAAATGGCTAGAAGCAGGGAGTATCCATGGGAGACAGGATCTCTACCTGCTTAGCAACTGGGATGAGAAACTTTGGTCTGCTCATGGGCATTATCCCAGCAAGGGTTCCCGACAGCCCCACAGGCTGCTGTCACTACTCCCCACTGCAGAGGAGGGCAGTGAGGCCAGGAGGGGTGGCGGGGTGTCCAGGACTGTGCCGTTGGTTGCACAGGAAGTCTCAAGCAGGTTCCTACCAATGTTCTCACCCCAGTGCGACACTTGGGAAGTTGTCTTAACAGTCTCAACAAGCTAAGGAGCTGGCCTCCAGTGCCTGAAGAAATGGAACAAGCGCAAATGCTAGTGATTCTTTTCCTGGCCTTTCTCCCCGTTCACTTGCACCTTGCTCTCCCTCTCCTCCCCTCTTCTCTTGTCTCTCTACAAGCACACACATGCGTCAGTTGTGGTCTGTGGTGCGCAACATATCCTCATACATCACTCATTCATGGTCACTTGCCCTAATTCATTCACTTACTTATTCTTCATAAGATATTACACACCCATATAATTTCACTGCACACCTGGACCAGAACTTTCATGAAGATCCACATCCCTTTGTGCAGTCTCACCCAGATGCCCTCCAGATTCCCCCTCTGAATTAATCTCCATCCATCTTGGTGGTACTGAGGATTGAACCCAGTACCTTCACACTGAGGTATATTCTGAGGCCTTTTTTTTTTTTTTTTTTTGAAATCGGGTCTAAGTTGCCCAGGCTGGGCTCGAACCCATAATCAACCTGCCTCAGCCTCCCAGAGGGTTGGGCTATAGATCTGCACCACCACGCCCAGCCCAGTCGACCATATGCTGAGTGTTAATTTATCATTCCCTTGACTGGGTACAGTGGCTGTCTCCTTTTGCACTGGGTTTGCTCAAACCCTTCCATGAACCTCCTGTGGCATAGCACTCGCAGCTGCAGCCAGCTCTGCCTGTTTCCACAGCCCAGACAGTGTGGCCCTGGGCCCTCTCCAGGTCTTCTCTCTACCACAGCTGCCCCCTCAGGGCAGCCCGGGCAGCCCTGCTGTCCCAAGCTACCTGCTAAGCTTGACTTACAGGGCACCTCCTCCTAGGAGTCTTCCCCGGCCATCCCATCCCCCAGGCCCTTTGTCATAGTATCTTGCTTTTTCTTGGTTATAGCATTTTAGCATTTTTGTTTACGATGTCTCTTCCTCTTTACAAAAAGAAAGTCTAGTCAACATGTGCATGCAGGGCAGAGCTCCAAAGAGCACTCCACACAGTCTGAGGAGCCCTGAGGCCCCTTCAGGGAGTCAGAAGGGCAACGCATTTTCCTAATAGCAAGACTTTGTGGGCTGCTGATGGTGCACAAACAACAGCGGGGGATAGTGCGGCTTAGTCAGATCAAGGGAGGGGGCAAGACTCGTACTGGAGGCCACTGAACGGTTTCAGCCAACCCACTCTGGCAAGAGCAAAGAATACAATAATATATATTTCACCCAATAAATCTTGGAAAAAATGATTTTTTAAAGAGTTCTTTTAAAAAGAGTAGCACGAATTACCTTTATTAAACTTCCGCTCTTGAGTTTTGCCCTTCATGTATCGTGTGTGATTAAGTGGGGAAGGGCATTTCCACACATGGATCTCTGAGCCTGCTTGGAGGGAAAGCGCAGTTCTGGCTGCTCCTGCCGCACAGCGCACTGAGCCGGCCGCCTCCCACATGCGCGATTTCCACCCCACAGGGGTGCGGCGCCCACGGCGCTGGAGCTTCTGACACCAAATGCAGTGAGGGTGCCACCCCGGAAATGACGGTATTTCTGCCCAGTGACAAAACTTTGAGCTTGCAAGAGAAAATTTGAATTTGGGAAAATAAGAAACCAGCAATACTTACTTCCCACTACCCCAGACATTCCTGATGAGGTTGGTGCTAACATTAATGTGATTTTTTTTTATCTTTTTTTTTTTGTACTTAGGAACAGGTCTACAGGCTGTTCAGGGTCTCACTACTAGATTGGGCTCATAGTGATCTGCCTGTTTACAGCCTCCCGAGAGCTGGGATTACAGGCATGTGCCACCACACTCAGTCTCAACTGCTGTCTCAATGTGCCCCAGGGGATGGCATGGCAGGATTTTTATCTTTAATAATGAAAATGTATCAATACTTGGAAGAGATTCATAATTCAGTGAATGGATATTCCCAACTGATGCATAATATCATACAACCACACACACAAAAAGGGTCCAGTATAGAGAGGGATTAGGACATTTCAATGTGATAAGACACAAAGTGAGTCTTACTATTTCAGTGTGACAATTTTAAAACTATTTGTGCAGTTTTGGAGTACTGTCAAAGAAGAATATCCACAGGCCAGTGAGATAGCTCAGCAGACTAAGTGTCTGCTTATGCAAGTGCAGGGACTGGGGTTCGATCCCACAATCACATGTGCCCCAGGCCCGCTGAGCCAGCCACTGAGACTGGGCATGCTGGTGCATGCCTGCAATCCCAGTGCTGGGGAGGCTGAAAACAGGAGGATCAGTACGAGTCCGAGCTGTGTAGTGAGACCCTGTATCAAATACACTAAAAAAGAAGAATATCCACAGCTCTTTTTTCAAAAACCCATTAAGACATTTCGGCCCCTTTCAAATTTCCGTGCCAAGGTTGGATTTTCTTTACGTATTTCAACAAAAGCAACTGGGGAGCCCCAGACTGATCCAGAAGCAGCTTGTAAGTGGCCAGCTGTCCTTCATCAGGAAGAAACTAAAGAGATCTGTAAAAGTGTAAGCCAATGCCACTCTTTATGACACCTGTTACAGTTATTTTCTATAACATTGTTATTTATGTTAGCATATAAGGTTTCACTACTGTCACCATTAAATGAATAAAAATCTTTTTTAAAAAATGTTCATTTTAATTTTTCATCTGGCTGGTATCAGTAGATATACCCGCACATAATCAGAAGTTCTCTGAGGTCCTCAATAATCCTTAGGAATGCAAAGGAGAACTTGACACTGTAAATGTAAGAGCTTTGAGACTACTAAGAATACAAAAGGGCCCTGAGAGCAGTGCAGGAGAAGCTTACTCTTCCAGCGGTTGCCAGGTACTTGATCAATGTTGAGTGAACACACTGGACAAGCACTGTCTTTAATATTTCTTTCCCTCCTGCCATTTGTCTCTTTCAAAACATCTCTCACAGCTGTAACACCTGCTTGCTGCTTAGTGTGGATATTTTCTTGCAGGCTACAGAGCCTCAGCAGTGGCTCGTAGTGGCTCGTAGGAGTTGAGAGTGAGGTTCACAGGACAAGGACCCAAAGGCAAGAGAGCATAAGACACAGAACTCGGAAGCCACTCCCAGAGTTGCCATGAAAGTCTGCTGCTGTTTTGGTTGATTTTTTTTTTTTTTTTTTTTTGGTCCTTACCTTTTTTTTAAATGCACACATCAAGATAAAAATTTTAAAGCTAATTTTAAGTGCATTCAAGGTGACTGCTTTAGTTGTGATTACTGGTGTTGTTGTAGGCAGCTGAACTAGACAGAAATACTATAGGCAGTCAGACAGGGCCAGGCCCTTGAAGGAGATAACACAGAAGACAAGACACCTTACAACTGTGGAGGGAAGGATTCTCCTGCTCTGAGCCAGACCTAAAGACCAAAGATCAAACAAATGCTGACCTCCCTAAAGATTAGCATCCAGGCTTGATCATCACCCTGAGAAAGCCAGGAGGAGTCATTATCTGATGGCCACCAGACAAGGTCCTGTTCTACACTCATGCCCACTTGCTACGTGACTCCCTTCCCCATTTGCTCCTGGACTTGATCAGTTTAACCTCAGCAATGGTGCTTGTAATCCCATTGGTTGGCCACAGTTGTGTCCCACCCCACATCCACCTAAGCAAGTTCCCATTTACTCCACCTTAGCCAGCCATGGTTTTGTGCTATAAAAGTCCCTGAAAGAGACAGCTTCCTGGGGACAACCCGCTCAGGGGCTCCCCTCCTGTCCCTCTTTCAACCTCTGTTTGTTCCTAAAACTCATTCTTTGGTTTTAGAGAACATGACCTCATCCAGGTCGGGTCCGGAGTTTCACTTCCCTTTATCGGTATTACAGTAGAGTTATTTCTTACTGGGCACATTGCAAATGCACTGCATGCTGAATAGAGGCTGAACTACCATTGGGACATCAGTGCTAAATAGGAAGGCAGGGGAATGCCAAGTTTTAAAAATGACCCTTAAGCTTCTTTCTGGAAGACAAGAGCCATTGTGGTTATGACAATGTCTGTGGTGTAACACAGAGAGTCCACAGTGGGTAAAGCGAAGCCACACTTGGAAGTTGTCTTATGTACAAGCTAACACACTGTCCCTTCACAAAACTGTTTTTGAATGAGCCGTAGTGTAGCCACTCCAAGGTTCTAGGTGTTAAATGAGCCTCAGAAGCTGAACTTGGAATTACTTTGCCTTTGAAAGACTCACTCTTAGTGTCACATCAGTGACAAACGAATGACAGTCACAGCTCTAGGCAGCCACATCTCCAGGCCTTCTACTGGCCGCCACATAAACACAGCAGGTGTTTCTGGTGTTGCAATCAAGAGGGTGCTCGGTGCACTCCACACTGCCTTGCCGGGGTACCCCTGCAGGTCTCTGATCCCCAAACTCCATGTTAGCACTGAAGCGCTGTCTGTCTTTCAGCTACTGGTAACTTTTCTTTAGGCAGGTGGGGCGGGGGGCAGGAGATGGCTCTCACATCCTGACTCTGATGCTCTGTTTAAGCATCAGGTAGCCAGGAGATTCCTGTGAGCTTCCCCAGGAAGAACGGTGAAGTATCTGGTTGGTTCAGAAGAACCCAAGATACAGCATTAGCAGGGAAACTCTACATAGAATTTCCCTTTTGGGGAAATATTCTAACTTGAATTTAATAAATCCAGAACTTGATAAAAAAATTTTTTTGGCCTCCAAAATAGGGAGCCACATAGCCGTGGGCTGTGATTTCACACTCTGAGCAGGAACATATTTAACCTTCCATTAGCTACTCAGTCTATGAATTGGGGAAGGAGAGAACACACATTTTCTGGCTAAACTAGATTAAAGAGGTTTTGGTTAAGGAGGAGAAAGGCGGCTTGTGTTCTGAATCACCACCCTGAAGTCTGATGTTCCCAGTGTCTCCTGCCTGTGTCTGTCAGGCACAGCCCCGCTTCCTTGGATTCCTGCTGACAGTGGCATCGTCCAAAAACTGAGAAGTCACTAAGCCACTGTCAGGAAAACTGCTGCTGATGCACCAGAGTCCTAGGAAATCTTTAGAAGACAGTGTTCAGGAGTAAAGTGATATTCACTCACTGTCTCAGCATCCCCCTAGAGAGCTCTACCCTGAGCCAGGCTGGGGGTGGGCAGGTCCCCGGCTCCAGGGTCAGCAAGACAGACTTAGCGACTGCTCTCAGGCACTAAGCTAGTGTAGAGGAAGGCAGTGCAGAGGTTCACAGTGTGGCGCAGAAGAGCTGATGAGTCCTCACATAATTAGGATAAAACTAAACTTCCCTTGAATTACTGATACCTTAATCTCCTTGCAGTATATAGGAAATTGCCGTGCTATACAAGGGGCGTGGTTACGTTTTTCAGGAAGCGCTGAGCAGAGGGATAGGGAAGCAAGCTCCACCACAGACTACAGATCCAGGCAGAGTGGGTGGCACCGTCCAGTGGCTGAGGGCCCTGAGGACGTGAAAAAGCAGCAGGGAGAAGTGAGTGCTCCCCATTCTTGCTCCTTCCCAGGTGAGTGGAGCCTTCTGCTGCTGTCCCCTGTGGGCCTCAGACTCCAGGGCCTTTAGCAGCTGAATGCAGACCAGCCCGGCAGTGCCACAGGGGCTTCCAGGCTTTCTGCTCAGGCTGGAGCTGGGCCCTTGGTCCCCTGGACCCGAGGTGTCCAGCTTCTCAGGCTCTGGAGTTACCTGTATCCCCAGTTCTATAGCCTGAGGATGGTCACTGTGGGCTGCTCAGCTCTGATCGGATAAGCCAACCTAAAAGATCCCCTCTGGTATATAGATGAGATTTTATTTCTTTAGAGAAATAAAGAAATAAAATCCAAGGGGATGTTATTATAGATACATTAAGCTGATGTCACCTGAAGCTAGTGACCAATCTTAATTTACAAAAAGAGACACAGGGAAGTATAGACACCAAACTTCTACCTTTAATTACCAGTTTGTAGGAAATTTAAAGGACATAAGAGCATGTTAAATCACACACACACACACACACACACACACACGCGCACACGATGCAATTGGCCAGATTCAGAACTGGGAAACTCTCTAGGGCAAACAATTCAGTTTCTTCAAGGACAGAATTATGTAAAAGAGGATACAGGGAGGGAAAGGCCCACAAGGCATAACAACCAAATGCAAGCGGGGCCTTGTCTGGATCTGATTTAATCAATTATTTTTTTCTAAATTAGAGTAAACAGGAAAATTAGTAAAATGCGTATTTGATAGTTAAAGACTATTTTAGGTAATGATAATAGCACTGTGGTTATGTTTTTTAAAACTGCTTAATTTATGTGCCTTACAGGCAAATAAATATTTATGGAGGAAGTGAAATTTGAGATCCGTTTCAGAAGAATAGGTAGGGAAACAAGCACAGGAAATGTGTTCAATACTATTAGTCAGAAACCAGAATGGGGTGGCACTTCTCACTCATGGGGACAGCCACACCGAAGAGTCACAGGAGCTGCTGCAGACTGCAGGCACTGGGAGCTTCATCTCTGGTGGCATGCCCAGTGGTGCAGCCACTTGGGAAGATGACTTGGTAGTTTCTTGCATGGTTAAACACAGTTACCATGTGATGACCCAGAAATTCAGCTCCTGTGTGTATATCCATGAGAAATTGAAAAAGTAAATGTCCACAGAAAAAACACAGATACATGAGTACACGGCAGCATTATTCGTGATAGGTGAAATGGAGAAGCAACCCAAATGTGCATCATATGCAAGGGATAAGTGACCTGTGGTCTCCGAATACAGTGAAATATTGTTCAGTCATATAAAAATGAAGGAGGACACATGCCACAACATGGATGGACCTCGAAAGCATCACGCTGAATAAAGAAATCAGTGACAAGGAAACACATAATATATGGCTCCACAGATGAAATATTCGGGGTATGCAAATCTTTAGAAAGAGAAAGCAGATCAGTGGTTGCCTTGGGATGAGGGGCTAGGGAAAGGAAAAGACAGGGACAGAGTGGCTAAGGGTTCCTAGGCTGTTGGAAGGCGGCACAAACACGCTAGGGAAACTGACTGCAGCAGTGCATGCAGAACTCAGTGGCTACGCTAGAAATCACTCAGCTGCATACTTGTCTAAAAGAAGCAAAGGAATATTCAGGAAGAAGTCGGGTGCAATACAGGTGAAATCCACCAGACCACGTGGGAAAACTACTGAAATACGTAGTAGACCCCTGGTCAGCTCCTAGCCTGACCATTACTAGCTGTGTGACCACAGGCCAAATATTTAAACAGTTTGAACCTCTGCTTCCTTCACTGTAAATGGGGGTGACAAGGTTGTGTGGGTGAAGGGAGGCTGGCACGGGCAGAGCTCGAGAACAGCCTGTAACTCCATGCACCCTAAATGTCGCCCTCTCTCGTGCTCCTCCTGCTGGCTTCTCACACCCCTCAGACCCCGACCATGCACCCTGCACGGAGTCTTACCCAAGGCCTGATTTGTCTCGGTTTTTTGTTTGCTGTTATTGGGTGCACTTTGTCTTTTTTACCTTTTATAATGCTCCTTACCAAGGAATTCTTTTCAACAGCTTCCATATTTTGGCAACTTTAGTAGTTTTCTTTGAGGTTTTAGGCTATAGATGAAGATTTTGGAGAAGCAACCAGAAAGGCAGGGAGACCACAGGAGCCACCGTAGTCCCACCCAGGGCCACGAATGCAGGGACAGCAAGGACACATGCCGGTGGACCATTCCAGACCCCTTTCCTTCAGCAGATGCTTTTGAAGAAGACTGGCTTAGGCCAGAGGTGGCTGCGGGGTCACTGCTCTGGTCCTCAGCCTTGCGCCCCAGCTGTGGCTCCTAAGTTAGCCTCGCACACTGGAACCTTTTCTAAGAAAGGCTCTACGTGAACCCCATCAGTGCAGGGAAGCTCTGATAAATATTTTATGAATGGCATCTGAACCCACAGCTGACACACGCACACGCACACATGTACTCACACAAAACAAAGCTCACACGCTCACACATGTTCTCAACATGGAGTGGCACTATAGTAAATGAGTTCACTTCAAAACAGACTTTTAAAAAAGCTTTTAATTTGCTGAACTACGCACAAGCACCAACCCTGAGCAATGTAAGTGTATGCGCCGAAACGCACAGGCTTGGAAAACTCGATGGCAACCTGCTCTTCAGTCCTGCTCTCTGCGCCTGCCACTCAGCAGGCCACACCTGGGCCAAATTTGCCCAGAGCCACGGGTCAAAGGGCCACCCACAGTGCACCACAAATCGAGAAATATCAGGCCAGTGCAGTGTGGTGTTCACTGCAGATGCCTGCAGGTCCTGTGGGCTGGGCCGCAATTCGGCGGCACCTGCAAGGCCCTGGGTTTGATTCCCAGCGAAAAGCAAAGCCAAACACAGCCCCAAAGCTTCCCGTACACTCTGCCTCAGAGCAGCACCTCACAAGGGCATTCTTCCCACCCCGGAAAATGCTCCCTGGCACAGGAGACCCCACAGGACACATCAGGGCTGCCAAGACAGGGTGGGCACCGCTGGCCGGCGGTGGTACGCTCTTCATCTGACTTGTGATGGGGGTTGAATGACTGTCACTTATACTGAAAAAGAAACTTGGTGTTCACTGAAGTTCTCCTAAGTGTCGACGTCTCTAGACCTCGGTTGGATGTGTGCGGGGAGGAAGCACGCCCTGTGGAAGAACGGGCAAGTACTAAGCTAGTTCACCGTTCTATCTGGAACGCACATTTCTGTCACTTGCCAAAGTGAACAGTGCCCTCCAGGTCACTCACACAATCCCCTTGGCTTCGTCTCGCTTGGTGATTGAAACAGAACTGTGCGCTGTGCTACCACGCAGGGCTACAACGCTGATGCTGCTGCTCTGTAACCCAAACGCTGCCGCCCTCGGGTGTGCTTGCACCCTCACACACACCGCAACGCTTCTCACCTTCTTCCCTGTCTAATCAACTCATTCCCAGGAAAAGTTAAAGGCAGTAAAAAATAAAAAATAAAAAAAGCATGACTCAGGAGCTCCACATCAGAAGCAAGGAACTGCAGTGTTGCTTCATTAATCCGAGTCCCCTGCTCTTGCTGCTTCATTAATCCGAGTCTCCTGCTCTCAGCACTTATTTGCTTTGGCTGAGCTGAAAGGTGTGGGTGGTGGAATGCAACAGAAGTTGGGGGTGAGGCCAGAGATGCTGAGAGAGACCCTACACTCAGGCGTGGGGAGCCCACAGGCAGCAGAGGGTGGGGTTCTGCTCTTGCCAGCTTCTCAGCAGAGGTGCAGCTGCTCCACACAGAGGGGGGGAGGCGGCATCGGCTGGCTGGGGAGATGTGAGTGGGTGAGCACTGCGACTCCTGTTCTGCCCCTCTTCCATGCCTTCAAGAGAGCTGCTGGGGCTGTCACTTGGGTTCCACACCCAGGAGACCACAGTGCGAGGAGAAGTTCACTGACTCACGTAGGACTTGCTGATAAAGGACCAGCTGCAGAGCCTTTTGACCTCATGTCCCGACAGAGTGAAACTGGGCTGGAAACAAGAACGAGCACAAAAACCAGTCTAAAGGAGATATGGACTTAGTTCAAGGCAAGCCTGTATCCTGGGTAAACATAAAGATTGAAAGTTTCTAACAAAGTTAATCTATTATTATTTTCAATGACTGTGCTATGGTTTTGATCTAAAATAGCTGCCCAAAATCTCACATTTTCAGAGGTGGGACTCTGTCAAGGTGATCAGATAAGGGGGCACCATAGTTGGGAGTGGACTGAGATGAGCTCACAGCTGAGTGTGCTGGAGGGAGGTGGGCCGGTGTCCTGGAAGGGGCGTCCTGCCCTCTGGCTCCTCCCTTCTCCCTGCTGTGCTTCCCGGCTGCAGAGACTGGGGCCCCGCTGTTGTACTAGGCTCTTCCCTCATTCTGTTTCGGCCTCTGGGCCTGCCACCCATGCAGCCATGCACCGCCAAGCCTCTGACACTATGAGGCAAATAAACAACTCTTCCTTTAAGTTTCCAGGGTCAGGTATTCTGTCCTGGGGGCAGGGAAGTGACTAACACACAGTGTTTATCACCAGTAGAGCAAGGTCCAAGGCCCTCTGTGTGGGGATTTTCCAGCACATCAGACTGCAGGCCTCCTACAAGCACGCGTCCCACACAGGCAGGCCTGCGTGTCTGCATTCGCCCCACGACCTGCCCTCCACCTGTTCACCTCGGGAGAGCGTGTTCATTCCTTAAGGGGTGTCACCCTTCCTGTCAGGTGCTCCTACTACACCTTCACACTTGCTGCGGTAGCGTGGAATTAACAGCCAGTGCCTTCCTTCCTGGGATCCCACAGCCGCATCCTAATAGCCACTAAATGCTCCCCTCTGCTTTGGAATGGAGGCCTTTGGGAAGGACACTGTCCTCCATGCATCTCCAGACCCCGAGCCTAGAGCAGGGCACAGTGGGGACTTCTTGAGGTGGGCACCACGCTGGACACATGCAGGACGGACAGCCAGCCACTCTGTTAGCAGAAGTTCCCACTAGGCTCCCCCTTCTCTCAGGGGGTAGGCAGCAAAGTCACAGCACCTCATCCACTTGCAAGGACAGTCGTGTTTGGCAGTGTTGATCAACGAGAACAGGGAGATCTGGGGTCCAGTCCGGGCTTTCCCACCAAGTTCTCTGGGTAACTGAGCAAGCGTGTGGCCTGGGCTGTAGGAATCACTAAGTGACCCCACTCTGGTTGTACTCGGCTGTGCCTCCCCTAGGGTAGGTGTTCACAGTGGTGAGGTCTGAATAGCACCAAGGTTTCCTGATGCTTAAACACCTGCTGGGGGCTCTGAGGCCACTTTATTCTCAGATGCCAAATTTGCTTTTCAAATCCATGTTCTCTTGCAATAATAGCTGTTCCCCAACTGGTAATGAGAAGCCACTTTTATGAGTGACTCTGCGTGGCCAGCGTGGCTTGGGACTGGCCCATGTTGCTAACTCTAGATAGCGACCAACAGGAGACCACACGAGCACATTCATTTTTTCAGCAAATATTGCAACAAGGTGATGATATCCAGCAGGCCTCTAATAAAAGAAAGCAGGAAAAGAGCCGTAAGAGAACAGGAGAAGGGCAAGAGCAAGCAGGTGCGTGCAGGCGCTGGGCTGGTTGTGTCTCTGTTAAAGCAAAAACAAGACTCTTTGGCTCATCAAGTACGTTAGAGAAGACCGAGCTGTACCCCTTGGCCTCTACTGCGGCTTTGCTGCCGGAGGCATGGACACAACAGGAGATTCACGAGTGGATGGAGAGACTGGAACATCCAAGAGCACACCTCAGAAGCCGGTTTAAATGTTGCTCTGCTTGTTTCAGTTAACAACATGTAGCAAATCACAACGCTGGAGATGCAGTAATAGAATTAACAGGAGTTGCTAAACGCGTTTCTCCACCACACAGCCCGCAATCAGCAACTAGATTGTCTGATCAGAAGCCAAAGGCCTCATTCAAAGGCAAACTAATACAGTCCTTCTGCCTGGAAAGCCCAACAGATGAAGCAGTGCTGGGTTTTAAAGAACCTCCTTGTGATGCCGTCAGGACTCCTGGCAAGGTAAGTAGCACAGCCTGGCGACCAGGCCCAGCGTCCCTCAAAAACCGGAACCACCATAGTGGAATGGGAGGTGCCCCAACGCAATGCTGACAGCACTGGCCAGGCTATTTCAGGAACTACTGACTGTCCTACCATGCGGGAGGAATCCAAGGGCCACCACAACACAACACCCAGCCTCAAGAATGACCATCAGGGGCAAGAGGAATGCAGATGTGTCACAGCTGAACAACAAAAACCACGATAAGGGGTGAACTGCAACACACAGTTCATGTCCAGAGGGGGGAGTGCGTACTAAAGACTGAGAACTTTGGAGATGGGCAGTGAAAGTCGAGTAAGAGCTCAAAGGGCAGAGATGCTGGGGCGGTGTTGGGGGATAAGTGTGAGCTCAGGTTTACAATTCATGAGGGGATGCTGGGTTCAGGAAGTCATAGCATCCCCGGTGTGTCAAGCAGAAGCTGTGTAAGTAGGGAGCTGGGAAGAAGCAGCTCTGAGAACATGATGAGACCAAAAGCACGTGGAATACTGGACCCAAGACACACGGTTTAGTGGAAGGATGGGGAAGCATTATGCCTTCATGCAGTGAGGCTAGGAAGGATAGCTGGAGACACAGGCACAGGGAGTGGGAGATGGAGGAGGACTGAGTTAGCGGGGAGGTGATACAAACTTGCCTTAGGCTGAATAGCAGGCAAAGGATGAGAAGGTGGACCAAAGCGGGCAGTGCGGGAGGGAGCAGGAAGGTGTCGCTGAGGTCCTGTGTTCAGATTCAGAGAGTGCAGCTGGCCAGGCATGATGTGCCCCACTCTCTCCATATCTGACCCAGGTTGCAGGAAGACATGCAGGCCAGGGTAGCTGGCAGGCCGCTGCAGAGGTAGATCTGCAGGTAAAGAAATGGGCTTCAGAAACAGAGCTGTCCTTGTGGGTGAGGAGGAGCAAGGAGGGAAGAGAGGGCGAGGCGGCCCCTGAGGAGGACTGCATGCTGCAGGTGACGAGGTGGGAAATCTGAGGCAGGGAAGCCAGCAGGGGCCACTCAGGCACCAGGCACACATCTGCCAGGGAGCAGAGCCATGCCAGGCCCTGCGCTGTCCAGCCCAAGTGGCACTGGAGGGACAGGTGGGGTCGTCTCTGAACACAGAGAGGGGCCAGGACAGCAAGAGGGAAGGAAAAAACTCCGAGTGGATTAAGAAAGAGGCCCTTGGGCACTTCCAGCTTCACAGGAGGAAAATATGTTCTTCTGATCTTACCACGTGCCAGCTCTAGCTAAGCCAATTCAAGACTTTTTAGCTAGACCAGCATTTCTTGGCGTCTCAGGATCACTATAAGGCCATCTGTCACACGTGTGAGCTGATATTATTTGGTGGTTTTTAAAAAGCTGAAGAAACACTGGATAACAAAAACGCAGCCATCTGTGACAGAGTCTGCAGCGTGGTGTCTGTGCTGCTCGGGGAGGACGCGAGCCGCGGCTCACTTCCTGCTGTCCCTGTTTGAATGGGGGCTCAGACCACCCACAGGCCCCCGAGTCCCTTGCCGGGGCACATCGTGACTGTGTCAGCTTGGGCAGGTCCCTGAGCTCTCCTTGCCTCTATTTACTTCATGTAGGTTGGAGCCAGCAGTGGGAGCCGGGTTCACAGTGTTGCCCAGAGTGTCACAGGAGCAGGTGAGTACACAGCGGCACTCTGAGGAGGGTATGTGGCGTGGAGCAAGTCTCATCCATGTTAACTATGGCAACCCCACTGTTAGAGGAAGTCCATTTGGGCTATAAAAGTGATTACCATCATTTGGCCCAAGGGCAAGAGTTCAGCGGCTTTGTTAGACTGCGTAGGTGTGAGGATCAATGCACAGGTCACGGCAGATTCTTCACTGGAAGTCATGCCTAGAGTCAGTCACATGCTAAGTCCCCGAGCAGAACACATCCTTCTTCACCAGACTCGGGAGCAAGACGGCAGGGGCCACCCTGACTGCTTCCTTGATTGCCTTTGCTTCTACAACATGTTTCTTTACATTCTGTAGTAGCATTTGGCTGCAATTAGCCGCCCGGACCTTGAATGCTTCTTGATTTCCATCCAAGCGCGCAGAGAAACACGGGGCAAGATGCACTTTCGCGATCACACTATCTGTCCTGTCCTGTCCTGTCCTGTCCTGTCCTGTCCTGTCCTGTCCTGTCCTGTCCTGTCCTGTGGTTCAGCTGCATTGTTTGGGTGGAATTCTGTCACTCTCGCCTCAGTGTTGAAAGAGTGGTATTTAAGAGATAGGTTCAGACCACTACAAACACAGAACAGACCTCTCTCAGCTTAAGTAAGTCCTTGCCTCATGGAGAAGATTTCAACTGGTGTGGTCCCCTTGTCCCTTCACGTGAGCACCCTTCCTCCACACCGTGAGCTTGGCGTAGTATCATGACTCCAACAGCTTGGGTTTGAGGAGTATGTACAGTGGGAAGTTATCCCGTACCTCCCCAGGCACCTGCCCAGGCCCTGAGAACAGCTCCATGTCCTGGGCTTCGGCAGAGTGCCTGCCAACACAGCACCCACCTGAGCTGTTTTTCATGGGGTAAAAGCCCATACTGTGTGGCTTCCTCAACAGTCACTTGGCTGAAGAATTTTGCCAGTAACTTACTCTGCTTTTTCTCTGAGAAAAATGTTAAGTTGAAACATGTAGATTTTCTAATAATTCACCATCTTAAATCTTTAAAAAAAACCTGGCAATTTCATGTGTTACATGATATTTGCTATTTACTTTATTTAGCTGGACTGTAAATGGAACCAACTTTTCCAACTATGAAAAATAGTGCAATAATTTTATTTACCTCTCTATGAATAATGATAAAATGTATCACTTTTGTATCCGAAGCACTACTTTAATTTGTTCTAGAACTCAATAGGTTTACAGTGAGATCAGCATGCTTTATTCTAATAATGATAATACTTAACAACAACACAGACAGCACATGAATGTGTACATAAGCACTCGATGCACATTTAACTTATTTATTTCCCTGCTGCTTTGAGGGTAAGCTCTATTATTGTTGCCACTTAAGATGAGAAACTATTTAACAAAATTTCTTAACAGACAATTATCAAGGGCTAGTACTGAACGGCTCCCCAGTGTAAATAAGAGCAAACTTTCAGATGTTCCACACCTTCTATTTATAATTTTCTTTTTCTGCTGCTTTTGAAAAATAACCACACTTGCAGATTTACAATTTATAGTCCCATTAGAAGCCTGTTAACTATTGCCACTTCCATGTTGATTTGAGTGCTAGGTTTTCCCCTTTTTTGGACTTCAGTGAACAATTCTGAGTTCTTCGCCCAATCACTTGTGAAAAGGGATAACTTAGCTACATGTAAATGAGACAAAATACATTTATAGAGAACTTTAAGTGTTAGCTGAAGAATGAGGAAGAGGTCCTTGTAGCGTATGTATGACACTTTATGCCCTTTATCCCTGCAATGGACTGCTCCTGCGTGCCCCCCATTCGTATGTTGAAATCATAACCCTGAGGTGATGGGACTGAGAGATGGACTTCGGGCCACCCCACAGGACCAGAGCCTCTATGAGCAGGACTGTGCCCTGGAAAGATCCCTTGATCCCTCTGCCCTGCTAGGACCCAGCAAGATGACTGCCATCTACTAAGCAGAAAGTTGTCCCTCAGCAGACACCTGAGCTACCAGCACCTTATTTTGGACTTTTCAGCCTGCAGAACTGTGAGAAATACATTTTTGTTATTTATAAGCCACTCCGTTGATGGTACTTTGGTTTTTATAGTACCTGGAACAGACTAAGGTGTTAGCTGTGCAAATGATCAGATCAGTGCCATTATATTACTCCCTCCCTGCCGGCCACACAAAGGAGAACCCTGCATTGGGTTTCACGGACCTTGGGCAGGGGGAGGACCCCCTAGGGAAGGAAGGTAATGGAGGAAAGGGGCTCCACCACCAAAGCGCTCAGAGGAAGCTTGAGAGGTACAAGCCAGAAAGTAAGTCAGGGTGTGGAGAAGACTGGCTCCCTCTGTCTGTGTGTCATCTCCTGGAGCAGCGGGAACCTCGTAGGAGAGCTATAGGACAAATGGCGAATGAAACAGTAGGAGCTGCAGCTTCTGGGGCCTGGCGACAGGCCTTTGTGGCCTGCTCTGAAAGGAAGTGGAGGAGCTGTCTGCCTTCAAGGGTCTGGACATGTGTGACCAGATGGCAAAGTCAGGAGAGCTGTTCCAAATGTCCCAGAGATGCCCTTCATCCAACCTCCTGGTGTGTGGTGTGTGCAAGGGATGGGAGTGCGGTGTCACGGGCAACAGGAAATTAAATTTAGACAGAGTAAGGTGATAGTTGTCATGTCCAGAATTATGGCACCATACATATATCAGGTATAAGCATATTAGTAAGAATACAATGGTATATCTGCCAAAATCACAATTGATTTACCATTTCACATTTCTTCTAAAATTATCAAACTGCCAACAGACCCGTTAGTCAGCCCACCAGGGACTACGGGACGATGAACCTTCCTTTGCACAATAATGTACTGAATCTTAAGCAACATCAGGGCAGGGACCTTTCATCTCCTAACAGATAGTTAGAAGACAACAGAAATGTCCGAAACAGCATGATATTCAACTCAAGGAAGGGTGGTGAATTCAGAATCACAGCTCAGGACAGAAGTCCCTCAGTCCAGGGACTATGAGACATCTGCCCTTCTTTGGAGCCATGACACACAATCCACAAGGCTCCACAGCTTTGTTGGCTTATGACAACTATTTGAATTTTATTTATTGAGAATTTAAATAAAACAACTTTTGTCCACGAAAATTTTTGCCTGTGGAAGTTTTTAAGCTCATTTGACTTTGAGGCACCAGGGTCCAATAGACCATAAAAGCCAGTATCTGTGATTCAAGTCAGGGTATGTGGGAAATCTGCTCAAGAAGTTCCTTTGTGTGACATTTTTGATGCCCCAAGGACAGTGACTCCCAGAGGGTACAAAAGAGACAGGTCGAGCTGGCCCCTCCGAATTGAGCCACCAAGCCTTACCTGTTACTCCCTCTGCCCAAAATGACTGGAACATGGTAGTGCACAGAACAGAAGGGAAATTGAAAATAAATTTATCAAAAAATCTTAACTATAAAACCTAAGTAAACCAGTATACTCAGACAAGCTTCATGCTGTTGCTTATATAGGTTGCTTTATAAAGGAAACATCGTCAGAGTAAGCTATTATTTATTTATTTATTTATGTATTTGGTACAGGGTCTCACTACACAGCTCGGACTCATAGTGATCCTCCTGTTTTCAGCCTCCCCAGCTCTGGGATTACAGGTGTGTGCCACCACGCCCGGACTCAGTGGCTGGTTCAGTGCTCTTGGGGGCGGGCCAGCCTGGCTGGCACAGGGGATTGAATCCTGGTTCCTAAGGATTTGTCTAAGCAGGTGCTTAGTCCGCTGAGTTATCTTGCCATCCCTTGAGTGAGCTTTTGTAAATAGAACAAACTTCCTAAATACGAACGGCCTGGTGACAGTCCAGTTGGCCCAAGAACGCCCATGTCTAACACCGTGTCACTATACCAGCCTACACACATTCAGGAACTTAGTGACTTGCTTTTCCATCAAAATCTAGAATGTCCGTGAACACAGTCCACTAGAAAAACATTTCTACTAGCAAAGAAAGATTAAAGCTGCGTTTTACCCACGGTACATGCCAAAGCAAAAGTACATATATCACTGTAGAAAGAGTAATAAGATTAGCAGCACAGGGCTGTCTGTATTCTCCTTAATAAAATTCTGACCTCCTCAGAGCACGCATTTCACAGAACACTCCCGGGGACTGAGGGGATGAACACAGGCCTCATTACACAGCAGCTGCCCCCACCAAGTTAATTTTTTTTAAACACTGAAGAAAAGTGTTGCTACAAATATGACTGAGTGCATACTTTGCTAAGGGGACATCCTGAAATACTTTGCATTCTGGTATTCTTGTTAAAAAGTATAAAATGATTTCTAAGGGAGACAAAGTGCAAGTGTGTTTTTTACATTTGTTCATTTACTCTTAATGAAAACATTTCTAAAAATGATACATGCCATCTATTTTCAAAGGGTTAGCTTTCAGGATGCTTTTGGGGAGTTACGCCAAAATTCCAATTTGGAGTGATATCAAGAATAACAGTGTAATTTTAAAAATCAGAGAAAGCCTAGATTAGGTTAAAAAAAAACCAGCTTCTACACACGTGGAACAGGCGGAGAAGCACACACATAACCCGAGCTGCACTTTGTATTTGACAAGTCACCCATCTATTTGCCACAGACATTACTGCTCCCAAGATCTATTTTAATATTAATCGTGTTAATGAAAATGAATAATGAAAACCACAACTCAGCCACACGCCACGAATAACCCATTAAAACATAGTTTAATAAAAGTTCCTATCATAGCTCAGAAAAGTTCAATTAGCCTTTTTATTTACTTACATCCTCGTAGCGCTAAGCAAGCTAAGTACTCGGCGCGTTTGCTCTGTCTCCCAAGGGCTGTGTCTCCTCCGCGCTGATCTCCTGTGGACGTCACTGGAGAAGATGGAGGCCAAAAGGCTTCCGAGCCCTGAACTGTCCCTGCGCTGCCTCAGCACGGCAACGTATGGGCACGTGAGAGCGCCGGCTGCCTGGCCCCAGCCGTCCTTAGTCTCCTGCTCTGCACCTGCCCAGGAGCTGCCGCGGGCCATGTCTCGGGCCTGGTGGCGCAGGGCTGGTGCACGCCTTATTCACACTCCTGCGGACACAGCGTGAGTTGATCCGCACGCTTCCCCCAGAGACACATGCAGAAGCAAGAGCAACCGCAGCCCTGAGGAAGCGGAAGCGGAGACTTCTGGAGGCCGGGGCGCACGCCCCTGTTACCAGGTTTCGGCGGATTCACCCAGCGAGCCTCTCAGTGCGAAGCGTGCTTGGGGCCCTAACTCTCTGGAGATTGCCGGGGCAGAGCCAGGAAATCCTGAAGAGTTGGTGGATCTGTGCCTCCCGGAGCAGGGGCCCGCGCGACTGCACACTTGTCATGGGCTGGCAGGCCATTTGTCTGCTGCAGGCCACCAAATCCCCCGGATCCTGCAGGGCCCCTGAAGGGAAGCTCGTCACTCATCGACTCTTGTTTAATGCTCAGGTGGGAAGGCAGCTGCTGCTCGTTGTGCTCCTCAAAGCCTTATTGAAAATTAACCGCTTGCTTCAAAATAAAATCACAGAGGACAGTACTCATCTTTTTCTGAGGTCATCAGGGAAGGAAAACAATATCCTTGTGGCAAGGTCCAGGACAACAGGTCTCATGGTGGCCAGGAGGGCTGTGCTTGTGCCCTGCGGGCCCACACAGTGCGAGACAACCGCGGTCCTGGGTGAAAGGTTTCAAAGCAGTCAAGGATCTTTCAGTCTGTGCTTAGATACGAACGTCTCTCCAGTATGTGTCACTGACCCCGAGCTGAACTGCTCAGCCAGAGTAATTAAAAGCAGGCAACCACTGCTATTTCTACATGCATTTCTCAAAGTTAACTAGACAACACCAAGCACAATCTCCCAATTATGTCACATTTTGATGTGTAGTAAAGAATAAAGCAGAAAGGAAGCCATGGAAAGATGCAAGGTGGCATCCTTAGGCTGCCCTCTGGGGACCCAAGCCTTCAAGTTGGTGAACATCACATGCAATTTAGAAAATGAGTGCACTTGGTCTCTGTGACTCGAGCTCATGGCATCTTCATGGCATAGGTTAGATATGGTTGTTCTAAGTCCCATCTGGACATTAGAAGATGCATATGGTGAGGTTAAGGGTGTGTCTCAGGGTCAGAGCTGTGCTTAGCATGAGTAAGACTCTGGGTTTGATCTCTAACACAGAAAAGAGGTAAAAGGAGAGAGAGGAGTGGGCAGGGAAAGAGAGGGAAGGGGAGGGAAGAGAGGAGAGGAAAAAAGAAAAAAGAAAAGAGAAAAGAAGTCCTAATCCAGCTCTCAGCATTTCTACAGCTTTCCAGGCACCTCAAAGTGCTGCCAAATTAAGAACCAGTGCTCTGGTCACGTGCTTTTGAATCTCTCATGTGCATGTGCTTCCTGAGCTCTTGAGACTCTGTAGGTCTGAGGCTGCACTTCAACAGGACCCAGTCCTTGTACCAGTCTGAGAAGCAAAGCCTTAGACAATGGGAAACTTCCAAAACTTCTGCATGGGGAATAAGGTAAGCGAAGCCAAGCTTTCCCAGCCCAAGGAGGCATCCTCCAGGGTGAGTGGATGTACAGCAGAGGGCATGAGTCAGGAGACCAGGAAGTGCTGCCTGTAAGAAACAGAGGAAGAGCACTACATACTAGGTGCCACCACAAGGTTGATGGGGTGGGCTTGCAGAACTCTGCTGGGCCCAAAAGCCCCTATAAAGACACCACACATTTATAGTCTGCTTAGCTATATGGTGCTTCCCACCTACCCAAGTGCAGTGCGTGGTTACCTCCAGTGCCGGGGACTTCTACTCCTCACAGAAAAGAAGGCTCTACTCTTTTTTGTCTCTTTCCCCCTCCTTGTGGGCCCACAAGGCACTGCCTATGCCTACTCCTGTGCAGCTGGGAAGCCCCTAACTGCTTCTGACCAGGTGGCATACCTTCCTTCTGTCCCTGGAACAAGAGGGAGGGCAAAGCCCTGAAGCCCAGTGTGGTGTGCAAGGGTGACTCGAAGGTGCTCCCACAGGAGGCCAGAGCGAGCAGTACACTTGTTGGATTAAGTCACAGAAACTTCCAGGTAATTTGCCACTGGAACATGAGCTGGGCCAATGTACCAATCACAATGACCTGTTATCCACTAGCAGATCTGAGGTTCCTTGTGTCCAAATCCCATTTATACTGGAATCCTGCTTGAAGAGCGTGATCGTTCCGAAGCTCTTAATTCCTCAGATCAGCTGGGAAACTTGGCAAGCCCCACATTTCTGAAGGGTTTCCCAAATGCCCAACAATCTCCTTGTCAACGAGCATTTCCAATGCTCCTGGCCGTGGTGCTGTCTTTCCTTCCCCTCTGCATCCTGCCTGCTTCGACTCCATTACTGTTCGACTTCCGTTTCTGTTCTCCACCCTCATACAGCCTCTGTTGTCCACATCCACAGTTCTACTCAAGTAGACAACACAAATCTGTTGCCACCCTAATAATATCAGGTGACTTTTTTAATTAAGAAAGTGTTGCTTTTAAGCTGAGGATTCAGCTTGATACCAAATTTCAGATCCCACACTTCACACCAACCAAAGACAGTTCAGAGGGCACTAATGTCACTCAGCTAAATTTCAACCTGAAATTAGATATTTGAAGCCTGCAAATGAATGTAAACTGGGTTCTGTGTGAACACAGTATTAAAATGATGGCCTGAAGCCACTTCAAAGGCCAAGCTTCAGTTCTAGTTCTGCTAGTTCTGTCTCAGGACTTGCGGTGGTTTGCTGGCAGTCTCCCCTGCGTCCCTAGTGAATAACGAGTAACAGCTGGGAAGCAGTCCTGCATCCACCGCACAGCATCAGGAAGCAGAAAGAGCACAGCCTTGCATACTTGATATTTTAAAGTACAACTAGTGAATAAACGGGGCCCAATTTTTTCACTGGTAAAATGAAAGAGCTAGAAGTCCTTTCATCTCCAAAGTTCTATGCAGTGCTGGTTTAGATTTAGGGAATGTGACAGTGTCTTGGTTTAGGGACTGCAACTGTACCTTGGCTGGAATTTACATAGTTTCCAAGTAATGGCCTGCCTTCTGCTTCAGTTCTTTTATTTTTCTTTTCTTTCTGTATTTTAGAAAAGGGTCTACAGAGTGTTCAGGGTCTCACTACAAGATCGGACTCCTGGTAATCTGTCTGTTTACAGCCTCCCAAGAGCTGGGATTACAGGTGTGTGGCACCATGTCCAGTCTCAATAGCTGTCTCAGTGAGCCCTGGGGGTGAGGCTGGCATGGCAGGCCTGGGGATCGAAGCCCGGCCCCTGTGCCTGCTTGCAGGTGCTTTAATCTGCTGAGCTATTTGGCTGGCCCTTGCTTCAAGCTCTTCTAACACCTCCAATTCTCTGCCCAGCAGCCCCTTACCTTCATATAACTCAATTAATTTCTTTGCAAAATTGGTCTTAATCAACCATCAGGTCAGCCGTCTGTTTACTCTCTTTGCTGAGACACAATCTTGAGATTCTTATCTGTGTCTAAATTTGCAGCCCATTGGAAAAAAGGTCCGAATGAGCTTGTTACATTTTCCAAATTTTGCCAAGGAATATATCATGCTGGTAAACAGGAAAAAAAGGATTAACATAATGCAACTGGACAAGATCTCAGAAAGCAAAACAAAAAACAAAAAACAAAAACCTTCTGTTTTTGTTGGGCTGAAAAAGGCACCTTGCCAGAGAGGCTCACTTCCAAGAGAACTGATGGTTTTGTGAAAAGTTTTATTCTTTGTTATTTATTAAATCACTGATATCTGTTCTCTATGGTGGAGCAAGTTCTATCTGTCAGTATGGGACAAGCCACTTACACAGGCTGCAGCTTGCAAACTGGGCCCTAATAAATGTCCTCCTCAGGGGAGTTTTACAAATTAGTGTTTTAATATAAACATACTATATGCTCATTGTACATTTTAAAAACTTATGTGGGGATAAACTGAAAAGTAAAAGATACCCTTAATCCTGCACCCAGTTGCAGAGATAATTGTTGACAACTTTCTTTGTATCTTTAAAAATATTTTCTATGCACAAAAATTTTGTTCCTATAAACACAAAAATAGGATAATAGTCTTTAGAATGCCATATAGCTCGATTCTTTCAATATGCCTTTCTGTATTTATTGGTGTGTGCAATGCTTCATGATGACTTGTAGCATTCCGTCATGCCAACATTCAATAATTTACTTCATCAGTCCTCTATCAAGCAGTTTCTGGCACTACATGTACCAGTGCAGTGTACATACCAATACATACATCTTTGTACCCACTTTCAGACATTCGTGAGATGCACTTGGAGATTTTCCATGTTGATCTACCACATGGAACTGCTCTTTGGAAGCCTCGCACTGATCTGTACTTCCACAGACAGATGACTCACGGTAGTTTTCCCACGTTTATCACAGATGTGGAAAGCACTGACTTGGAAAGCCAAGGCCTTTATTAACTTTAAACCTTTGCCAATCTAACAGCCAGAGAGTATAACTTATGTATTAATCTGTATTTCTTTAATTACGATGGACATTGGCTACTGTTTCCTATGTTTATTAGGAGTCTGATGGGTTCTTGGTTTTATTAAGAAAATTAGCTGTTGGCTTGTAATTCTCCCTCTCCTTCTCATCAGTTATTTATACATCCTTGATCCAATTTTTCAGTACGTATTATTGAGCAGAATCCTTAAATTTTTATGTGGATGAATCCATCACTCTTTCCTTTATAGCTTCTGAATTTTCTACTAGGTTTATTTTTCCAAGAAAGGAAGCACTGCTTCTCATTTAATCTGGGTAAATGGCTAAGAGGAGTTGGAGAGGCTGACTGTGTTACTTACACATGGGATGGGATGACCTACAAGGTGCTCACCTCCCCAGAACTGCAATTTCCTCATCTGTACAACTGCAGTAATGAGAGCTCCCTTAAAGGGTTAGCATGAAATCACGTTACAGCTCACAGCAGGTAGGACGCGTCCTATGAACGGGGGACCCGTTCCCCCAGATTTTAAACACCATCGCCACTGAACAGCTCCCATGACAGTGATGGGCCCGGGTCTCTGGCAGGCAGAGACGAGGCAGGGAATGACAGCCCGTGTCCCTGGACCAGACCCGGCCCCCGAGAAGCTGCTGCTCATGCCCACACTACGAGCCCCTGCGAAGGAAGAGGGGTTCCGCGCAGAGTTCCTGGGTTACTCTGGTACCTAAGAGAGCTTTTGAGAAAATCATTTGGAGATCTGAGCTCATGAGAAAGGCTCCTGGCAGATGCCAGTGATGAGCACATGGGCACATAACCTTAAGTTTTGTAAGACTGAAAAAGAAAAAGCTGTAGAGAAGCAAAATATGGAATTGAAACAAGAGGTACAGGAATAAAACATGGCATTACTTCTCACACAGTTCTGTCTTTTGAGAACTCAAACACTGGTCATTTCTTTAGGATACAGAAACAAACACACATGCACATCTAGCTGAAGACGTGCTATTTACGAGCAGTCTCTTGTATGATTTTAATTACCATGGCTAACTAGATCAAGAAAGTAAAAACTATTTTAAAGAACTCACTTACTTAAAAAACTTATTTTAACAGGATATAGAATTTATTTAAGCACTTTTTTCTATGAAGGAGTCTACTTTTCCATAACTTTTAATCACTGTAGTGTCTCTAATATTTATGGAAAAAGCCAGCCTAGGTCTAAGATGTGAGGATACAAGTGACTCAGAGCGACAGAAGCTTCTGCAGGTGAGTTTCAATTTTCAAGTAGCTAGAAAATTCTGCAATTGATTACTCATTGTAGCATCCAGGTCTGCTGTTCAGGGGTCAGCCCAGGGGCGCTTTGACCTTAGCTACGAGACATACAACTACCAGATTAGCGGGCTACCTGGAAACGTTAGGCTGAGCAGCCACCTCCTGTGTACTTCCTGCCCAAACCACATGGAGTGCGGCACAACCTCCGTCAACCACCGCGGCCACGCTACCTTCCCTTCTCCCTGACCCCCTTCTCGCGGCACTCACACAACCTGCCCTTTGAGAGGTGAAGGCTTCCTCCCCACTCCTGCACAATGGATGGGATTGTGTGGCAGCTCCCACTAACAGGGCTGTGGAAGAGCTGCGGCGTGATGTCTGCAGCCTCCCACTGCTCACTCGTGGGGCCACGGACGGCCATGTGGAACGTGTCTCACGCCACAGAGGCCAACTGCAGGGAGGCGCCCTGGGCCTCATGGAGGGGCCAAGAGCGCTTCAGCCCAAATTTCTGGCAGTCCCAGATGAATCCTGCTCCCAGCCGTGTGAGTTGCCGGCTGCAGCCCAGCCCTCATGTGTGCCCCAGTCGTGGAGGCTTCCCAGACAAGTTACCAACACCGCAGAACGGAGAAAAGGATGCACGGGCATAATAAAATCAGTGCTTAGCGTCACATAGTTTTTGGGTGGTTTGTTGCACAGAACAGATAACTAGATTTTCACTCTGCGTTTATTTGAAAACAGGCTACCTTGTAACTGCTGAGGAAAAACGACTCCCCAAAGCCCCGCAAAACTTCTGCAGGAACAACGTGAGCACATCAGCCACCCAGCCCATTAATATCCTGTTCAACAGCCACATTGTGCGGGGCAGTCATCCATCTCGCCCTCCCTGCATAAAGGCTACGCACTGGGTTCCCCATAAATCACTAAGTTGCTCAAGGATTCGTGGTAAAAGGGCAGGTCTGGCGAGGATTTTCTGAAAAGAAAATATTTAGGTCACTTTGCAAGTGGCTTTTCAGCAGCCACATTTCTCTCTTTCATCGGTTCTAGTTGACAGTGTCTGACAGTTTGTCTCTGTGGATGTTTCAGTTTAAAACCATGTTTCCTGAGATCATTAGAGATGAATGGCAGCCTGGGCTCACTGCGTGTAAACGTAAACGGATGGGTGGTGGTGTGTCAGCGCAGCGCGCTAACAACTTGCTCTTCGTATTAATTTTGCAGAAGGGTAGAAACACGAATTCCCTGTTCCAGGGTCTCACTCCAGGACGGGGAGGGGGAATGTGGTCTCCACTAAGAGGAATCTGTCACCATCTTCACTTTGATGACTGAAAAAGAAAAGGAGGACAAATAAAGAGCAAGGGGATGCGGCAGCAGGAGCCTTGAGGCTTGGGAGGGCTGGCAGCAACCCGGTGGCAGCGGTGACAGCCTCGCTGATTTGGGCTGCGGGATGGGTTGGAAATACTGAACCAATGCGTAAGAATGTGGCGTAACACATGCATCGCATCCTACATGTTAAATGACATAAGCTGACTGCATCAGTACACAGTGTATCCTGAAAATGAAAGATTCGTCAGTATCTATTACAGGACTTTTTAAATATTTTACACAAATAATGTATCATTCCTCTGCTAGTGTTAAAAATAAGCATTAGGATTTCTAACCACTGATCAGGGCACTTGTAAGTCCTTCCGCTTCTGTCTGTGTATTTTACTTGAACCTAGTGTTTTTTAAAAATCCCATTATAAAAGTCGGCCGTGACCCGGGCTTAGCAGGGCTGCCCTGGTGGGCGGTGCAGGGCAAGGCCCTTCCCAGTTCTGTTCGGGCAGCCAAGGGAGCCCGAGGCCGAGAGCGTGCGCTGCTTGCTGACTGACACAGCGAGGCTGCTCCTGACTTTGGAAGCGGAGGTAGAGACCAGTGTGACACAGCCTGGGGGGGTCACAGGAGTGACCACGGCTGAAATCATGTCTGTGTGACCTCTGGACCCTGACAGTGAGCCACAGCAGCCCAGGACTGTGCTGAGGTATCCGAGAGCCATCTTGTCACCCGCCAGGGTCCACCTGGCCCAGGTGTCACTGTCAGCACTTCGCACAGCAGCCCAGGGCCTCAGAAAGTGACCTGAATACGCTTACAGGTGGAAACTGTGTCCTGGATAGCAGCCCTAAATGACAGTCTTCTTTGTTATTACAACAGTATAGAGGGCTTTCTCACCTTAAACTTGTCCAGAAAGTAGTCGAGTAGGACAACGTCCAACAGAGGCTCTTCCAGGAAGCCCTGGACAGAAGCCTCAGGCCCGGTCCTGGGTGGGGCGCAGGGAGGTCGGGCTGGGAGAGCCGCAGCCTGCCCCTCCCCCTCGGCCTTGGGGTCTACTCCCGAAGCTACAGCAGAGCCCACCTTCGGAAACCTGGTGAAGCCCTGCCTTGCCTGAGCGTTGCTGCGGTGACTCTGCTCACCAGAGCGCGCCCATCCTCGCTGTTGGGCACAGTGGCTCAGGCTCCCAGAAGCGCCACTTGTTACATGGTCCCCTCACAACATGGCCCGCCACCTGTGGTGCAGAGCTGCCCACTGCACTGCCAGAGACCTGGAGGCTGCCACAAATAGGTCCCGCTGCTGCTCTCCATGGTGACACTTCAGGCTGGGCTGGAAGGGTGGGGCAGGCCAGGGTGAAGCAAACTGGCCCAACACCGCAGTCTTGGAAGAAGACAGCAGAGGCTCACGGGAAGCGGAGGGGGTGCTTGGCTCCCCTACCTAGCTCACCAGGCATCAATATTTTATGCAAAAGCAATTTTACACACAAGGGGGGAATATCCTTCCGAAAATGGTGAAAATAAAGAAAGTATTGATTGTCTTGTCCCCAAACAACAGGTTTGTCCCTGTCCCCTTTGGCTTTCAGCCTGCGTGGGGCTTATCTGTCTCCTTTCCTGCTGGCTGTGCAGTGCCTCCAGCTGGCCACTGGGGTGCCTCACAGCCTCCACATGCCCACTGCATTGTGCCTCACCAGCGAAGGCTGCCAGAAGTCAGGCACCTCCACGAAACAGTGTTTGGGGTCAAAGGTTCTGTATTTCTTCACTTCAGAAAGAGAAATTGTAAAAGAAAACTATTTTCTGGTTCCACTTAATTTCTGTTTTAATTGCCATAAAGAAAGATTTATATTATTCCCCCTTAGTAAAATGACAATCTGAATGACTTCATAAGTTTAAATAGAGTACTGGGAGTCAGAGCAACTTGTCTTAATAGAGTTAGGGCTTTCTTGTCTTATTAGAGTTAGCAAGAAAAATATCTGATGGCTCCGAATGGCTCCCCAAATTGACCTTTCAAAATCCATCCCAACCCTCCATCTGATGCACGAAATGCCTCCCTCCAGTGCTGGGGACTGGGACTCTTCAGAGGGACCTGGATGGAGGTCTGCTGCCTGGAAGAGCTGAGCGGTGCGGAGGGATGAGCAGGCTTCTAGCTATGGCTTTTCGTCTCCACAGGTGGCTAAGTCTAGGGTGGGGTAAGCAAAGCATGCACCAGCTTACACCAGAGGGCAGGGACCCAGGACACAGATGCAGCACCTCAGTGCCCAAGAAATCCCAGAGAGCGCCACTGACATTAACCTCCTACATCCTTGGGGACCGTGAGGACGGGCCCTGGCGTCATTCCTGTCAGAGCCTACCTGCCCCTCTTGTGTGCTGGAGCAGGGTGCTTGACCGGGCAAGGCTGTGTGGCCAGCACAGGGCCAGGGCACCTGGGTGGATGGGCTCTCCTGAAGGAGCCTGCACCTCGGGAATGATCCTTAGGGGCGCTGGGTTATGATTCCAACAAGATGCTTGCTGCACGAGAATGCAGGTTATAGGAATGCTACCACTATATATCTGGATTTGCATTATGCATCTGTGAGTGGTCCACAAAGCTCTGCGACACAGGCTAGGCAGACTCATAGGACACTGTGTGCCCCCAAAAAGCCATGCACAGCACAGGTGGGAGCGCAAGGCCATCCCAGGTCCTGATGTCCTCCCTACTATCCTGAGACGCTGCCTTACTACGACGTGAAGATACAGATAAGGTATGCTGGGAGGCAGCAGCAACTTCCACACTGAAGCAGCACAAGGGGCCAGGCAGCTTTCCGCCAGCACATAACACAGCCTACTCCTTGTCCACCCTGGAAAACAACACTGCCACCCCCTCATCCCTGGGTCCAAAGGCGAGGACCCACCTTGTCCCTGGGGCCCTTCCTCATCACCCTACATCAGCACCAGCATTTCCGGTGTTCCTCCCCAACAGACTCCAACTCTTCTCCCCTCTCCCCATCCTCCTAAGCAGAACCACGACAGAGGAATGGGAACAGCCTTTAGCTGGCCCTCTGCTTTCTGGGTCTGCAGGGCACTCCTTACTTCCGATCTGAGTAAGCCTGCTCATGAGGCTTCAAGCGAGCCTCCCCACTGGCCTGGCTGTGGGACACAAGCCCTGCACTTCCCAGCCCCGCCCACCCCTCACTAACTCCTGCCAGGCTGCTGCGCTTGTTCCTGCCCTGCGCCTTTGCACACAGTGCTGCTGCAGGCTCCTCGGACTTTACAGGGCATGCGCCTCCCTTCATGTCACCCACTTTCTCAGAGGAGTGCTCCCGACCCCTTCAAACAAGCTTCATTGCCCATTTTCCCTCCTTTTCCTTTTGATACAAATGTTTCCACGTTGCTATAACCAAATGCAGGCATTCACTTGTCTGCTTCGGTTGGGCTCACTCTGTGAGGCTGCACCTGTGCCACCATGATTTTTAGTGGCTAATATTCCCCCAAGGAGATAAACTAGGATGTACTTAGGCCTTATTCCCTTTTTGGGCATTTGGCTACCAAATGTTCACTGAAAGTGAAAAACACAGCAGAAGTCGAGGTGGTATCAAAAGTACTCTTTTAGCAGAACCAAAGCCACATCTGGTGGGGACAGCACAGCCACACAGGGCCTGTCGCCAAGCACCTTAATGCGGACTCTTCATCACGTTCGTTTATTACAGCAAAACTGTAGACTATTGTCAGAAAGCTCTAAATCACTTCGCAAATTATTTATGAAACGACTCCAACCACAGACCAAATGCAGCCCTGGCTTCAGGAAGAGTCAAGCGGGAGGGCGGGGCCAGAAGGCAAAAGGAGGAGGAGGCCGCAGCTGAAGGGCGCTAGGAAGACTCGACCAAAGCCACGTGGTCAGAGCCCTCTTGCCTCCCTTCATCTCGCGAGAAGACCGCAGACTCAGCAGGTAGACCACCGAAGGCAGAGGGAGGCCGGGCTTCTCGGCTTGCCCTGGGGATGCGCAGTTCATATGCTGCTGCATAAGAAGGCAGTTTCCTTTGTTTTTCTTTTAAAATACAGATTCCCCCCGCCCCCATACAAATGAAGTACTCTTTGCAAATAACTGGAAAACTATGGGAAGGCGAAATCACCTGCAGTCCGGTGACCACTGTGAAGACTGAATTCTCAGCCCTTCTCTGCCTCGGGATAACGTTTAAATATTTATGAAGTATGAATTAGAACACATTCTCTTCTCTACCCTTTAACACTTAATGTTATGTTGTGAACTTTTTAATTCCTATATGGAACCATTCTCTTTTCTTTCTTTTCCTTTTTTGATTTTTTTTTTTTTTTTTTTTAAGGGAAGGGTCTACATGGTGTTCAGAGTCTCACTAGATCGGACTCATAGTGATCCACCTGTTCTCACCCTCCCAAGAGCTGAGATTACAGGCATGTACCACCATGCCCAGTCTCAATTGCCATCCCAACACGCCCCCCCTCCCGGGGCGGGGGCAGGGGGAAGGTGCGGCCAGCCCAGGGATAGAACCCCTGGCTCCAGCGCCTGCTTGCAGGCGCTTTAATCCGTTGAGCTATTTGGCCAGCCCTGGAATCATCCTTTAAAATGTGTTGAATTTTTTTTTTTTTTTTTTTTTTTTTTTAATGCATTTGGTTGTTACAGGGCCTCACTACGCAGCTCAAACTCATAGTGATTCTCCTGCTTTTAGCCTCCCCAGCGCTGGGATTACAGGCTTGGGCCACTATGCCTAGATTCTGGCCCCCTCAGTTCAGGCACGGCAGGCGGTGCCTGGGATCGAACTATGGTCCCTGCACTTGCCTATGCTTGCTTAAGCAGGCCCTTTAGTTCGCTGAACTATCTCTCAATGTGTTGAATACCTGCAAATACTTCCCTGTTCAGAAGAAGAACCCTTAATTTGTTTTTCAATAGGTAACACTGAGGTTGTTTCCAACTTTTCTACTCTAACAAAAAATGACACACATGTCTTTGACCAGTTCTCAGAAAATATCCTTTAGCACAGATTTGCAGGGTAGAGCTGGAGAATGAGGGGACAAGCGTTTGCAGGTGGACACAGGCTGCCCAGTCATCCGACAGCTGCACGCAGCGCATCCCGCCTGGCAGCAGTTATGCCGCTGCTTCCTCCTCGGAGGCGCGTACTACTGCTTTTCATATTTTTAACTGTAGATGAAAAATAAAATCATTGCTTTAAATTGCATTTATTTGATCATTACTGATGTCAGACTTTTAAAATTTGATTTTTAACTATAAATTTAGGTAAACTGCTTAGCAAACTGCTTTTATTGCTCATTTTTTCTATTAAAAACAAGGTCCTTTTTCACTAATTGAGCTGCTGTTACAATATTTTGTAAAAGCACAAAACCCCTCATCATTTACACATTTTAAATGTGACTACAGAATAAAAAAGACTTCCATCAAAACAAGCTTAGAATGAAATGCACAGAAATGGTAAGCACCATGTGGATCAGGTGGCGGGACTATTGCACTGCAGAATTTTCTAGAAGGTAATGAGAAGGTAACCCAGAGTGCTGCTTTCCACAGACGCAGAGTTGCGTGAGGCTACGTGCAGTCAGGAGGCAGAGTCACCTTTCTGTTCCAGTTTGCCCTCATCCTTGGGCCATACTCTCCTGTTGTTGAGAGTCACACCTTCCAGAATCCTTTTCTGTGTGCCTTGGGATAAACAACTCAGGTGGCACCTGGGTGACTGGTGGTGGTCGGCTGGGCCTGAGCCACAGCCACACTCACCCTTGGCCACATCAGTCCCTGGGGGTCAGGGCGCCATTTGCTTTGCTCCTAGGTGCACACCACTGAACCACCACTGCTGTTTCTAGTGCTTTCACTGGGGCCCTAACAGCATCACAGGACACTACCCCTGGAGGTCAAACCGGACTTAGGGAGCAAGGAGGAAAATGCCTGCTCACACAGACAGACATAGCATACTGGGCTGGAGGACAAGATTTGGTTTCAGAGAACAACTCCAGTTCAGGAAAATGCTCTGATGATATTTTTTTTTAACCATAAAATGTTTTCAAGATTTGGGAAATTGAAAGAAAAGAGGCTAAACAGCTCTCCACAATTAAGTTAAAGGGGTTGTTGTGAGGGATTACTATGAAGGAAACAGATTTCTTTTTTTTTTCCTGAATTAAGCTAAAGAGACAGGAGTTTTGGGGACACAGGCACTTGGAGGGAGGCAGGAAACATAGTACTCCACTCTAAAGCAAGAGCTGCTCCTGGCATCCTCTAGGCTGTGGGCAGGGAGCTGGTCAGAGCCTTGGTGAGGGCAAATTACCATACACTGTCAGAAATTCAAGGGGAAAGAGCTTCCTCTCCATATTCCCAACCACTTCCCAGGGGCTCCTGTGGAAATGGGCTGGAGCGAGCTGGAGCATGTTCTAAGAGGTCAAAGTGAACAACCAGGGGGCAGGGCGCACCAAGGAGCACAGCCACAGAGCAGGGTCCATCAGGAACAACAGCAGCCCCAGGCAACCTCTGAAACACAACAGGGCCTGCTGAAGAGGGCTGGTTGGTTTTATCCAGACTTGGCGCGAAGGGTCTCAGAGGACTAGGGTTCTGGGGGCCCCAATAGCCATTTAAGGACCTAGCTTAATGTCGCACACAGGGCCAATCCTCAAGGCGATGGAGATATACCCCTAAGAAGCATAGCCCGGAGCAAACATCAGAAAGTAAGAGGCTGGCTTCGTCACTTGTTTCAGGCCTCTGACAGAAGGTCAGTGCCACATAGTCTGTCCTGTCATCTTTCTACTGGCTAAAAGAGCTGCGGAGCTATTTCCTAAGGACAGGCCGCCGGCAGGAAGTTCCTAGAGCTTAGCTTACTATTCTGACCGCAAATCAATGTGTTTCAGACGCTCCTTCTGATCCAAGAGGCGCCGCTCCGGGATGAGACAAGGCTGAAGCCTAATTCATTTGGTTATCAGGCAGACAGTGGGTGAACCCTGCAGGAAGTGGGTGGCACGTAGCCCCACACTCTGTCACCTGGTGGAACTTGTCTCGGAAGGCCATGAGACATCTAGAGAGCTCACTACACAGCTCCATAGGGTGAGGGGCTGTGGTGAGAAAATGAATGCTTACCGTGGTCCCTTTGCAGTTCACAGACCGGAAGCAACACGTACTGGGATCTCCCTTCCTGCTCACCCAGAACTCCACTAAGCAGTGACTTCTGGGGCACTCCTGAGGGATACAGCAAGGAGAGCTGTTCCAAGCTCTGCGGGCTGAGGAGATGGAGAAAATGGTACCGAAGCAGCTGCCGTGTCGCAAAGGGTGGCAGCAGATCTCCACACTCCTGGGCATCACTTAGTAATGAAGAAGCTCCCGCTGGCAGCAGCACAGGGTGCAGACTGACTCATGGGCCGTCTGGCCCATGACCACAGTGCCCCAAGGGCTGCCGAAGCCTGGGGGGCTGATCCTCACAACAGGAGCCAGGATCCACACCTCATATTCCGGAATCCCCCAACCTTCTCTCGTCTATAGTACCTTAAAGGTCCATTGTAACTTTAAGGTATAATGGAAATGTTGAGTACAATGGGCACATCTAGCCAGGCACACGCCGCCTGCCTGTAATCCAAGCACTCTGGCAGGCAGAGGCAGGAGGATCAAAAATTGGGCAATTTAGTGAGATCATGTCTCAAAAAAGGAAAAAAAAAATGTGTCTGTGGGGGGGGGGTGCTAGAGATGTAGCTCACCATGAAGGCACTGGTTCAATTCTTAGTACCACAAAAACCAACCAACCAAATAAACAAAAAAATCAAGTACATTTGTTTGACTAGTAAAATATGTGTTTGAAATTTACCTGGAATCAGATCTCTAGGAACCTCAGTGTATGGGTAGGCGAAGGGAATGTAAGAGGCTGGATGCAAAAAAAGTTCTGGAGACTGGCTTCTTTCAGACAAAGATATGAACAAATTGTACCTGAAGTTCCCTTCAACTCCTGTACAAGTACACATGTCCACCTCTTCACTTGCCCTGGGAGTCTCCATTTCTGCCACCTCTGCTTGGGCACCTTCTCCCCACACCAGATCTTGGAAACGTTAACTCCTTGGCTCTCCTCAGCCCCTTTTCTCTTAGTTCTATCTTCCTTCCATACTCTTCTATTGCTCACAATTTTCACTGTTACTGTGTAAACCCACACTCTGCAGGACACCTGGAGCCACCATGCCCTGACAGGTTGGTCTGCTCACTCATTCTGCCCACACCTGCCTCTCCCTCCCTCAAGGCATCACTTCTGCTCTCAGCAATGCTGAGTCCAGGGGGTGAAAGACGTTTCAGGTAGCCGCGAGACAGAAGTACAGCGCTGAGAGATGCACACACGTCAGAGACTCACAGGGGGGGCACAGTGGTGTAGACTTTGGTCACAGCCCTCCCCTAGTGCCCCACGTTTGCTGAAGTTCACCAAGGCCAGGTGATCCTCTCCCAGTAACACTGCAAGCTCACTATCAAGGATCTGCCCATTCCCTCCAGGACTTGCTTTCCGCAGTGGCTCCAGTCGAAATTGCTTGGAATGGAGCACCTAAGGTCTCCCCTGTCAGAGAAGTCTGGCTAAGGGAATCTGAGCTTTGAACAGCTGCAAGGGTGCAAGGGCCAAGACAGGTGGAGCATTCATGCTTGGAAGGGCAGAAAGGCAGGAAGAAAGGATTTGGCGAAAGGTAGGAGGGAGGAAATGAAAGAAAGCAGAACACAAATGTCCCCTGCTTCACAATTCCCGACGCGCCAGTCCTTTTTAATTATGGCTGGTTCGACTCACAGTGTGTACAGTGAGGCTGTGTAAAAAGAAAGCTTGACACGTAGTTTTCACAAATTCATATATAAAAGCTAATCATCTTTGCTTATATATAAATTAATCATCTTTGGCTTACTTAAAACTTACAATATTTACAATGTTGCTCATGAAAAATATAATTTTGTGAAAAAGAACAATCTTGGGATGTGTGAGCACTTTAATATATACATATACATTTGAATTTGAGGTAGATTTCTGAAATAATTCTTTGCAGCAGTAATAACCATATCTTAGTTCTTCCAAGAATGACTGTCTACTCTGTGGTTTTCTCAAATGGAGTTTTCTTTGAACGAGGTAAATACCGAGACAATATTTAAGTTGGGCCAAGCTCATCTGCATTGACTGCAGGAAGCAGTAAATGCCATGGGACATTTCCAGAAGAAGGGAGGGGCTGCGGTAGTCGGAAGATGGGGCATACATTTAAGGCTGACTACTAAGATTTTCTCTTTATATATACAATAAAAGCCCAGACTAAGCCCTATCAAGTTTAGGAGCATTTAATAGATAACTGAACAAGTGAAACTTTCACATTCAGAAATATGACCTTAGGATTTTTAATCTGCATTGAGACTTTTCTATATAAAATCCTATTTGCAGTAATTTAATATATTATCACAGGACAAGTGGCTTATACTGTACCTTAATATAACATTGTGGATGTTTTTATTGCTGGCTCCGCTCTATGTTTTGTGTCTTACTGAATGCTATTACAAATTAAAGCAGATTCCAAACTAGGACACCACAGGCATCTGCAATAAAATATCTTACTTGTCTCACCATTTAAAAATGGAAAATTACCTCAATCTGAAGTTTAGAATACACATCCAGTCTAATATATATGTTGCTCAGATTTAGTGACTACAAAGTATAATTGAAGGGTAGGACCTAATGGGAGAATGTAGTAGAAAAAAAAAGGAATCAAATAAATAAAACCAGAAATAGAAGAGCAGAAATCCCTTTCGCCCAGTGCCCCAAGCAAAGGATTTTCTTTGATGGCTGAAGTTGACATATTTAAGTGCCATTAAGAAAAGGCTCTTGCAAACTCAAATGATTATACAAGGTGTGATCAAATGATACGATGCACGCTTAACTGCAAACATCATCACTGTGAAAGGTGCACTGCCACCAACCTCCATAAGTGCTTCTCCCTTGCTCTGAACACACCCAGTTGCTCCTGCCACTTTCTGAAGTAGCTCTGCAAGTCCTCTTCCCTGAGTGTCTTTCTGCGGGGTGATAAAAATGCTGGCGCAACTGCTGCTGCGAGGGCCGTGGAAGGAAAGGTGCGTCCTCACCTGCCTTGCCCACCACAGTTGGACACCATGTGCCCTCTGGCTCTTCTCCAAAGTCAGAATGTTTCCTCAGAGGCAAACACTTTGAATAGATTTAGGACATCAAGGTAGCCACAGAAGCACAGCTAATGACACAAAAATGGGCTTCCAGGACTGCTTCAGAAAGTGTCAAGAGGGCCGGGGAGATGGCTCAGTGGAATAAGCGCTTCCCTGGCAAGTGCAAGCACTTGAGTTCAATCCCCAGTTCCGCCAAAAAAAAAAAAATCATAATAAATAAATAAATAAATAAACTCAAGACAGGTGGAACAAGCCAGGCATGGTTGTGTAGGTCTATAATCTCAGCACTCTAAGAAAGTGTCAAGAACCATGAAGCAAGGGCATTCAAAGTGAGGGGCACTGTGGGACGGACCAAGGGCAATGCACCTCTCACTGTAATAATTTTTAGAAATTTAAACACTAGTCCTGTTTCCGGCTGTGCAGAGGCAGCTCATGCGTCTGAGACACCCCAAAGTTTGGACTTTTCTTTGCATACCTGAGGCCGCCCGCGGCATCTCTGCAGCTGTCATCATGCTACAGAATGAATATATTGAATTATACCATAAACGCTATGGATACCATTTGGATCACCATGAGAAAAAGAGAAAGAAGGAAAAGTCAAGAGGCTCATGAATGTTCAAAGAAGTAAAAGAAAAAAAAAAAAAAGATTGGCCTGAAGGCTAAGCTCTACCACAAATAGTGCCATGCGGAGAAAATACAAATGAAGAAGACTGTCAAGATGCATGAAAAGAAAAACACCAAACAAAAGAATGATGAAAAGACTCCACAAGGAGCAGGACCTGCCTACCTGCTGGACAAAGAGGGGCAGTCTCGTGCAAAAGTACTTTCCAACATGATTAAGCAAAAACTGAAAAGAAAAAGTGGGAAAATGGGAAGTTCCTCTGCCCAAAGTTTGTCCCTACGGAGAAATGGAAATATTAAAAGTTATTTGAACAGGAAAGAGAAAAAAGAAGGCATGGAAGAGGATGCTTACTAAAGTCTGCTTTGTTGGAGCTGGCTTTACAAGAAAATCTCCTAAATATGAAAGATCCACTAGGCCAATGGGCTTACGCTTTAAGAAGGCCCATGTAACACATCCTGAACTGAAAGCCACCTTTTTTGCCTGTCAATACTTGGTGAGAAAAAGAATCCTACATTGCCACTGTATACAACATTGGGTGTGCTTACCAAAGGAACGGTGATGGAAGTGAATGTGAGCGAGTTGGGCCTGTGACACAAGGAGGCAAGGTTATCTGGGGTAAATATGCCTGGAAACCAACAATCCTGAAAATGATGGATGTATCAGTGCAGTCTTACTAGTTTGACAGACATTTCATACAGTAACTTCTTACACTTACTGAAGACTAGAGACCAATCAGGAAAACCATAACTTGAATACTACTGAACAACTCTTATGACTACATTCATCAAGAAAACTATTTATTAAATTGTAAAAACATTAAAATGGCCCAGTTTTACAAATTGGTCTTTTATTAGGGGTCTGCTAAGGGCTTGCATGTTAGTGAGATCGAACCATTTGAAAAAGTAAACGTAAGTCTCTGCATTAAAGAGCGGGCACTCAGCAACGCAGATCTCTCATTCCTAAAAAGCCACCAGTATTTAAAGTCAGTGCAAACTTAATTGAGGGGTCTAGGCCTAGGAAATCGGCTGAAGTCTATTGTACCTCATCATTTATAATTAGTCCAAAAAAAAAAAAAAAAACCTCAAAAAAACAAACAAAAAAACCTAATGTTTAAGTTTATTCTCAATAGTCTACATATAATACTGTAAGAATGGCATTAGAAGTTTATTTAGATAATTCCAACTTAGTTGTACTGATGCCCTGAAAAGAAAATTTATTTGCAGTTAAATAATACAAGAAGGTTATATGTCAGGTGTGTATCTCAAGTTTTGTGATCTGAATTAAATGGTCATAGCTTGAAAAAAAAAAAAAAAAAGGAAATTTAAACACTATTTTTTTTATCATACCTCATTAGATTAAAACTGTCACAAATGAGGCAGTTTATATTGACTGGTATTTTATTATTTTTTATGTGAGCCTAATCAAATTTAACAGCCATCACCTTCATTTTAAATTATACTTTACATGTTTTCTTCACACAATAAAAAAATGTAAAATTTCCTTTGAGTGGGGAAAAAAGAATGATTCTCACCATAGGTTCAATGCAAAATGCATCACAATTACGACCTAGCTGTTGTTCAGTACATCATGCAAAACACAATGAAATTTAACTTCCTACTGAATATGTTCACTACTGGAGAACAGGATGGAAATGTGCTTTACACTGTGCTTTACATAGGCAATTCATGAATTAGCCCATGTTTATTTTACTTATCTTTGAATCTTTTACTCTGTTTTGGTAAAGTCACTCTCCCAGCTCTTTATGTTTGGTAAAGTCACTTTCTGTTTGGTAAAGTCACTCCCAGAATGAAGTGAACCTTGGAAACACACATCCAAAACAAGGACATAGTTATTATTACTTACATTCTTGCTACACGGATTTATCCTAATATAACAGGACTCTTCTTAACACCATTTTTGGCACATATGGAATGTCAAATAATATACTAATATTTCATGACTAAACAATTACTGAAAACAATACCAAATGAATGTAAAGATACATGGAGACAGCTGTATATGGCTTTCTCATTACAATCATTCTGGAAAGTTCTCATTGAACAAACCTTTCTCTTAAAATTCTGTTATTCCTCTAGGAGCTTTTCTTTTAAATAGAATCATACAGACTGGGGACATATGACAATCCAGCTCTTTGGCTGACTGACAATACACATACTGTTACCATTCTGTATGTACGTATGTATGTATCTCTGTCTATCTCATGTATTTAGTGATACAATAGGTGAATGTATGCAAATTTACCAAATATCTTTTCACCATTTACTGATCATTTATGTTGTGACAGGTCCTTAACCTTTTATCCTCCCCCCAAACCCCCAAAAGCAGACTAGAAATACTTTTGTGTGTATGTTGTGCTGCTGGGAGACAAACCCCAGGCCTTGAGGATTCCAGGCAAGTACATCACCATAACACTAGATGCACTAATCCTAGAAACTACTTAAAAATTGCTCATAATAAGTGGGGACCCTTAGGTCAAATACAGAGAGTACTACAAGTAGCACAGAGGAGTGGGCTCTGGCTCACTGTGCCACTAACCACGCCTTGTGATTCTGGGCCTTTCCTTGCCTATGCTTTTGTATTTGCATAATGAAGGAACTGGATCAGACAATTTTTTTTTTTTTTTTTAATTCTGAGTACAAAATGCCACAGTTTCAAATATGGAAGTGTTTTATAATGTTAGGAACTGGCAAAAATAGTACTTCTCCCAGAAGAACTGAACAGTATCGATCTCATTTAGGTTACAGGCAGTCCTATGTGAGAAGGCAGCAAATATCGCTTCCTGCCCACATTCACTCTTTCAAGAACTGGGGCCTAAACAAAAGAAATCAGGCAGTCACGGAACAGCTGCCAAAAGATCTGAATGGCCACAAACATTCTAGAAATATAGGAGACAGCCATGACATTAGCACTTTTCATCCATGACTTCTGGGAAACAGGAGTCCCTGACTTGCAGCCTGGGGCACTCAGGGGGCCACGTCCTCCACGGCGCCAACCCCCAGCGCCCTTTACCCGTGGCCAGCAAGAGCTAATAACTAAGCACTGGGCTTTCCTCTTAGTGTTTGCATTCAATAGACCCTTTACAGGAAGCTAAATTTGTGAGAATGCCTAGGAATGAAGAAAGTAAGCTATTTGGACTGTTACATTATTAGGTTTAGAGGTAAGGAAAATGAGTGATGTCAATCTATCAGTACGCAGTGGTTTCTCTGATTTGTGACATCTAGTTTCCTTGTCATTTTTAAACTGCAAAAAAAAAAAAAAAAAAGGACATATCCTTTGGGGAAATGGTTTCCAAATTGGGATTTGTACATAAGACACAGATAAATCTTTGAGTGGATCTCTAAACCTTGGTATCACCTTAACATCTGGTTAGTATTTGACTAGGCTGAAAATTACATGATGAAGTCTCATATAACATTTAAAAGTTAAAATAAATAAAAAATAATCAAAGGAGACCATATTCCTATCATCCAGAAATGACATCCACAGTTACCATCTTACATAACTTAGCTTTCTGGGAGGTACACAGACATTTTATATATAAACATGCCTATAACTGTATCTAAGACTGCCCTGCACTCCAAGCGCGTGGAGGTGTTCCCCAGCTAGGGAGGTCATCAGGTGGGCACCGCTGTGGTGCCTGGGCGCCAGGCGGCCTTGAGAAGCCTGCTCTACCTGCTTCTGAGCCAGAGTTTCTCAGAAGCAAACAGCGTCAGCAGGGCAGGGAAGCAGTTTCATTCCTTGGAAAGTCCCCGTTTCTTCTGTCTGCCCCTCACTTCCATGGAGCTGGAGCCAGCAGACATTCAAGTAGCCTAAGGTTAGCTGAAAACTGACACATGCCAGGGAGCAGAGAATTGTTTGCTGCCCAGTCCCACTTTAGAAAGAAAACCACTGTACCTGCGCCCTTGCTCACGCAGAGCCCCTCCAGCTTTCCTACACTCCTGAGCCAGGTGGACAGGCCTACTCCTGTGTGCCCTTGTGACTGTGCTGCCTGGGAAGGGGCCAAGACAATGCTTGAGCAAGTCCCTTTGTGGGCAGAAATGGAAGGAGCAGCTGGCACCAAGACTGGGCCTCCATTCCACTATCATGGCCCACCCCAATGTCCTCCAGGCTCCAGGCCCACGGCAGGAGGAGCCCAGGCCTCCACCCTCAGGGTACAAACTGGTTTGGAAACAGAGACATACATATTTATAATCTATATGGGAACTACAGGGTGCTTTTTCAGTTGCTTGTGTTTCCTCCAAGTTCATTTAAGATCTATTCAATCTTTCACTTCCCTTCACGGGAAGCAGTCTGAGGCTCTGCAAAGATACGGGCACTTGGCTGGGAGACTGACTCAATGCTAAGGTGCAAAGGAAGAGCAGATGAATGTCCTTCGCAGGTACAGGCTCTGTAGGCCTTTGGCTATGTTGATTACTCACACCTTCCCCTACAAAGTAACTTGGAATTCTGTGTCACAGCAGGAGAATCCAGAGGGACACATGAAGTGGTCCATCTTATCTCATTACTATCACTATGCCAAAGCGCTTCTGATCCAGAGCAATGTATGGAATCTCCAGACTCTAGGGCTAGAACTGAGAGGAGCACACACGGTCACTGCAGACCAAGTAGCTTCCATGTGAATCACTGTGGCCTGCCAGGTCCATTGGTGGCCCGGGCCTGGATCCCATCAAGCAGTGAGTCAGCTACACAGACATTGTTTTAAAGTGGAGGGAGCTGCAGGGAGAGGAGGGGGAAAAGAGTAGAGAGGCTTTATTGTTTTTCCCTGAATTTTCACAGCCTCAACTACATCTTCATTTTGAGACCAGAATTCTAGAGAAGTTAATCTGTCTCTGAGATTATGTCAGCTATGTAGTAGGGCACTGATGTCACACCTTCCCCATTAAGGTCACAAGCCATTCCTAGGGCAGAAATTAGGTTAAACAAAAGGAAAAGGAAGGCCAGCCAAATAGCTCAGCCGATTAAAGCGCCTGCAAGCAGGCACAGGGGCCAGGGGCTAAATCCCTAGGCTGCAGCGCTTGTCCTGCCTCCAGGGTGTGCCGAGATGGCAACTGAAACTGCAATCTAATGGCGCACGCGTGCAATCCCAGCTCTTGGGAGGCTGTAAACAGGTGGATCACTATGAGTCCGATCTAGTAGTGAGACCCTGAACACCCTATAGACCCTTCCTTAAAATATAGAAACAAACAAACACACAAACAAAAACAAAAGGAAGAGAAACGTTCTTGGAAGATTCCTAGTCAAAGGGAAGCAGCCAAGGTTGGGCATCAGAAAGCTCTGCCCCTTGTAAGCTGGGCACGCGGCGACTGACTGGCCAGGATCTAAGGCAGGGTAGGGTGACTGTCCTGGCAGGAGGCCTCTAGGCACAGAGGGGTCTGTCTGTCCCGCTCGCTTTACACTTGGGACTTAGGGAAGGGAACTATGAACCCGCATCACTTGCACACTCCCGCACTCTCCTGTGTGCTCTTGTGCTCCCGCTACAGGCCTCTTGGTTCTCACCTTCACAGTCATACAGCCTCCTGCTGAGTCCTGGGCCCACTTACTCACCCTTGCTGGACCTCTTTCCAACTGCTACGGTCTCCTGAGCAATTAGAACAGCGTGACTAGCTCCAGAATGGGGAAGGACACACTCTCTTCCAATCCACACTCTTCCTGATGATCAGATTGTTTCCTCTCCTGGCATGAGAACAACCTGCCGGCAGTACTGTGCGGCTCTGTCTGTGGACAAACGCTGCGGCTCAGAAGCCACAACTTCTCAACGTGACATGACGTCTCCCTGGGGCGGCCCTGTGATGTCCTTGGTAGAATAAGCCATCCAGCTCAGAAGAGCTCTTGCCAGGCAAAAACTACTCTTAACAAGTGGTTCACTCAGTGGAAACAGCTTTAAAGGACAGAGCACCTGTTTGACTCTGTGAGGAAGTGCTTCTTGCACATTCTTTCCCTGAGTGCTCCCTCTTTGAAGCTGGAAAGCTCAGGAAGAACTAACAACCCAATCTACCCTGTGATGTGGAGAGGATGAGGACATGAAAGGCAGGAACATCCCATCTGCTGGGGAAGCATCCTCTTCACCAGGACCTCGGCAATGTGGTTCTGGCTATGACTTTACGAAGCCCCAACAGAAACTGCTGAGAAACTCCCTTCTGTCTCTGGGAAGGCAAAGGCGAAGAGGAGTAGAGTCCCCTGTTAACACTGCAACTTCCTCTTGCTACACCACATCAGCCCATGACCTCTGTAGCTAATGAGCCAACTAGCCACCCTCAGCACCAAACGCGTCCAACTGGGGACAGGCAGGACACAGCTCGAGTGGGAGTGATATCTGCATCACGTTCCGAGAGCTCGGCCACAGAGCCTCGCTTTTCTTTCCGAGGAACTACGGGTGCTGAAACTTCCTCCTCCTCAGCTGTCGGCCAGCAACAGGCCCTAAATTAGTTAAATTTAACTGTAATAAACAGGCGGCAAATGAATTATATTTAACTCTAACAGCCACCTAAGGGTTTGTCTTTAGATGGAATAATTTTAGCTTATGCTACCATAAGTCCCCTAACCAAGGCAGAGAGTAATTACCTAAGGATTTACCATAATGAGTTCACTGACACTCATTATTTATTATGAGGTGTGAACACTCCAATCTTTTACATACTCAGGCAGAGACTGCAGACTTAGGAATATATAGTCTTGGGTGGGCATAATAAGGACACTAAAAATAAAAATGTTCCATATACCTATGAATTTAGAAAGGCTACCTGGTTTCAGTCTTAATTAAGAATTAGTGGTCATTATGAGGACTCCCAGTTGAAGCCTTACAACCTGAGTAGAACAGGGTTTACTAAGAAAACAAATAGTGTAAATCAGACCATAAGACTTCTTGAGAAAATAAGCCAAATGGAAACACTTAAAAAGTGTATTTATTACAAAAAAAGTAATTAGACCTCAGTGCTGTGCATGCTAATGAGGAATCATGTTTATCTCACTGTGAAAGCAGGATTTTACCCAGAAGCATTTGGCTAGGGGAACAGTTTTCGAAAGTACCGTCAAATAATAACTACTCCAAAACTGCCATTCTTATAAAATACTATCATATTTTAACATTTCATATATTCTGGATAATCTAGCCATTAAAAATCCCCATTTACGTAGTCATCCCTTACACATTTCTTCTTCATCCCTGGTGGGCCATTCACTAGAAGCCCAAAGGACAGCAAGACTCTCCGCTCTCTGGAAGATAAACATTTAGAAGGAGACTCAGGCCTGTGAGTGACAATAACTGATTTCTTGAGCCACTGTGACACTACCTGACCTGCAGGTTTGGTGGGGCTATGCTGCACAATACCTATCTCTCTCTATCTGTCCATCTGCTTATCTGTCTACCTGGGTTGGGACTAATTTATGTACAGTGGAAAAACCAAAGCTGGCTTTAGCCAGTGACCAAACCATCTCCGGCCAGCAGCAGGGCTCTAAGTACCCCTGTGCCCCTGCCCATGTGGACATAACCCCCATGCTTGGATACATACATTATTATTTTTTCCAAAAATATTTATTTATTTATTTATTTTGTGTGTATGTGGCCAGCTCAGCCCACCAGGGGGCGGGGCTGGCTGGCATGTGGTGCTGGGCGATTGAACCGCGGTCCCTGTGCTTTGCTTAGCTAAGCTTGTTCTAAGTAGGTGCTTTAGACCACTGAGCCATCTCACCAGCCCGGATGCATACATTATTAAAGGCTGCACTTAGTTTGTACACAGGTGTTTACATCTTATCTCATTCTCCAAGGGTTTAAAGAAGCTTGAAAAAGAAAAAAAAAAAAATCAACACGATAGTGTTTGGATAGGAGTGAAAGTACAGAATCAACCGAGGGATGAGCTGAGCTGCCCCTGGTGCTTTTCCCACCCCGCTTCTACAGTCAGGACCAGGCAAGCACAAGAAGCGCTCTGCAGGTGGGGTTGTACAAGGAGATAAGAGGTGGACCTCCCGTGGCATAACTGGTTAGCACACACGCCCATGCAATGAGACAGGAGGTGCGCGCCAGCCAATCTGGCCTTGCTATGGCTGTGTCGAGATGTCCCCCAAAGCCTAATGCAGTCGTAAGTGGGGTTTTTTCAGAGGCAGCTGAGTGAAGAGTGTGGGACCGATTCATGGTGACTGGACTATGCTGGGGTTAAGGGCAGGTGGTTACTAAATCAGTCCACAGACTGATTGGCACCACCCTGATCCTATTATCCTGGATGCAATATAAGGTGCAGCAAGAGGCTTGTCGTGTCTCGTTGGCTTTTGCTGTCTTCTGCCTGCCATGAACTGTTTCTCCTCTATATTGTCCCTCTGCGAAGCCACCCTGCTTTAGAGTCACCCTACTATGGACTGGACCCTCAACAAACTGTGAGCTAAATAAATCTTTCCTCCCTTAACTTGTGGGAGTTGGGCATTTGGTCTCAGCAATGAGAGAGGTAACCATGACACCTCCTCCTCTCCTTCGCCGACTCCTGCACAGACCCTCGGTCCAGCGCTGGCCTGCGCAGCGGTGCTCTCACGTGGCAGTCACTCGGTTTCACTGTGGGTTGGAGCCGCAGTGACTAAAGAAGGGCTGGGGAGCCCCTGAGCCCTAACTAGAGCCCCATGTAAGCAGCCTCAGAACTCCCTCTGTGTACAGTAACATGTGCAGGTCAGCAGTGACTTGTGTAGCACTAGTGAGACCAAAGCGAAGAGTGGCAGGACCAGCGGGCTCCAGGGAGCCCCAAGGGCCAGGGGAGATGCAGGGGAACACGCAGCTGCAGTTCTCAGGATGAAGGGACCTGCACCTCGACGCAAGCAGAATTTCTCTCTATGTCACATTTTAAAGGCATCTCTCCAAGATTTTACTTCTTCCTCTTCTCCTTCTCCTCCTCTCCCTCCTTCTTCATTTTCTCCTTCCTCTTCCTCCCCTTCCCTTTTTCTCCTTTTACTTTCATTATTAAAGATTGGAAATACACAATGATTACATCCACTGTTGGGAATTGGTACGTGTACATAACACATGTCCATTTCCTTCCTTGTCCTCACTCCTTCCACCTTCCTGTTCTTCTTCAGATTCTTTCATTTATACTACAGGACCTTATGAAGTTGATTATCATACACTGATTGAAAACCAGACTAATAGGCCAAAGAACACATAAACATATAAAGCAATCATGCAAGTCGAGGTACACCCTCAGAGGGTTTTGGAGGGTGGGGACTAAGCAGTATAGGGTGCAGGATCCTCAGAGCCACTAAGGTACACACAGTGACCTTCTCCTAGGGCTGTTCCTACAGGATGGGTGTTGGAAGAAGCTGAGTTACAACGCTCAGGTCCACACCAATGAAAGCACAGTAACACAGCCTGCTCAGAATTAAGAAATGACTCCCGTTTCTCCATCTGAGGACTAGGAAGAAGGGACTTAATCTTTCTTTTTTCATGTACTGCACTAAGATGCCACATGCTGACTACTGAACTGTGACCTTGAATATACTCTGCAGTAAGTATCAGCGCCAGTGGAGATGGGTGAGACCCACAAAAGAGAAGGAACCTGCTCAAGACAGCAACGGAGAGGCAGGCTCAGGACTCGTACTCGAAGAGGCCAGGGCTACTGCGTGGCTCAGTGGTGAGCGCCTGCCTAGCAGGCATGGGCTCTGGGTCCCCAGCACACAAACAGCAAAGACCGTGGCTGTGACTTCAGAGCCACTCATTTGTGCCTTGGATTTCTCCACGGGACTAAGGAGTAAATGTTTTGTTTGAGTCTAGCAGAAAAAAGCATCTGAAAATGGATTCACTTAGGCACATTTTGGGGCTTCTGCTCCGACTTCTCTGGCTATGAGTCTGAAATGACCCACTGTCAGCTCCTTCAGTGTTCCCTGCACATCTGGATGAACCATCAGTGCTGTTTGCCAAACTTCCTCAAAGGCAGTGAGAACTGGTACTGTGTCATTTGTGTCACCTGTTGCTGACCAACACTACAACAGTGAAAACAAACTAAATATTTACTTATGCAGCTGCTTATGAAATGCATATAAAATAGAATATAAACTTCACATTATAAGCGAGTCATTCTGACTCAGAAGTAAAGCGCTACAGAACTGAAGCTATGAAACCCCACATCCTCCCTTGGGGGAAAAAGGCAAATTTACAAACCTCTCATCTGCTTTCAGGCCTGCTATTTGCTGTCAGTGTGCACAGACTTCAGAAGGAGCCAGGATAGGAACAGAAAGGAGAAGCCTTCTGATGCAGGGCTTTCAAGGAGCGTGGGCTATGGAACAGTTAGGCAGGCAGCCTCGGGAAAGTTGGGCTGCTCAGGGAACCCAGAGACCACAACATCGTTCTGCATCTGTGCTAACAAGGGTTTGTCCGCCGCCAGGCATCTGTCCCCAGCAGCCCAAGTATTTCTAGATGAATAGCGTCGGTCTTTACCAGCTTGCTATGGTCAAGCTGGATGTGCCCGCTGGACACAACACCTAAAAGAAGTGTCACTTAAATGGTGCTGGTCCCTTACCTCTTTGGATCTCTGTATTTCCACCAGTAGAATGGGATTTGGATGGATCATTCCAAAGGATTTGTCTAGCTCTGGCATTCTATGTGTCTAGCTGTTTGGCTCTGCATTTGGTATTGTATAGTGTTTTTGTCTCTTTTTTT